>NC_064816.1:38712355-38742748 GCF_023721935.1 Panthera uncia
GTGTATGAATTCTTTCTAAGGCCAGTTCTTTTCAGAACTGCTGTGACAGTGATAAGGGACAGCCCTCTTAGATTGTGCCTGTGTGTTTGCTGAGTGGCTCTGTGCTAAATACTTCTCGTGGATTACTTCATTTGATCCTTACAACGTCCTCCTAGAGCCTGTGACATTTGTACTCTGATTTTCAGGTGCAGAGATTGAAGGGTGAAAAGGTAAGTTTCCTAATGTTAATCATTTAGTAGGTGATAAAGTGGGGATTGTAGTCTAAGCGTATGGACTCCAGGGGCTATACTCCTACCCTCTGTGCTAGTCATATTTAGCACAATGAACATATGTATGTGTCAGACACTGTGCTAGACTCTTGATGTAGATTCTTCTTCTTTTCTTAAATTCTCACAACAGCCTTATAAGCTGTGGGTACTACTCTTATTCGCAATTGACAGATGAGCGAAAGGGGGGTTAGGACTTTAGGGGTAGTAACCAAGGTGATGTAGCAAGGAATGTGATGAAACCAGGATGGACCATAGGTTGACCCATCCAGAGCTTAAATTCTTAGCTTCCAGGTTGTTTTCCTTCCCTGCCAGCTAGAAGATTTATTTGGAGGTGGTCAAAGTGTTAGTACTGAGAGATGGTCAACCAATAAATAACATAGTCTATGCTTTTAAATTAAACAAACTGTGAATTGGGGCAGTGCCACAGGTCTGCGGTGATGCCATGGGACACATGTAGTGGTAGAGATCACTGCTTCCCAAAGTAGTAGCCATAGTGAAGCCTGCCTGCCTGCCTTCCTCCCTCCTTCCCTCTCTTTTCAAATTTGCAACTCATTGTGGTCCTACTGTGCATGGAAAATGATGGACCTTGTGGCACACACAGTCGACTAAGGTGTTGGCAAGACCCCACATTCAGAGACAAGGCCATAAACCTGTGCTTAGGTATCAGCCATGTCAATCTGCCGTAAGACTTTCTACATGCTTTCTCTTGATTTCTGTACATATCTCATTGTAGACTGGTAACAAATAGTCCACAGGTCAGTGCTGGCCATGGACCGCACTTTGACAGTCATTACCAAAAAAGAGATGTCAGGCTCATAATTCAGGGAACACTTACTCTAGCTCCTGCTTCTAGCTTGCTGTGTGGCCCTAGGAAAGTTGCTTAATCTCTCTGAGTTTAGCTTCTTCATTTAGTGGGTATATTTGGAGCAGGTAAATACCAGACCCCTGCCAGTTCCAAGCCACTATGACTCCATGGTGATCTTAAGGGTTTTCTGCACTAGAGAGGCCAGTGGCCAGGAGCAAAAGAACAACATGCATTTAGAATATGCTGAAAATGGTCTGTTTCTTGATGGAGCCTGGCACTGGCGACTCATGAGCTTAATAAAAGACTCTTGTGATTTATAGTCTGTGGCATCCCTGTGTGAGACAGATGAATTTCAAGGGTACTGGAGTAGGTCGAGGCCGCTGAAAATCAAAGCATGCCCGGTGTGCCAAAGCAAGTTTTGTGTGGTAAATCTTTTGAGCTTAATTACAGTGATGGTTACAATAACAGGAAATATAATGAGGTTTTTAAAGTACACTCCCATTGTTGGTTGTTAAATGTGGTTTCTTTCAATTTCAGGAAGGTGGAGTTGGAGTCCTGGGTTTCTGTATCAAAAGCATTTGAGCAAGTGATTCAGGGAGCTCCACTTAGATCGTAGCTTCAGAGAGATCCCTTTATTCTGTGATTTTAAGTGCCTGCCACCTGTAGTGTGGTCTGTGGCCCAGCAGCCTCAGCATCTCCTGGGAGCTCATTAGAAATTCAGAGTCTCAGGTCCCACCCCAGAGTAAACGAATGAGAATGTGCATTTTAACAAGATTCCCGAGTGAACCATATGCATTAGGGTGTAGAAGTACAGCCTAATGTCACTGGAATTGCTCTTGGAAAGGGGAAAATGGAAGACTGAGTCATTCATTAAGTAACACTCTAGATGGTTGTATGGCAGGCTGTGTTCTGGACACTGGACTGGGGTTTGAAGGCAACAGATTTGGCCCCCTTCTGATAGAAGTAGGACCATGCAGTCATGTATGTGACACTGGACTCCGTGTTGTGACAGAGCACATGAATGGCACCAGAGGCACACGGGAGGGGCACCTTGCCTACCCATGGAGGTCGATGAAGTCTTCCTGGACCTATGGCTTTTAAGCCAAGACACAACTGTGTGATCAGAAAGAATGGGAAAGTACAGTTGTTTCTAGTGGAGGCTATGGGCATAGGGACTTTCTGTTCTGGAAAGACTTGAAAGCAGATTCATAGTTAGCTCCTGATTCCCTTAGATAGGTGGCTGGCAAACTATGGCCCACGGAGCTTAATCTAGCCTACTATTTATTTTTGTAAATAAAGTTTTATTGGAACAGAGCCGTGATCATTTGTTTGCATATTGTCTGTGGCTACCTTCATGATAAACAGCAGAGTTGAGTGGTTGCAACAGAAACTTTTATGGCCCACAGCGTGAAAAGAATCCTTACTGTCTGCATACAAAGTTTGCAGACTCCTTTCCTGGAGCAGTGGTTTTCGGAGTGTGCATTCCAGCTTGGCTGCATCAACATCATCTGGGGATGTTTTAGACTTGAAACTTCTCAGGCCCCACTGCAGACCCACTGAATTAAACTTTCTAGGGTGAGGCCTAGTGATGTGTGATGAACAAGCCTGTGATGCACATAAAGTTTGAGACACACTTCCCTGGATCCAACTCCTCTATGCTTTGGAGACTTCACATAGTCCCACCTTCTCCCTGGACTGGGAGATCCTTGCATACCTGACTTGTTCTTAAGACCCCAGCTCAGAAAAGACATGCCTTGAGCACCCCGTGTGAAGGTGACTCCTTGGACAGTCTGTCTCATCTCATCTTCTAGTTTTCACGGCACATACTCTCTTTCCCCCACTTACTACCCCTCCCCTGCTGCTTTTTTTTTTTTTCTGCCTGCAAAGTCATTTATTTTCTGTTTGCTTCGGTTCCTCACCTATAAAGTGAAGATGATAATGAACTGGCTTTGGTTTGGGACCAGCATGTCTTGAGCTCTAAACAGAATTTATTTTCACTGGTCCCCTTGGCCTTTGTTCCACTAACTGGACCAACTGGATGTTGGAGCTGACAGACTTAAAGATAATCTGCTATGATCTGCTTGTTTATAGGGCAAAGGAGCCCCCATCTGCTCTGTTGATGTAGAATGCTTACTGAATGCTTCATGTGTCTTAATCTCTTTGGTCCTCACAACCCTCCTCCTTGTCCCGAAGTTTAGGTGAAATACCTATGGCTCAGAGAGTTTCACTCACTTGGCTTACCGCCATACATCTGGAAAATGACAGAATGATGGCCCATCCCCCAAGGTCTGTGTTTTTGACCGATGGCTGAAACTTGACCTAAGGCATCACAAGTGAACAGGATTTCTATCTGTGGTGGCTTCTTTTCAGGTCATATTCTTCTGTAAGGGTAGGATCTCACCTCCCAACATCAGCGTAAAGCGCACAGACACTATTGCAACTGTCTACTGGTGTGGCAGTGGTGGCCTTCTCTTCACCACGGATGCACGTATCAGCAAAATCTTGCTGGAGTACATGCCACACAGACATATGAGGCTCATACCCCTTGTATGCTTTGCTTCTTTCATTACTTTTGAAATTGTTGACACTGAACTTGGTATTGCTGGAATACTGTTTAGCAGCCAATTAGCTTAAGATTCGGGTGGAGGGGATGGGGGAGGGGAGAGAACACACTATGTGGGAAAGTGAATTGTTAGGGTTACTAACAAAGGTAAGGCCAGTAAAATATCCACTTACCCGTGGATCCCCTAAGATGCCTGTGGAAAAATATTAATATGTGATGACGAATTGCTAGCAAAAACAAATAATTTCTTAGACTGTATATTTTAAGGGTGAGGCCTTTTTGAAATAATAAAGGTATGAGATGGATGGTTACATAAAGCCAGGTCCTCCTTGTTCAAAGATTTAAACAGTAATAAGGGATGCTGGCTTTCCCAGGCAGTTCAGCTCAGGATTTTGTAATTACTTTCATCTTGATAACATCGTAGGCTGGGGTATTTTTATTGCTTGCGAAGAAGAACTGCCCTCAAGATATCTAAGAGAAACCAGTCAAAGGCACGTTTATAAAGGTATTGACCTTAAGATAATAATAAAGTGTGTGGTTGAAGGAGTGTGAAGGCATATTGGGTTCATGCAGGATTCTCAGGGAAGGGGGTTGTCACTGGGGAACAGAAGGATGGAAGAAGAATTAGAAAACTGGAACCTAGCAAATGATTGAAATGCATTTGGATTCTTTTATTTTTTTGTCCTGACTTGGAGAGGCCAGAAGTATTTATAGAACATGGATGACCATGGTGCCCGGGGCTCAAGTGGCTTTCCTTGAGGCAGCTTCAGTGTTTGGGAAAGTGCAGGGGAAAAAAAAAGAAAAAGGGATTTTAAATAAAAATACTAGTTTAGGGCTGAAGTCTTAGCTGGTCAAGAAAAGTTCTATAACCAGAGCTTTTCACTGGTGCTTCCGTCCTCAGACCTGAAGTACAGCCTTATGTTAGACAATCACTCTGGGACAAGTACACCTCTTTCCTCCCTCTCTGAAAAAAATATCATGAAAATCAAGCAGGCTCTGGTTCTTAAGTGTAGACATGAGCCTCGGTTGTGAGATTCAAGGAAGGAAAGAAGCTTAGAGCACTCAAGGTATCTCTCAAATTCTTGCTCCTAGGTCACAATGCAAGATGGCAGGTGAATTAATTTCTTTCTTTCTTTCTTTCTTTCTTTCTTTCTTTCTTTCTTCCAGAAAAAAAATAATTTTCTTTCTTTCTTTCTTACTGAGATATATTTAACATTGAACAGTGTATAAGTTTCAGGTGTACAACATAACAGTTCTGTCTGTCTAATGAAATGATCATCACACCAGGTTTAGTTAACATCGATTACCTCACAGTACAATTTTTTTGTGTGATAAAAACTTTTAAGATTTAGTGTCTTAGCAAGTATCAAACAATACCATGTTGTTAACCACAGTCACCATGCTGTATGTTATATCTCAGAACTTATTTATCTTCCAATTAGAAGTCCATACCTTTTGACCCCCTTCACCTAACCCCCGCCTCAGGCTCCAGTCCATTCTCTGTTTCTGTGAGTTACTTGTGATGTTTAGTTTTGTTTTGTGTGTGTGTGTGTCTGTGTCTGTGTGTCTTTTTAGATGCCACTTCAAAGTGAGCTCATGCAGTATTTGTTTTTCTCTTTCCGACTTATTTCACTAGGTATGTTTCTTTCTTTAGGTAACTCTGGTTTATTTCTTGTAGATGACTGAAGTCTGTGTTTATTACACTGGCCTCAGCAGGAAAGAGTACCACAACTGATGAAAATTGTCTGCCGTGCACATGAAAGAGGAGTGTGGTTTCATGTGTACCAAGCAGTGGACGTCACCATACTAATGTGGAGCTATGATGCTGTCCCAGAAAAGCACTATGCTATGCAAATCTTACATACGTGGGGCAATAGTCACGTTCTTTCCTCAAATATTTTAGAGCAGTTTTAGCTTCACAGCAAAATGGAGAAGAGGGTATGGAGGTTTTCCATATATCCCCTGCCCTCATAAACACAGAGCCTCATCCCCCACCAGTATATTTGTTATAATCAATGAAATTGTATTGATACTCCAATTGCATCCAAAGTCCATAGTTGATATTAGGTTTCATTCATATTCTGTGGGCTTGGACAGGTGTATAATGACATATGTCCTTCCATATATCCATTATAGTATCATATAGAGTATTTGCACTGCCCCCAAAATCCTCTTTGCTTTTCCTGTGCATCTTTTCCCTACCAATTGCTGACAATAATCGCTATTTCTACTGTCTCCATATAGTTTTCTAGAATGTCATATAGTTGGAATCACACAGTTTTTGTAGCTTTCTTCACATTGAATAACCACATTCTTAACAAGTCACTTCGACAGGTTTCATAGCCAAATAGGTTTAATTTATTTTATTTTTTTAACGTTTATTTATTTTTGAGACAGAGAGAGACAGAGCATGAACGGGGGAGGGTCAGAGAGAGGGAGACACAGAATCTGAAACAGGCTCCAGGCTCCGAGCTGTCAGCACAGAGCCCGACGCGGGGCTCGAACTCATGGACCGCTAGATCATGACCTGAGCTGAAGTCGGCCGCTTAACCGACTGAGCCACCCAGGTGCCCCAGCCAAATAGGTTTAATTACTTAGGTTCTGCAGGTGGGTATGTGTCGTATTCTGAAGGCTAAAGCAAGAGTTGGGAAACTTTTTCTAGAAAGGGACAGATAGTAAATATTTTAGGTTTTGTGGGTCAAGAGACAAAATAAAGAACCATTTAAAATGTAACTGTTAAAAAATCTAAAAATTGTTCTTCGTTCATGGGCTGTACAAAAACAGGTGGAGTGCCAAATTTGGCCCATAGGCTACAGCTTGCAGACCTTCAATAAAGTGGATTTAGAGAAAGACTTGACCACGTAGACAGGGCATTTCCTTCTCAGTTTCCCACAGACCATGTGCCTCCCATAAACTGGCTGCTTCCTTTATTTACATTGGCTGTCTGAATTTAGGTGATTAAGTTTGCAACTCCTGGGCTATAGGAATGAGCTCTAAGGCATGAAATTATTTTTCCAATATTTATGTGTCATGTCTTCCAGAGTTGGTGTCATTATCAGTTATGAGGGAAACTAAGAGGGGCATTTGAGGGTGGAGAAGCATTAGGAACTAAGAGAACAAGGGCCAGTCGGCTCTGGTAGACAGTGCTCTTTGGTTGGAGTAATTCATTAGAACAAAGGCCAGTCCTGACTTGGCCATTTATAAGCCGTGTGACTGTGGACCAGCCATCTTTCTGGATCTCAGTGTTCTCATCCATATAATGGGGATACTGCTATCGGCCTACCAACTGAATAGGCTTGTCATAAGACTCAGATCATATTCTTTTATTATGTGAATCTGTTGGAAAGTATAGTGTTTAGTATTTTTGGATCCTGGAAGATTGAGTGAAGGTGAATTTGAAGTGTGGTTTGATGGGCTGGAGAACCATATCCTGAGAGACCCAAACTGGAGAGCACCCCTGCACTCCTGAATGAGTTAGTTTTAGAAATGAGAGAAGGAAATGTCACTATCAGGCAGATTATTCTTGAGTAGCTGTTACTGTGTAAAACCTGACAAATGGGAAATATCCATCTAGAGACTTAATTAGCGCAAGAAAAGCTCTCCTTGGTCTAGGTCTGGCCCTCAGCCATGTGGCCTCAAACGTGGGCCGTCCACACTTTCATGACTGTGACTGTCTTTCAGGGAAGGATTCAGTCTGGTCAGGTTTGCATGGCTGATGCCCCAGAACCAGACTAATAATGAATTCATTTCTAGTGAAAACTGTAGTTGCTAAAGGGATCAAAATGCTCATGCTTGGATGATCAGCTATGTCTCTCCCTCTTGGCAGATCTATGTGGGAAGACAAGTCTTACCAAGAAGGCTGCTGGGGAGAGGGGGATCAGTGCTCAGCAGGCGAATGAAGTGAGTCCACAGGCCCAAGGCGGGGATAACCTGTTTCTATTATATACCAAGTGTCCCTGGATGGCTTTGCCCTGGAGACTAGAAAATTCAGTATTTTTCTTCAAGTGTTCTAAGTTATATGTGTGTGTTTGTGTCTCTGTGTGTGTATGTGTGTATAAATATGTGTGTGTGGGCCTGTCTACATATAGCACAGCATTTGGAAAATACAGAAAAGCACACACACAAAAAAAGAAAGCAGAAATCATCTGTAATTTGATTACTCACTTACAACCTCAGTTGATATTTAATGGAAAGTTCTTTTCTATGTATACACACGTCTAAGAAAATGTCACATACTGTACTAATCAGGGTTTTCAAGAGAAACAGAACCAATAGTATATACACATGTGTATATGTGCATACATATGCACATATATGTCAAGATATATAGAGCCACGGGAGCTTGAGTCCCACTGCCAGCAGACTTGTAAAACCCAAGAAGAGCCCGTGCTTCAGTTCTTGTCTGGAACCAGGAAGAGACTAATATCCCAGCTGAAGTTAGGCAGGCAGGCAGGCATTCCTTACTCTCAGAAGGTCTGCCTTTTTGTTCTATTTAAGCCTCCAGTGCCTTGGATGGAGCCACCCACTTTGGGGAGGGTTATTTGCTTTACTCTGTCAACTGATTCAAGTGTAATCTCACCAGAAGACACCCTCATGACACGCTTAGAATAATCTTTAACCACATATCTGGGCACCCCATAGCCCAGTCAAGTTCACATATAAAATTAACCATCACACATGCTGCTTTAGAAATGTCCTTTTTGATATATTAGGAATGTTTCCCTATTTCATTATATAACCTTTCAAAACAACGTCTAAATTATACCATATGTTAATAATCTCTCCATTATTGGACATCGACATTGTCATTCCTAGGTCTTGACGTAGTTAATGAAAATCCTTTCTGTCCTCCTAAGACAGCTCTAGTTTTGTTGCGTGAAACCCCTTTATGTAGATCTGATGTTTGGTGCCTCCTTCTTTGTGGCCAGTATTTCCTACTCCTTCCCTAAAACTTAGTGCAGTTCCTGGCATAGAGTAGGTATATGCCCCTGCGTTTCTTGCCTAAAATTATCCCCCCACCACCATTATTATGTCCTATACATTCATAGCATTTACCTCTATCTAAAATATTCTTGTTTATTTGTTACTTACTTACACATCCTCTCAACCAGAATGGAAACTCTATAAGCACAGAAACCATTATCTCTCATACACTTAGAACATAGACAGGCACAGAGCAGGTGCTCAATGACTATCAAAGAAAAGAAAAAATACTATGTGAGCAACTACTCTTTTAAAATAGCTAAATTTCCAGAATCTAATTTGTCATTCCAGGAGAGAAAGGTATATGATTCTCTTGTATAGTGAAAAATAACAAACAAACATAAACCCGATTTTGATTAGCTTTTGCCACAATTAGACCATGAAAGCTTGATCAGTGGTCTGTTTTTAGGCATTGACATGCATTCCTGATGGCATTCTCTCAAATAAGATTTCAGAAGCATGTCCTATGCGGGCTTCTTTCCTACTCTTTTTTAGCTTGGCATTTCTGTCCTTGAAGCCTTCCCAACCCCGGGAAAGGGCTGTCACTGAAACCATGGCAGGCAGTATTTGGAACACCTGTGAGTCGATTCCACATAAGGCATGGATCTTGCTAGCCCCGCCTTCTGGGGCTTGTACTGTAGAAGGTTGCTGGGAGGCAGTGGCAGAAGAGGGAAGGAGATGTATGCCTGGTTCAGAAAGACCTTATTGGCCTTTTCCCCTTTGTCCTCTTGATTCCAATAAGTATGAACCTTCTTTCTTCTCATAGACCAAAAGGCAGCATGTAGAATACCACTGTTGGTCAGGCATGGCTGGGCCATCGTGGCACAGGAGCCCTTCACTTGGGCATGGTATCTGCCAATTGAGTGGGTTCTGTCGTACAATGAACATTACCGATTAGGTCTTTTGGTCTTCTCTGATTTTGAGTTGACTTCTATTCTCATGGATTAGGGCATTAAACCGTACTGGGGTCAGCAAGCTTTTTCTGGTAAAGGCTCAGACATAAGATAAGTTTGGTTTTGTAACTACTCAGCTTTCTTACTGCACCATGAAAGCATCTCTACACAATACATTTTGAATGGCATAGCTGTGCTCCAATAAAACTATATTTATAGAAACAGGTGGTGGGCTGGATTTGGCCCGTGGGCTGTGGTTTGCGTACCTCTGCACTAAAGCATTGTGATTACAGATGTGGGTTCTGGAATCAAACACACCTGGCTTCACCCTTTCTGGCTGTGTGACCTTGGGGAGAACAGCTCACTACATTGGACTGTCTCCTTATTCAAGTTCAGCCAATCAAGGAGTTCTGGTAAGAAAGCTGCTCTCTCCAGGGACTCCATGTTAGCATTATTTTTTCTCAAAGAAATTACACCAGGAAAGTTTACATTTTACTCAGACTGTCTTCAGTGGGCAAGGAAAAAACCCATTCTGCGGCAGAAAATTAGACCCTCCTTTAACTTGGCAGCCTGTGATTCTGTGGCCACCCGAGGCACTGAGCAGCATAAGGCATCAGAAAGGAAACTGATCCATAAAGAGCCTTTGCTTTTAAAGTCCTGGAATAAACCAGACCATAACTGGCATCCTTTACAACTGTTAACTCGGATTTTTTTCCTCAAGAAAGTAAAAATAGGTTTCTGAAATCACATTTCCCTTTGCTTCCTGTACAAATGTACTCAGAATAGACAAAAGAGTCCCAACGTGCCTGCGAAACCACCTCCATGTGGTCCAGCCGACACCACCTCCCGTAAAGCCTCTCATGGCAGTGGCTGCTCAGCAAAATCCAGGGGGGTTGCTTAATGAGGGGTGAAGACAATATGGACTCAGGGATGCGGCCAGTTGCTTCTTCACAGTTGGTAGGCAGTGTTGCAGGTGCATTCTCTTAATGAGGGTTAATTTGTCTCATATTTTAATCTGACAGAATCTGGCCATGTTGTTGTGTATTCCTCGGAGGTGACTTGGTTGTTCTTGGTTGGCATAAAGAGAGAGAGTGGAGTATAATTTGGGGTCTGTTCGAAGGATAAAGCAGCAAGCCGGAATTGGTAAGAAATCCTGCATTTCTGGTGCCTGGAGTAACAATTACATGGAGGAAGAACATTTTCGCACAACCAGCCAAGACGAAGGAGGGCTAAACTATGTTTTTGGAAGACTCCAGTTCGCAGTGGCTCACTATACCGTGAACTGAATCAGCATCCGTACCAGAGCAGTTACTTCGCGCTGTGTGTGTGATTTCGCCTCCAGGGCATTTAATGGTTCTTACTCCAAGAGTGAGCACAGATTCTTTCCATCCTTAATTGGAGGCAAAAATGTTTTTGGAAAGAAAAAAAACCTGTTTTCACTGGAAAAAAGAAGTCATAAAAATAGTAGGTACTTATTGAAAAAGTTAAAATAAGTGAGTGAAATTGATCCACCCTCACTTTAATCTCAGTCATAGATTATCACATGTAAGTACTGTTAAATGTGTTTTAGATTTTGAGCGCAAGACATCCGGAAGCCTCCATGTATATATCCATGGTATTTGGGAGAGGTCTTTAATTTGCACGTGACGCAAAACAAACTCAACCTACCGCTAAGTCACAAGTGAAACAGCTATGTTACTGTGAAGTCAGAGAGCAGATCTGAGTTCTTGACTGGATCTCGGGGCTCATTGGGAGCCTTCTCTTCTTCCTGTTGCTCTCTCCTCCATCATCCAGTTCTTCTCTCTTCTTTCCAATCCTCTGCAGACAGCTCTCCTTCCCTTGGTGGGAAAGATGCTAACCTACATCCTCTCACTGTCTTAGCTGCTATCCTAGTTCAGCAGCTCTCATGGACAGAACGTCTTTATCCAGGGACCTATGAAGGACATTGACTAGATCTGTTGGGGCTAATCTCTGTGGACAGGGTGGGCAGTGATGGGACAGACCAGGGTCACCTCCGTGTCTTTCACCAGGTGGAGGGATAGTTGTCGTTAGGGCCTCTGAAGCACAGTACCACATGAACTCCAAGGAGAGGAAGTTTCTGATTCCAGAAAAAGGGGAGAAAGAATGCCAGTTAAAAACCGCAGCACAGGTGCTCCTGGGTGGCTCAGTTGGTTACGCGTCCAACTCTCGATTTCGGCTCAGGTCATGATGTAACAGTTTGTGGGTTCAAGCCCCACACCAGATTCTCTGCTGACAGTTCAGAGCCTGCTTGGGATTCTCTCTGCTCTTCCTGTTCCTCCTCCGTGCATGTGCTCGGGTGCTCTCTTTCTCTCTCAAAATAAGTAAACTTTGAAAAAAAATTCCATAAAACACACACACACACACACACACACACACACACACACACACACACAGTGCACCTCCCCACAGTGCACCTGTGACACATACACATGCACATCTTAATTTACATAAAGAGGAATAGAGTTTTTGCTGTTCCATAGCTTTGTTTTTTCCTTGGTGCATACCTTTGTGTGTGTCCCTGTGTGTCCTTACAGCTTTCGTCTTCTTTTTACATGTTTATTTATTTATTCTGAGAGAGAGAGCAAGAGAGCACAAGCGAGCGTGAGCAGGGGAAGAGCAGAGGGAGAGGGAGAGAGAGAATCCCAAGCAGGTTCCACACTTATCGCAGAGCCCAGCATAGGGGCTTTTGATTGGAGGTAGGAGGGGATTCTGGACCCTGGGAGCAGAGTGCTCCTTTGGGGTGGGGGTGGGGGCTCCTATGTAGAATGTGGACAGACACAAAGGTGGGTGGAGATAACCAAATACATGGGAGTTTCCGGGGACGTGTTGGAGCTCAGTGCTTCATTAGAGAAAGAGATGGAAAACTCTACTGCCACTTGGGGATTTGGTTCCACCTGTGCCAGTTTCCATAAGAGCCCTGAGTGCCCCCCGCAATTTCTGCCCATGTCCTTCTGCCTCTCCGCCTCCCCATCTGTGCATGCTGCTTTGATCGCACACTTGTTAATATCTGAACAAAGCCCAGCCCCTTCCTGGGTTTCCACAAAGCGATTGGTGAGCATAACTTTTTTTTTTGAAAATTTAAGGAGTTTGTGGAAAGGAATAATGTGGCGGTTCGCGTGCCTCTTATGATCACTTTCTGGCACCAACATGATTTTTTCTTCATTCCTGATTGCCTTTATTTCTGGCATGAGAAGA
Source organism: Panthera uncia (assembly GCF_023721935.1). NCBI lineage: Eukaryota > Metazoa > Chordata > Mammalia > Carnivora > Felidae > Panthera > Panthera uncia. Next base: position 38,725,085 of record NC_064816.1, read on the forward strand.
AATTCTTCTGTATGCCTCCTACAGGATAGTTCTGTATGACATTTCTGAGTTCTCACCTTATAACCCCAAGCACTTTGCAAGAGGTCAAATAATTATTTATCTGCTGAAACAGTGTAGGGGGAAGAACACATGTGTTGGAATCAGGCAGGCTTGGTTTCAAATTCCTGTCCTTTTGTTTACTGACTGTGTAACTTTGGGTCAGTTACAAAACCTTCCCAGACGGGGTTTCCTCAGCTGTAAGATAGCAGTAGTAATGCCCCACTCAAAGCATTTCTGTGAGCATGAAATGGACAATCTATCACATAAAACAGTGCCCGGAGCCTTGTAGGGCTGGGGGGTAGTGAGTGGGTACCTCTATGAGAGATGGGGCTGAACAAGTGAGCAGAGGCTACATTATGGAACCTTATACCTGTACACTCAGTTTTTGGCTTGAGGTTTAATCTAGTTGGGAGCCACTAAAGTTATATGAATAGAGGTAGGTCATAGCAAGTTAATTCTGGGAGCATGGAGGAAGATGGGTGGTCCAGGCAGGCCCAGGCAGATGCTGATGAACTCTGGTGCTCAGACAACAGCAGATCTGAGCCATGTCGTGAACTGGCGTCAACAGAATTTGAGACATTATTAGATCCTACCTTGCAGTTGGCTTCCATTCATGGCTTTCCCTCTGCATTTATTTTTGTGATTTCTGGTATTTATTCATTATGCGTATTGTGTATGTAACCATTTATTGTAATTATTTTTCCAATGGCAATCAAGAGGACATCTCTGCAAGGTGTGTAGTCTTTATAGGCTCTGGTTCCCAAGCATGAGGGCTACTTATTCACTGTGCTGCCCTAGAGAACTCTCACCCAGCACACTGGGCACCTTAATTACTATGAAACGAGCCATTATTTTTGCACTGTTCTCCGTGGAAGCCTGAATTGAGAGGTAGGGATCGTAAGGGTCTTTGAAAGACTGGAAGGAAAAGAATCTGTCTTCCTAGAAAAATGGTAAACACTTCTCTACACATGGTAGTTATCCCTTGGTATGAGTATCATCCAGAATATATATCCCAAAAGGACCCTACCCCCAGCCACCCGCATTTCACAGGGTGTTTAGGCTCTTCTGACACCTACCGTATGGGGTGGGATCATCAAGGAGATGCAGTAGGGCTGTTTGCAGAAAAGGAGATCAGACAATGCCACAAGAAACTGTGCATTCAAAGCACAAAGCTGTTGGTAATAAATTTCCCTTTTGACAAAGGCACAGGGGCTTCAGAATTTCCCGGAATCTCAGGTGTGCAAGTTAAAGTTACCTCTAGGCTGTTTCACCTACGTTGCATGATTGGAACTTCTTTGATAAATCCAAATCTCTGAAGGCTTGGCAACCAGAAAGGCTGATCTTTCATAAGGTTAAGCAGTCCTCAAATGACTTCCCTGGCATGAGAGGCACTAATCTGGCTTTCCCCCACCTCCACCCCAGCCATGTCAGTAATGCCTCCTGCCTTGTTCCACTCTGGAGTTTATTTACTGTGGGGTAGCACGAAATCCCCAATTTCTGTTTATGTCTGACATGCCTCATGTCTGTCAGGTTCATCGCTCCTTAATTATGAAACATTTAGGCGGACCTTTGAAATGGAAGCCAAATCTTATTAAAGACTTAATCATGGGTTTTTAAGTCATATAATTGTTTGTGGTCTCTCTATCTTAGTCCCTTTTAAGCAAAGTAAATTCGGTGTCTACATTTCTATAAGGTCATTGAGCTAGAAGAGGCGGGATCCAGTAGAAGTCTATGCAAATTGCACAAAAACGTGTGTACATGGTGCATGCATATGTGGGGAGAACAGACTCTTGTTGCGTATACTGCCTGTTCAATTAATCTTTCTAGATGCGTGTCCTCATTAATGAGTCTTGCATCATGTTGTCTTCCTGGCATGGCCATGGAGAAGTGAGGCTTGCAAGCCAGGCTGGGTCTGCAGAATGATGGTTTTTTTTTTTTTTTTTTCACAGCCTGAACACCTTAGTGCTACCTATGAGCTTAGTGTGGGGGTCTCTGTCTACATTTGTCTTATAGTAGGATCCAGGATCCTTCAAATCTCACTCCCAGAGGAATGTGAGTCTCATCTCTTGATGAAACCAAGAACATTTTTTCTGAGTTAGATAACGTTCGAGTTAGATAATGTTGAGGTCTGCCTAAGGGCTTAAATGTGAGGAAATGAGAAAACATAAAAAAAAAAAAAAACAAAACTGTGGTTTATTGAACAAAGCTGCTCATCTTGAGTTCAACCAAGGCTCAAATAAAATGGGTAAAACAGTGAAATGAGGCCTTTTGCTTAGTCTTATTTCATATTTTGCATGCTGTACTCAGAACTTTCTGTTGTCCATTTGCGGAGTAATGGGCAAGTTACCCCCTGTTATCCTTGTCTATACTTTACAGCCCTTGAAAAATCAAGCTGCCCTTTATTCTGACTGTTTTTCATCAAATACAAATGCTTACAAATGCGCCAAGGCACAAGGTCAGAAATCAATTCCGTCTTCCTAAAATTACTTACATGTGGGAGATGGCTGCTCCAGGGAGCCTAGTTCAATATCTCATATTTTACTTGTAGAGATTAGTTGTTTAGCTTCCTAATATCTGGAACATGCTACGGGATATATTCTCTGATTTTCTTTTAAAGCAAAGAATTCAAAAGTCCCTGGTGAAGGAGACCAGACAGTGTGAGACCAGAGGAGGGAGACCGGTGTCCAGTCTCAGTTTGCACATAGCACTGAGCAGCTGGATCCTGAGTGCTGCTGGGTCATTCCTCTGGCCCTTTGAGCATCTGAGGATGGCGTTTTGTCGTTAGTGCCTAGGAGTCTTTACCTTCAAATGATAGTAGTACAGTGCTTTGGTGGTATCGCTGGCCTTCAAAGCAGGCAGAGTTTTCTTCTCATGGATAAACTAAAACATTTGTCATAAAGATTCTTCTCCCCATTAATGGTTGTTTCCAATATGCTCACCCATTGTGAGCTGTGCTGCAAGTGATTTGATCTTAATAATTAACATATCAAGACCATCTGGTTGTAAATTATTTTTAAAAGGAAATTAATGATTTCAAGCTCATCTCTATAATAACATCCACCTCACCTGAATCCCAATAATTGTATTGAGTAGAACAAAAGGAGTAGAATTATATTCATTAAAACTTAAATGTATCCCTCCATCTTTCCAGCTGTCTGTCCATTCGTTCATCTCTCCACCCACCCATCATCTGTCATCTCCTCATCCATCCATCTATCCGTCCATCATTCATCATCTATCCATCCATCATCTGTCCATCTATCCATCCATTTACTGCTTACTGAGCACCTGCTCTGTGTGCTAGGCACTGAGGTGGGAGTCCAGACAAGTGGTAGACAAGGCAGACAGGGTTCTAACCTCATGAAGCTTATAGTTTATTGGGAGAAATAGGAAAAAAAAAACGGTGAACAAATCGGGGCTCCTGGGTGGCTCATTCGGTTAAATATCTGACTTTGGCTCAGGTCATGATCTCACGGTTTGTAAGTTCAAGCCCTGTGTCGGACTCTGTGCTAACAGCTCAGAGCCTGGAGCCTGTCTCCTTCTCTCCCTGGCCCTCCCCCACTCGTGCTCTGTTTCTCTCTCTCTCTCAAAAATAAAATAACATTAAAAATGTATAAAAATAGGTGAACAAATTATTAACAAACAAGAAATAATCTTTAAAAAGATAGCAAGAGCAATGTCAGATAGTGGTAACTGGCATGAAAGAAGTGAAATGGATAGTGTGGGACAGAGCCCCCTGTACATTTTGTTTTTTGGGGAGCGAGGGGTGGGGGGAGAGACATGCACAGGAGAGGGGCAGAGGAAGAAAGAGAGTCTTAAGCAGGCTCCATGCTCAGTGTGGAGCCTGATGTGGGAGTCATTCCCACAACCTTGGGATCTTGACCTGAGCCAAAACCAAGAGTCAACATTCAATTCACTGAGCCCCCCAGGTGCACCTTGGGAAGTCAACTTTTGAGGTGAAAGCTAAACATTAGAAAGACTGTGTCATGGGGTGCCTGGGTGGTTAAGTATCTAACTTAGGCTCAGGTCATGATCTTGCGGTTTGTGAATTCGAGCCCTGCGTCAGGCTCTGTGCTGTCAGCTTGGAGCCTGGAGCCTGATTCAGATTCTGTGTCTCACTGTCTCTCTGCTCCTTCCTTTCTCTCTCTCTCTCTCTCTCTCTCTCTCTCTCTCTCACTCTCTCAAAAATAAATAAAACATTTAAAAAAAAAGACTGTGCTATGCAGAGATCTGGAGAAGAATATTAGCAGAAGAGTGAATGGCTAGTGCAGAAGCCCTTATGTAGGAATGAAGAAAAGCCGTATGTGGGAATGTGGTGGATTTGAAGAACAGAAAGGAGGCTTATAGGTGATGACAAGAGAGTCAGCATAGGTATGTATTCAAAGAGGATGGACTTGGAGCTGCCTGAACTGGAATCCCAGTTGCCTTACTTATTAGCTGTGTGATCTTGGATAAGTTCCTTAACCTGTCTGTGCCTTTCCTCCTCTGTAAAGTGGGAGATAATGATAGCCCCGCCGCGCCCCCCACTATGTTTGTTGCTAACTAAATGAGCTGATACTTGTGAAGCACTTGAATAGTGCCTGGCACATGGCAAGCACTATCTAAGTATTTGCTAACTAACACAAGTTTTTATATTAAGTTGAGGAATTGCATGAGATCTATTTTACCTGTACTTAATAATGACGGTAATTCATTGACACAAATCTTAAAATATCATGGCTTTTGACTATAGAGAGGGAAAAGTGAATTGTTGACCTAGTCTGTATCCTCATTGTAGAGAAAAGAGAGAATTGCATGCAGATTCTATTTAAATTATTTATGACACAATATACATGACTATGTTTTTGTTACGAAACATTCACAGAATGCTTCCAAGGCTACATTTTGCACTCTTCTTACCCTTAATTCTAGGTCCCTCCCTGGAGGTCACTATCAGACTCTGCTGACATTTATCTATATTTTCATATGCTTAAGCGACACATATGAAAATACATAGTTTTGTTTTTAAAGATAGATGGAGAACATGTTATTTCTTTCAAGTTGTGTTAAGATATATGTACAGTTCACCATCTTAACCACGTTGAAGTGCCTAGTTCTCTGGCAGTAAGCACGTTCTTGCCGCTGTGTTAGAGTATCTTGTTCTTAAACTTCTTTGTTGTTTTCACTTTTAATTTTAATTTTCTTTTTACTTAACAGCATGTCTTAGAGACTTTTCTTCAGTATATTTTTTGTAGCTTTTCTCATTCCTCTTGACCTCATCTTGGCATTTCACGGTGTTGTAAATAGTTCTTTGAATCATTTCTATATTAGTGGACATTAAATCACTTCCAACTTTCTGCTGTTGTACAGAAACTGACGCTTTAAAATAATTTCTTTCTTCACTGCTGAATAATAAAACACAAGCCAGAGCCATATTGGCTACAAGCACAACTTTTCAGTGTTTTGTCGTTGCTTGTAAAGCAGAATTATCCCTTCCATTTTGGCAGAAAGACATCTTTAAATCAGAGAGCAAGTAATGGGCAATTGCTCTGTGATCATCATCTAAGGTTCCAAACTGGTCTAAATGGAGCTTTAGCTTAATGAATTACGCAGGCGAGGTACCTTCTAAATAAAGCTCCGCCAGAGAGAATTGCAATCTGCTTTGTCTCCTGTTGTCCTTCCTTCATAATTTGAGGGGTGCTCAGATGTGACCTGTTAAATAACAGCGATGTGATTTGTAATCAGACACCCGTCCAGCTCGTCCATGGGGGTCCCGCCACATATGGGGCAGAGCAGGTGGCCTCTGCAAGGCTGAGCAGCCTTTTAGTGCCTGAGAGCCTGAGAGAGAGTGAGGTACCCCAAGAGGTGCTGGCTACTCAGTTCGGGCCCTGGAAACCCTCAGCACCCACGGATCAGTAGAGGTTCTCTAGAACTGTTGTACGAGCAGACTTTGGAGTGAAGTGAGGGGGGTCTGGTGTGGTTGTCAGAGAAGCATGGTGAGGACTGTTGGAAAGGACGTACTTATTACAGGTGAATTTAAATAGTGAGGTTTGTTTTTCTTCTTCATGCTGTACATTATATCTCTAGCACTTTTTTTCTTATAAATGGAGGTGTGCACCCTTTTACCACCTGCACCCATTTCACACCCCCCCCCCGCCCCTGACAAACACCAGTCTGTTCTCTGTACCTGTGATAGGTTTTGTTTTTTAGATTTCATATGTAACTGAGATCATACGATATTTGTCTTTCTGTGTGACTTACTTGACTTAGCATAATGCCCTCAATGTCCATCCATGTTGCAAATGGCAGGATTTCCTTTTTTTTTTTTTTTTTTTTTTAATGGCTCAACAGTATTCCATTGTAAATATATACCACATTTCTTTTTTTTTTTTAACGTTTATTTATTTTTGAGACAGAGAGAGACAGAGCATGAACGAGGGAGGGTCAGAGAGAGGGAGACACAGAATCTGAAACAGGCTCCAGGCTCTGAGCTGTCAGCACAGAGCCTGACGCGGGGCTTGAACTCACGGACCGTGAGATCATGACCTGAGCCGAAGTCGGCCGCTTAACCGACTGAGCCACCCAGGCGCCCCAATACCACATTTCCTTTATCCATTGGTCTCTGGGTAGGCACTTAGGTTGTTTCCATGTCTTGGCTATTGTAATCAATGCTGCGATGAACATGAGGGTGCAGGTGGCTCTTTGGGACAGTGCTTTTGTTTGTTTCCTTTGGATAGATATCCAGCAGTAGAAATGCTAGACAATAGGGATTTCTAGTTTTGGTTTTTTGAAGACACTGCATAGTATTTTCTATAGTAGCTACACCAAAATAAAAAGACAAGACAAGACAGAAAGAAGAAAGGAAGGAAGAAAGGAAGGAAGGAAGGAAGGAAGGAAGAAAGAAAGAAAGAAAGAAAGAAAGAAGAAGAAAAGAAAAAAGCAAGAGTTTGAACAGATGCTTTTGTTCACATTCTACAACAGATTCAGAGATACCCCTTGTCCATATCAAGTATTATTGTTCCCTGTTTTTGTTACCACTTCCTCGAGTGGCTTTGTGGAGATGAGAGGTTGTTGGACGGGCTTCCAGTCTGTCTCAAAATCCACAGTGACACTTTTCCCTGTGTCCCTGCTTATTTGTTTGCAAGTAATCTCTCTGCCACCTTTTTCTAATGAGGCAGGTTCATGGTCCCTATTTCCACAAACTAGGCCCTCTCTTCTACCTCCTCAGATTGGCCGATCATCCTAATAACAGTTCAGTTTGACATAGTAGAATTTAATATAGAAACATTTACTTTTTTAGAAAAATCAGGAATGTTTCTGTCTGACACCAAAGTTTGGTCAGAATAGTAAAGAATGGACTGTCTGGGCATCCAAAATTGTCAGGAAAGACAGGGTTTATATACAGTCAGGTGCACGAAGTATCTCATAAGTCCTATAAGCAAAACAAACCAATGATGACAATTTAAAAAAAGCCTAAAATGATCCTATCCAAAGGAACCATCCAAAATAGACCTTCTTAAGAAGATCTGGAAATGGGGTCTGGCTGAGGATGCTGTTTGATACTTTGAGTGGCAGTGTGCACACTGTGGTGTGCTAGGGATTCCATGTGGCCCCAAAGACAGGAGGAGCAGAAGCGTCGGGTACTCAAGTGGTTCCTTTGTTACCTGCAGACCATTACTGTCTCCAGTGATCATTTGTGTTATTTATTGGGGGCGTGTTCCGTGTATTTTGTAACCACTTCCAGACTGTCTAAAGGAGGGTGTTAACAGTTCAGGGACTCCCAGATTTGCTTTCATGCAGGAATGTCAGGTATTAATTGCCGAGGTTTCCTGGTCAGTGTTTGCAACATGGGACATGCCAATATCCTGTCAGTGTCTCTTTCTAGGTCTTGTGAAGAGACTGGTGTTATGATGCTGCTACTAAAAAGTGGCCTCATAGCTTACTTAAATATGGTTAATGGGTTTGTTCTAAATGAGACTTGATGTTTACTGAGTGTTGACAAATGTACCAGGCCTCCTGATGAGTTCTTCTCATGCATTAGGTCATTTAACCTTTATAGCAACTGTCAGATATAGGTGATATTATCAAATTTTAGAGGCTTGGAAGGGTTAACTTGCTCAATGTCATATAACAGGTATCCCTCCCAAGAAATCACTTTTTGTGTTTTAAATGTTTATTTATTTTGAGAGAACGAGAGCAAGTGGGCAAGGGGCATAGGGGGACAGAATCCCAAGCAGGCTCTGAGCTGTCAGCACAGAGCCCGATGCAGGGATCGAACGCATAAACCATGAGATGACCTGAGCCAAAATCAAGAGTCAACTGCTTAACCCACTGAGCCACCCAGATGCCCCCTCCAGAGCAATCACTCTTGATCAGAGGCAGCAAACTATGGTGTACAGGCCAAATCCAGCCTATTTTTGTATATGGCTCATGATCTAAGAATAGTTTTTATATTTTAAAAATGGTTTTTTGAAAATCAAAAGAAGAATGACATTTTGTAATAGGTGACAATTATTTGGAATTCAAATGTGGGTGTCTGTATGCAAAATTTTATTTTACAAAGCCTCCATCATTCCTAAGGCATCGTCTAAGACTACTTTGGCCCTACAACAGCAAGGTTGAATAGTTGCGAGAGCACTTGCAAAGCCTCAGATATTTACAGTTTGGCCATTTATTTAAAACGCCTGCCCACCTCTGTTCCTAATCATTGCACAGTTACCTGACTGTTAATCATCACTAATAATAATGGCCAACATTTCCACTACATCTGCTGTGCACCAGGCACTGTTCTGGGTGCTTATATTTACTCATTAATGGCCCTTTGCAACAGATGTCATCTTTACTCCTTTTCTGTAAGAGGAAACTGAGGCATCAAGAGGCATTGTTGCAGGCACTTGATATCTATGAACACAACCCTGTCAACAGTCACTGACATGGCCTGCATTTGACAGATGAGGAAAATATAGGACAGAGAGGACCAGTGACCTTCCCTCAGTTACACAGGAAACCAGAGGCAGACATGTTCCTAAATCCCACTCTTGAGACCATCCCAGGGCTACAACATTTTTACAGAGGGGCTGTCGCCACGTGTCCAACAGGTCAGGGTGTGGCTCTCAGTGAATCTACCAGCCTGCTTCAGCCTGGTCACATCCTTAGAGAGCCACCCCCCCCCCCCCCCTTCCGCACCCCCCACTCCCATCCATCCCTGCGAACCGAGCCTCAGTAATGATCTCATTTACATCTGGGAAGGAGGAGAAGATTTAGTTCAAAACCAAGCAGGCAGAGACGTATTCCATTTACGTGTCTTTTAAGCCGCGTGCTAAAGCGGGTCTTGGTAATACCTTCTCTCCCTGGAACCAGAGGATTCAAATCCCGGTAGGCCGGCAGCAGGCCCTTCTCCTTTCATGTCAGATAAGTGGAGGCTCGCAAGGCATCAGTGGGAATAGTTCTGATGGTCTCGCAAGGTGAGCGCCTTTCCTTTCCCTTTGAAGGCGTTGCTTTTCAGGAGTTACTGTGGAGTCCCTGTTTGAATAAATTTAGATGGTATTTCTTGAAAGATCTGGTGCTCACACTATGGATGCATAAGTAGGACATCTGTTTTGGAAGCGTGAGAGGAGAAAGGTACTCTTTATATCTTACCACGGCTTCCCTGCGAGATTTCTTTCCATTTCCTGTGAAACTGCTTTGCCTGCCTGCTCCCTCCTCTCCTCACACACACATACTTTGCATCAGTCACCAGAAAGTGCTCAATAAGCACCTCGTGCCAAAAGCAACTTCAATTTTTGTGATTTGTATTTACTCCTATAAATATTCATCTCCATTTAAAAATTGGACAGACAGAATTCCACAGACATCTGAAACTGCTGTAAGAAAACTGTTACGTGTGTATAGACAGGCCGCAGGCTCCAGGGCAGAAAGACACATGCATTTAAAATAGAAGACAAAATATTTAAAAACCCATGCTAAGTCAAAGGCAGAGTATGCAATCCTATAATTTCTGTTGACCTCCATTGCCTTGTGAGCGTAAGGGGAAAGGCTAATTCATAGTAGGTGGCTGGGGGCAGTCTGGGAATGCTCCCTGATGGAGGGAGGGTTAGAAATGGGGTTTGAAATGAGAATAAGATGTATAGAAGAGCATTGGGGATGGATTTGCAACAGGGAATGGGCAACGTTATTCAAGAGGTAAAAAGAAAATAAACATACTTGATTTCCTTAGCATGACCCATTAGAGCATTAAGGGTTGATACACTCCAGCACATAGGCCAAACCTGACTGTCTGCCTACTCTGGTAAATAAAGTTTTCTTGGGGCACCGACACCCCCATTGGTTGGCATATTATGTTGCCTTTGCCCTAGAGTGGCAGAGCTGAGTAGTGTGTCAGTAGTACAACAGAGACCTAAAGGCCCTCGGAAGCCTAGAATATGGAGTCTCTGATCCCTTTGTAAAGAAGGATTGCCCTCCACTCTGCATGGATAAAGATATACCAGGTGAAGGGAGGGAAAGGGGCGGGGTGGGGGCAGGGGGGAAGGAAGGTTTAGAAGAAGATTAAGAACAAAAAGAAAGGTAAGTGGGGAGAGGCAGAGGCAAAAACTTCCTAGGTTTCATTTGTGCGGATGTGAACCCCCTTCTCAGTTCACTCTTTCTCCCTTTCAACCACATATGGCGTAACTGTTATTCACAGTCCTTGACAGCTCTACTCCCTGTGGGACTGTGGAATCACAGTGTCATTCCTTTTGGCGAAAGGAGCCCTATGATAACAGCTTGCCCTGAAGAGTTAAGTGTCATAGAAAATTTGAAAGTATAAATTCACAACTCCAGAGAGCTGTAGGATGCATGGCTGATAGCCACATGAGACCCGAAGGCCAGTGCACCAACATCCTGCTTGAGGAGTTCCACACGGAATATGACAGGCAACCAGACAGCTCACCACGGTGAACGTGGCACTTCCCCAACTTTTAGAGGGTTTTCTCTGGTGTGACAAGTTTGGTCAGGTAAATTAGGGAAACACTGGGTTGCAGATAATTAAACATACTTAGTTGGAGCAGGACTTCTCAGAACCTTTAATAAGTCTCATGAAGCTCTGGGAGCAAATATATTTCATATGAGCTTTACCCTCCCCCTGCTTTTTTTTTTTTTTTTTTTTAACTGATAAATCATGGTGCTTATGGAGCCCGTTTTGGGATGTTGTGGCCTACGCACTATTTTAAGGTCAACGTATTTATATACATTTAAAGCTAGACAGAGTCTTAAAAGTCGTGTAGCCACATGCCCTCCTAATGTTATGCATCTTCTTCCCAGGAAATTTTATAAAATCAAATTTAGGCCTGAACGTCTGTGCTACTGGCTTTAATGTTGCTCTTGGAAATTTGTTTTTGGTGTTTGGGTTTAGGGATTTTGTAATTGCAATATCTAATCAAATTCCAGTCTCATATTCTACACTCCTATTGGCCTCTGAATTCTCTCCTTCCCAAGGGGGTAATGGTGAAAAGGGGGTGGAAATAATAAAACTTTGTAATTGGACACTTAAAGGTCAGTCACTGGAAAAAATGAACCAGCACATTGCATCAATGGTTGTGGATGATGAGTTTCTGGTTTTTTAAAAAAAAGTCCTGTATTTCAAATACAGCCTAGAATCAGCCCTAATTGCCTGAACTGTGGGTTTCCAAATGAGTGTTTGGAAATTGGCAATCAGCGCGAGTCCACATCTGCTGTGATAAACTCCTGACTCTGCTGTGTCCTCGATCACGTGAAGAAGCCTTCCTTCTTTGCCCAGTAATACTGTCACTTCTTGTGGATTTTGCTTCCTCGGTGACATGCTCTGCAAAAAGGGGGGGCTACCCCCACAGGCTTGGGGAAGTGTGCTGGGGTTTACTCAGAGCTCTAGGATAAACCTGATATATTTTCTTGAAGTCTTAAATAACTTTTTATTAAAGTATAAGACACACACACACACACACACACACACACACACACACACACAAGAACACACACATCCTGATGGTCCAACCCAGGTTTTCAACATAGGAACATACCCCCGTAACCGGCACCCCTGAAGTATTCATTTCAGTCCCACGCTTTATATTAAAGCAAGTATAGATAAATTACCAGATAATACACCTTCTGTTTAAAAATAAAATATAAGACCTCAATTAACTTTCAGAACACTTCAGGAGTTACTATATTTTTTTTCTTCTTGGAAAAGCGGCCTGCTTCTCTAAGTGAAGAAATGTATTCTTTTTTGTCATTAGTTGCTGTTTGAGGACAAAGTGCAAGAAAAATGACTAGGCAGAAAGAAGAGGTAACCGGTATCCCCCTGAGTCCTTATGCTGTGTTAGACATTGGACATGCATCCCCCTACGTGTTCCTAAGAAGCCTGTGGATAAGTACACAGTACACTTCAAGCAGCTGGAGCTTCCAGATACTGTCTGGGAGTTACAGAGCTAACATCCCAGATCCATCTGACCTGAACATCTATTCTCTTAATTGCTCTGTTCAATTGCCTCCGTGACATTTCTCTGTTTCCTTTTGTTTGGGGCAAATGATCTCACAAAAGAATATTAGTGTTATTTTTTTTTAATGAATCGAATATCCTGACACCCTTTTGTACTGCTCTGAAAGTATAAAATTTATTTTTTAGGTTGGAGATACACATCAATGGTCTTGCTGCGTAGCCCTCTGTCAGTTTTAGAGGCAAAGCAATCCAAGTTGAATTTGGAATGAATTACCTTCAAATGGCCATGCTTTGCAATGTACTACTGTAATCTGGGATATTGCAAGGCAGCTTAATGTGCTGGGTGATGACACGTATGACCATTATGTGGCTCTCCCTCATTGAATGCGTTGGGCGCAACCCAAGTCATAAATCTGCCAGCAGACAAAACATAAAATTTACATGCAAGATCAAATCTCCCCTGTTCTGATTTTTACACAAGGGTCACCAGTGGGTAGTAAATTAAGATTCAGAATAAAAGTTACCTGCAGGTGCTAAATCACTAGAGCATGTCAGGATCATAGAATTTTCTTTTGTTAATAATGCTGCTGTTTGTTATCAGAGCCTGTGCTTACATGAACCCTGGGTCACTGTTTGTATAAGGAAAGGTGCCCTTTGTCCCTCAGAGATTTTGGATTTCTTTTGTCGAATGTAGTGACATTGTTTTCCCAAGCAGCAGGATATCTGGTACCAAGATCTGGGTTTGAAAGCTAAACATAGGCAAGTAGACATGCTTGGATGATCTGTCATAATAATAAATCTCGTGTTGCCAAGAAATTACACATATATTTTAATTTCATTAGCTTTCAAGAAATATTTATTGAGCACCTGCTGCCAGATACTGTTGTAGGCACTGAGTGTGCAAATATGAATAAGACAATTCCATTGAGAAATGATCAATCAGGAAGGATCAGTGTAAGAAAAAGAAATCACCCTAAGTATTTTAAGCAGGTGGAGATTTAATGCCGGAAATCTGATGCTTAGAAAATCCCAGGAAGTGTCAAAGGAGTGATTGTCTGAGTACCTCTGAGGCCCAGTCCGGTCAGCTGAAAGGAGGTAACCACGAATCCATTGTCATCAGCACTGCTCTTGACATCTCCTCTTGACATTCAGAGAGTGGAGACTGCATACCAAATGCTGTTGTACAAAAACCCTACCTTTCTGAGCTCTTTATAACAAAGGCAGGGAGATGACCTCTGCCTTGCTTCTGCCTTCCCGAAGTTACATGAGTGCAGTGAGCATGCAGACTCAAATTTATATCCAGCTGCAAAGGAGGCTGGCACAAGTCATCCCATACTCTCCCAGTGGAAGACGAAGGGAATGGAGATCAGGAGAATCGGTCTGTAATATTCCCCACTGGAAATATGGTGGGGCACAGGCGCAAAAATGCATAACTTCAAAGTAATATGTGAAGTAGAGTCACTGTCCTCTGCACTGAGTGGTGTGGGAATAGAGAGGACCTACTAGCCTGGGGGATCTAAGAAGGATTCTTGGTGGGAGATGCATCCACATTGAAGCTCAAAAGATCAGGAGGAGTAACCCAGGTGGAGAAGCCATGAGAAAAGTGGAGGGGGTATGCATATGCATGCATGCACGTGTGTCCATGTGTGCATACGTACCTACAAGCCACAAACATTTCAGAATTAACAGTAGCCTGTAAGTGGCTATCACCAGGACATGGTGGGGGGGGGGGGAGGACTGGAGACAGATATAAATAACACCAAATTTAAAAAGGACTGTTTGCCATACCAAAGAATATGGCCACTCCATAAAATGATGGAGCATATTATGTATATTTATGGATTTTGCCTATTTTCATTCATTCTCCGTACTTTTAACAGTATCCCTTAATTCCTCTGGGGAACTTATTCTGCCCAAAAGCAGTGAGTATGGTTCACTTGAGACTGACCCCACCTTCTGACTGCAGTTAGAAGACACGTGACCCAGGCCTGCCCATGAAGGTATGATGTATTCCTGGCCATGGGATAGGAGATTTGAGTCAAGCTAATCAAAGACAAAAAGCATCAGACTTCAGACTTTGATTGCATTTACTAATAAATATGAGCATTCAAGGTTTGTTTTACGTTGGTAGGGTTCCTAAGTGGAACACATAAGCTTGGAGATGCTGAGGGTTCCCCAAGAGGCTCCTTGGGAATGATACTGCCAAGGAGGAAAACAAAGCCCGGGGATGGAGAAGATTAAGTGATAATAATTTCCCTTGGATCCACGAGCTGTTGGCCGTGCTTATAGCTAGCCCAACAACCCCAGTCTCCTCATTCACACGGGCCAGTAATCTCCCCTCTCTCGTTCAAGTCAGTGTGAATTAGATTTGTGCCATTTGTGATGGAAGAAGTCTTGAAGATTATGTGGGGCCGTTGAAAGGTCTTAAGACATGTATCAGTATGATCAGATGGAATGAGTGTGTATAAAACACAAAGCAGGGAGAGGAGTGTGAAGGCTTATACCCGTATCCCAAGGAAATATGGCGTGAGCTGGGCTTGGCAGTCATGGAAGGCACAGATTTGTGAAATGGTTGGGAGGTGAAGTCAGTAGTATTATGACTGCTAGTTTTATCTGGGCTAATGGCCATGTGTGATAGCCTCGCCACTTGAACAAGTCATGTTACTAAGTAGTAACTTGTAGGAAGTACACAGAGGTGATTTGTGCAAACCCTAGGTCTTGTGTTTATTTATTTTTTTTAAATGTTTGTTTGTTTTTGATGGGGGAGGGGCACAGGGAGAGGGAGAGAGAATCACAAGCAGGCTCTGTGCTGTCTGTGCTGAGCCTGATGCGGGGCTGGATCCCACGAACTGTGAGATCATGACCTGAGCAGAAATCATGAGTTGGATGCTTAACTGACTGAGCCACCTAGCACCCCACTCCCCAGGCCTTGTCTTTAAAACCAAGCTCCTGTCCTCTTCTTTGCCTCTCCTCCTTATCCTCCTCTCCTCCCCACTGATGGCCTGAAATAGGGACATGGTGATTGTAAGGCAAGCTTAGACATGCTGATGAGACCAATGCTTTAGGAAGGCCAGGGATGCAAGAGCCTGGATTCTGATGAATTTGTAGAGCAAAACAACCTATGTTCTTGCACCACTAACCACTTTCTCCTTTGACCAAAAGGAAGGAAGATTTTATCTTGTTTAAGCCAACATTTCTTAGTCTTTCATGGCAGCTGGCTCATTGCCAGGATTAACATGACAGCCTTTTAAATTTGGAGAGTGAGGATGAGGAATGGTCCAGGGGGAATGATGGCTGGGCAGATTTGTGTTTCAGAAAGATGGCTCTGATGGAGAATGGATTTATTTGGTGAGTGTCACCATCTGGTGTCATGGAGGCCAGTGCACTGGTCTGAAGGGGAGAGAAGAGTGTTTGGGACTAGGGTAGTGGTAGATGGGATGGAAGGAGATAAATGGATGGACTAGAAATATATTTAGGAGCTAGAACCCACAGGACAGGATGACTGATTGAAGATGGGATTGAGGGGAAAGAAAGAAACAAATTGCCTTAGGCCATTGGGTAGAAGATGGCACCATTTACTGAATTTGGGACCACAGGAGTAGGACAGATTTGAAGGGAGAGAGAATGAAGATATGTTGGGTCACATTGATTTTGAGGTATGACATCCAAAAGGGATGTCCAATAGGCTTTAGGATACAGGCGCATAAAGCTTAAAAGGGAATGTGGGACTAGGGGTATAGACCTGATAAATAGCCATTGAATTGATGAGTACTGATGGAATTGCCCCAGAAGGGGACAAGGTCTAGAGCAGCATCTTGAGGGTGTAGCATTTAGGAGAAGGAAGAGAAGTGTGCAGAGTAGAGAAGGAGTTGTCAGAGAGATGGGGGGAAGGTCAGCGTAGTAAATGTGGGTTGTGAGAGGAGGGTGTGGGTGAGAAATAGTTTGCTGCTGGGAGGCCAAAAGAGAATGGTTCTGGAAAGTGTCCATTGGATTTGGTAACAAATGGGTTGATGACCTTGACAAGAGTGATTACAGGGGAGAGGTGGGAGCAGAAACCACCTGGGAGTGGTTTGGGAAGTGAGAAGGAGGAAGATATGGAAGAGAAAACATAGACCTCTCCTTCTAGAACTTGGTTATAAATGGGAAATAAAGGATCAAGTGTTGGCTGGAGGATGACATTATATCCGAGGTGAAAGTGTATCTGGGTTTTTTCTTCCCTATTTCTAACTCCTTTAAACCTGTGGATCAGTGGGTAGGTATGCATAAAGGATGTAACATTTTCCTGAAAACACCTAGGAGTTGCTTATGTTAATATTTTAGCCAGATAAAACATTGTAAAGATCTCTGAACCAGCCAACTGGTCCATAGTGTGCATAACAGACTCACTCTGCTTTCAGCCAACCAAGTGGCATTTATTGAGCAACTGCTGTGCACTCAGCACCGTGCTAAATGCTCCAAGGGAGACAGAAGGCATGGATGCTGTGATTTCTGTTCTGTAGGAGTTTAAAGTGATAACACCTTGTGAAGGCACAGCATTTAAAAATTACAAAGTCCTCTTGAGTACATTTCGTTAATATGACCCAGTAGCCACACACCTACAGGAATGGAATTCTGGGTATCCAGAGGATGCCAGAAGTGGTCTCCACATCACAGAACCTGGACCTCCGAGTGGAGAGTTGATGGGAAGCAGAGCTCTTGATCCCCACTCCTATCTCCACGATTGCCAGGAGTTCCCTAAGGACATACAGTACATGCAGAGGATGATTGGTGTGCTGGCAGAGATGCACATCAAGGGACAGGGGCTGATAGTTCAGGGTCCTAGAAGGGGGCAGAGCTGGGTTTGAGTCACAAAGAACCCAGGAGTCTGCATTTCACCTTCTCCTGCTTGTCATCATCCCTGAACTGAGCTTTTGTAGCTGGAGGGGTCCTTTGCCTTGCAAGGGATAGTCTCTTCCTTGGGTGATGTTAGCAGGAGAAGAGAGGAATGGATGGCTGGGGTAAGTTAGTGTGAGAAGAGTGTAAGGAACATAGAATATACAGCCAGGTCCCATGATGCCAGATCCCATGATAACAAAACCACTAATAGTTGCTGAGAGCTTATTACATTCCAGGTACTGTGGTAAGAGCTGTTCATCCATCACTTTCTTTCTTTCTTTCTTTCTTTCTTTCTTTCTTTCTTTCTTTCTTTCTTTCTT
>NC_064816.1:38742758-38764968 GCF_023721935.1 Panthera uncia
CTTTCTTTCTTTCTTTCTTTCTTTCTTTCTTTCTTTCTTTCTTTCTTAATTTAGTTTGTGAATAGATAATAGACTCACAGTTCAGAAAAAGCATCAGTGGTTACTCCTGTCCAGTAGACAAAAATGCTATTAATGATTTTTTAAAATAATTTTTAACATTTTTTATGAGACAGCACAAGCAGGGGATGATCACAGAGAGAGAGAGAGAGAGAGAGAGAGAGAGAGAGAGAGAGAGAGAGAGGGGCACAGAATCCAAAGCAGGCTCCAGGCTCTGAGCTGTCAGCACAGAGCCTGACACGGGGCTCGAACCCACCAGCCATGAGATCATGACCTGAGCTGAAGTCAGACGCTTAACCAACTGAGCCACCCAGGTGCCTCTTATTTATTTATTTTTTACAAAGAAAAAGGTGATGAATGGTTTTTGTATACCCTTGCAGATTATCTTTACCCTTATCTCTTTGTTTTTTATTTACTTATTTTTAAACATTTTATGTTTACGTAATCTCAATACCCAAAGTGGGGCTCAGTCTTAAAGAGTTGAGAGATCAAGAGTTTCACGCTCTACTGACTGAGCCAGCCAGGCGCCCCTGTTTCGTTATTTTTTAAAACACAAATGGAAGCATTCTCTACCCTTGTTCCGTACTCAGCATTTTCACTGAACAATATAACTTGTGGTTCTTCCCAGGTCAGAACATAAAAGAACCCATTTTTTTGTTTGCTTTTTTTGGGGGGGAAAGACAGCCGTGTATCCCATCCCTTGTTTAGGTTGATATAATTTATTTAGTCATCTGTAAAAAGCCATTGAAATTTGTTTCCATTTGTTTGCAAATACAAGCAATGCCACAATGAAAAACCTTGCATAGAAGTCATTTTCCCTCATAGCTGTATCTGTAGGATAAACTTCTAGAAGTATAAGTGCCATGTCAAGGGGTATGTGCCTTTGTGACTTTTTTAGATAATGCCAACAAGCCCTGCATGTTGGTTACATCTGTTTATATGGCTTGCAGCCATGTTCCACAGAGCACAATGGGCTACCCGACCTTTGCATTGCTGCCAATAAAGTAGGTAAAAACTGGCATCTTGGTATAGTGGTGGTGGACATTTCTCATAGCGTGAATGAGTATCTTTTTGTCTATTTGGTCATTTGCATTTTGCATTTATGTTTTCTTCTGTTTTCAGGGTTGTCTCTTTAACTTCCATTTCTAGAAGTTCTTATTTATGAGAGAGGTTAGCATTTTGCCCATGATTCTCTCCAGCTTGTCAGTTAGTCTTTCCTTTTACATAAGTAGTTTTGCCATGCTAATTGAAAAAATTTTTTATATAAATGAATGTATCAATCTTTTGTATTTTATGCTGTTATCAAAAGGGTGTCTCCCACTATGATGCTATGAAAACACACCCCTGTTCTTTTCTCCAGGACTAGTTTAGCTCTATTTTCTTTTTGTTTTAAGTTTTTTAGTGTTTATTTATTTTTGAGAGAGAGAGTGTGTGAGTCAGTGTGGGGCAGAGAGAAAGAGAGAGAGAGAGAGAGAGAGAGAGAGAGAGAGAGAAAGGGAGACACAGAATCCAAAGCAGGCTCCAGGCTGTGAGCTGTCAGCACAGAGCCCGACACAGGGCTTGAACCCATGAGCCGTGAGATCATGACCTGAGCTGAAGTTGGACACTCAAACCAACTGAGCCACTGAGGTGCCCCACTTTAGCTCTGTTTTCATAATTCCCTCTTTGATCCATCACTGTTTATTCTGGTGTATGATTAAGGTATGTGTACGTCTTTCTATATTTGTGATGGCTACCCTGTTGTCCCAACACCATTTATTAAAACCCTTCTTTTCTTACTGATGTGAAATACTTCATTTATTTTACACCATTATTTCATCTAATTCTCGTGATACCCTTTGAGGTTAAAATTTGTCTACCATTATACAGATGAGGAAACTGAGACTCAGAGAGGTTAAACATCTAGAAGTGGTGTTGCCGAGATTTAAGTCTAAGCCTGCTCTAATGGCTCTATTATTTCTCTTGACAGAAATCCCAGAAGATGCCCTGTTGGGAACTTGTGTCTTCTCCTCAACACCAGTACCCTCATGTTATTGGGGTTCAGCTCTGGTCTGTCTCTGCTCCTACTCTCCTAGTCACTGTCTACTGACATCCCCTCTCTGCAGCTTTTGGGCTCAAGTGTTTTAAAAGCGAGAATGATGAGGTCAGTCTGCAGGCATCCACTGGAGTGTTCTTGCTGGGTGAGACTCCTAGGCCCTGGGCACCTGGCTGTTTACAGATCCACTGCCCATTCCATGTGACCTGTAGCCACAGTCAGGCAGAAGTGCCAGTCTGTGTGGCATCAGCTACCCACCAAGGAGGAGTGCCCTTCATTCTGAGGCTTCGTAGAGGGTGGGGCGCTTTGCTCCACTGTCTAGGGATATGGGCAACGTTCCTCATTCTTGGTGTGAATGATGTTTTGTGTCCTCTGTATAGATTAGGACTTCTTGGCTGAAATGACAGAAATCCAACTTGAGCTCTCTTGAAGGGGAAGTTTATTTTCTCCTCTAATAAAACCATGAAAAAAAAGCTGTGGTCTTACTGGGCTGGGGATGCCAGGATTCAAGAACATCAAAATCATTAAGCGTTTGTCTGTCTGCCTTCTCTCCCTTGTTGATCTTTTTCCTTCTATGACACGGTAATTGCGAAAGAGGCAGCCAAGGGCTTACAACATTGTAGGTCACAAGATCTCAGGGAAAGATTCTGATTGACCAGTCTTGGGTCATAGATCTTTCCTGAAATGATCAGTGTGGCTAAGAAAGGGAGGCATGGGACCTTGGATTGGCCCAGCCTGGCAAGGAGACCACCACCAGGGTAAGGGTGGGTGGGTAGTGACTTTGGAAATTGCACCAAATCATGTGGTTGGAGTGGAGAAAAACAGAGGGGTGACTTGTACCAAAGGCCAAAGAGAGAGCAGAACAACAGATTGACTCCTTTGTCTTCTGCCCTTTGGTTCAGAGCCAAGTCAAAGTACTTTGCCTGGTGCCACCTGATTGTGGCACCAAACACTGCCTCCTTCTGCCCTTCGTATTTTTAGGAAGTGACTCATCCTGTCTGGACGTCCCTGTGAATTTTAAATCAACCATCCTCTTCTTGAATTTGCGCCTACTGATCAGTTTGTCTCACATACATTCATTTGCATATTTATTCTCTCATCCAACAAGCTTTAATTGAATTCTCTGTGCTGGTGGGTCTGATCCATTACCAATATTGTGGGATTAGAGAGTCAAGATTTATAAATGTTCAGTGCTGCAACAGAAACCCCCTGGAACTAGCTCAAACAGAGTGGCAGGGTTTGGTTACGGTACATTGGGAACCAAAATTTCAGGAAGAGGCCAGAAGCTTAGAGGCTTAGAAAACACTCATGAGTTCTCCTGTGCCTCTCGTGTCTGCTTCTGCCCATGGACCTTCCTTATAGGTTTCAGCTGACTGACTGTCGCCCTGGCCACATGTGCCCTCCTGCGCCCGTCTTTCAAGCTTATGAATTTTAGTTGTGGACACTTACTGAGACCAGTTATATCAGTCGGCTAGGACTGCTGGAATGAAGTACCACAAAGTGGATGGCTTAAACAACAGAAATGGACTGTCTGACAGTTCGGGAGGCTAGAAGTCCAAAATCGTGGGTTTCCTTGGAGAGCTGTGAAGGAGAATGTCATTCCTCTCTCCTAGCTTCTGGTGCTTTGCTGGCAACTTTTGCATTCTTGGCATGTAGAAGCATCACCCGACCTCTGTTTTCATCGTAACGTGGTGTTCTTTCTGTGTGTGAGGTGTCTGTCTAAATGTCCCTTTTTTACAAGGACATAGTCATATTAGTGCTCACCCTTGTGACCTCATTTTAATTAATTGCATCTGTTGTGATCCCATTTGCAAATAAGATCACATTCTGAGGTCAACTTTAACATATGAATTTTTGGGGGGATATGATTAAACCCATGACACCACTTGATTTCCTTTTCTTGTCTAAATTCTAAGCCTCTGGAAGGATGCTGACTGGCCCATTTTGAGTCAGATGGCAGATGTCTACTCCCAATCAAATCACCATGGAGGTTTAACTGTGGAGGTAGATGGAGCGTACCCCTGTGGATTGGGGAGCTTTCCAGAAACCACAGAAAGGGTCTATTAGCTTTGCACATTGACCTCTCCCATCCACTTGTAAACTGCTAATGCCCATCAGTGGTCATTCGTTATTGGCAGACATCTTGGCAATGAATAAGCAGAGCTGTTCGGACGTATCTCTATCTGGTAACTAGAATTAGGCTTAACCTGGCCAAACTGGGACCCAGTCACATTCCGTGAGCTTTGTTTTTTCTGGCTAAATGTGCTTTGTTTACCCAAATATCTTTTCTCCTTTCTTATTTTCCCTAAGAAAGGAATACACTTTGATTTGGATTGTAAGTGTTCATTTAAAAAAAAAAAAAAAAAGAAAAGTGGAGGGGCACCTGGATGGCTCCCTAGGCTTAGGTTATGATCTCATGGTTTGTGGGTTCGAGCCCTGCATTAGGGTCTGTGCTGACAGCTCAGAGCCTGGAGCCTGCTTTGAGTTCTTTGTTTCCGTCTTTCTCTGCCCCTCCCCCACTCGTGTTCTTTCTCTCTGTTTCTCTCTTTCAAAAATAAAATAAACATTAAAAAAAGAAAAAAAGAAAAGTGGATAACACAAAATACAAAGAAAAAAGTATGAAGCACCCTCAATCCCACCTGTCTGAAATAAACACTGTTAACAGTTTGATGCACTTACTTCCAGAATGTTGTCATGTATCAGTAATTGTATACACATGCAAATACATGCATACACATGCAAATACATGCATACATATGTTAATAGGATCACATTGTATGTAGCATTATGGCTTTTTTTTACTAAAATGTTATTGATAGCATTCCATATAGTCTGTGTGGATGGACGTCAACTTTATAAAATAGCTACATAGCATTTCATAATGTATTTATCCATTCTACTAATGGATATTTTAGGTTATTTTCTTTTTTTTTTTTTTTTTTTTTTTTTTTTAGAATAAGTTGGGGGAGAGGGGCAGAGAGAGAGGGAGAGAGAAAGAATCTTAAGCAGGCTGCATGCTCAGCACGGGGCCTGATGCAGGGCTGGATCCCACGACCCTGAGATCATGACCTGAGCTGAAATCAAGAGTCAGATGCTCAGCCAAGCCACCCAGGTGCTTCTCAGTTGTTTGTTTGTTTGTTTGTTTGTTTGTTTTTAACATGGGTATGTTAGTGATTTTTCTTATCCATGCATCTTGTTGAATTCCTAGAAGGAGCGTTGCCAGGTCATATTTTGCACTGTGCTGCAGAGGAAGAAATGGTAGGAGAGTATGAACAGCTGCCAGGTCATTCCATCCCTCTCCCCAACCTTTCTTAAAACACACACAGACACTTAGAGAAAATCTGCTTTTGAGTAGCATTCAGGAGATGAGAGAATGCCAGTTGCCCGGTAGGGGTTCGTATCAGGATGCTCATGTTAGTGGCCCAATCTTCTTTGCTCTCGTATATCAATTTACAGCCTCCAGCCTTGTAGTCCAGCAGCCACAGGCACAGACCAGTGATCAGGCTCCTACCCTTCAGAGCAAATGTGGATGAGGTTTCCTGTTCTGTTTACAATGTCACTGTAGATTTCTTTTCTTCCCGTGTCTTTCTGTGTAGGTTGCGATCTTGTTTGTAAGATGGCCTGCTGCTTGCTGAGCCCAAACTGGGTGCCTAGCAGAGCAGGTAGTGGGCAGGCTGTGGCCCCAGAGGCTGGAGGAGGGTGGGTTTTATTTCAACCGGAGCAGGCAGGGAGTTTTGGCCTTTAAAGCCACCCACAAACCAACAAAAACAGCAACTAGAGATAAATTAAGTGGCCCTTTGCTCTCTAGGAAAATGCCTTGGCGTCCCTGATTTTAAAGGTCTCTGCATTAAACAGAGGGATTGATGAATGGCATTTTATTTAAGCCAGTCTTATTCATTATGTCCACAAAGTCTGCTTTCAAATCACTTCCATATGACAGGTGATAAAAATCAGGCAGTTGTGATGTCTGGGTTGAAAGTCCCCTGTAGGTCTTTGTTTTCTGGGATATTTGTAGATCCCTAAATCTTAGCTTATTTGTCGCTAGGTTTTTGGAATTTGTTGAAGAACTCTGCAAGGGGGCGGGGGTTGGGAAGATTGCATGTGTGTGCACGTGTGTGTGTGTGTGTGTGTGTGTGTGATGCATACCCACAGGCACAACTCACCTGGGTATCCTATTAGGGCATCGTCAAGGGAATTTAACCTGGTTGCAATTGGACCGCTTCTTAAAAGCTTCCTGCAAAAATATGTTCTTAAAAAGGAGTCCCCACACTCCTTGTATGCCGTCATTCATCCCAAGTGTATTGCAGTTACTGACAGGCTTTGTTTCATGACAACCATTCATCAACCCATGGGCCACAGTGACCGTGAGGCAGCAGAATGATGGAGAATGAAGGCCAACAGAGAGCAGGGTCCACGAGGCCATGAGTCCCCTGGTGTGAGAGGGAAAAGGAGGTACCACCACAATTTTAAGAAAACCTGTGTTACAGGATGTGAAGTTAGAGACATAGGTTAAGAGAGCCCAGAAAGGTTTTTAAAAGTGCATAGCCCAGGTGTGCTTGGAGAGAGATTAGACTATGCTTATAATAATTTATGAGGTAAATTTTACATACCCAGAGCTTGCCATGCATCAGGCACCAGTGCTCAATGCTTTATACACATCATTTCATGAAATGCTCCTAAAAACCTTTGGTGCCTTCATTACTATTCCCATTCTACAGACAGGAAAGCAGAGTCTGGGAGAAGCTAGATCATTTGCCTGGGATCACACTGCTAATGCACATCAGAGCTGTGATTTCAATCCTGTCCTTTTAAGCACCCACCTGGGCTCCTAGCCAGCCTTTATGGCCCCATAAGTTCATGTGCAATTTTTGGTTTTGGTGACAATGCCTTCCTGAGCAGTAAATTAAAGCAAGGTGTGTATTATGTCATCAGCAATATACTTCATTTCAACGCTGGAAAGATGGTTCTTGCCTTCCTGGATGTGATGCTAACAATCATTATTTATAATAATTGTTTGAGTTCATTGAGCATGGCCTGGGGGTCAGTTTTGCACTAAGAGCTTGACATGTATTATCTCATTTAATCCTATCCGATAGTCCTATGAAAGAGATACTATGATGATCCCTGCGTTTTCCAAAACATTTGCCTGTTTCCACCTGTTTTGTTTTGATCCCTCTCCTGCATTTATAGTTAGTAATTAGAAGTTTCATGAGGGTAGGCACCATTTCTGCTGCTTCACTGATATGTTGCTGATATCTAACCCAGAGCTTAGCCGATGTTGAGCGTCCAGAAGGTCAGTGCTGAATCCAAAAATGAAGCAGTAGGCTTGAGAGGCAGTCAGTGAAGCCTGGAGATGTTGGGTAACTAGCCTGAGACCTCAGATCTTTGTTAAGAGTCTTTGTTAGCATCCAGGGGGCTTGGGAGCACTTTGATAATCTTACCTCCTCCAAGTGGGAGTTAAGAACTTCACTTGGTGGGGCACCTGGGTGACTCAGTTGGTTAAGTGTCTGACTCTTGATTTTGGCTCAGGTCATGATCTCATGGTTGTGACCTCTGTGCTGAGCATGGAGCCTGCTTAAGATTCTCTCTACCTCGCTCTCTGTCCCTTCGCCACTTACTCTCCCTCCCCCCTTGCCCACCTTTATAAATAGGGGTGTCTGGGTGGCTCAGTCAGTTAAGCATCCAACTTTGGCTCAGGTCATGATATCACGGTTTGTGGGTTCGAGCCCCACAGTGGTCTCTGTGCTGACAATTCAGAGCCTGGAGCCTGCTTCAGATCCTTTGTCTCCCTCTTTCTCTGCCCCTCCTCCATTCGTGCTCTGTCTCTGTCTCTCAAAAATAAATAAATGTTAAAATTGTTTTTAAAGTAAGTAAATAAATAAACATTAAAAAAAGAACTTGTTGACTCCATGAGGTCTAATGTGAATAGTTGGAATAAAGAGAAATCAGAATATTAGGAAGATTTTTAAAGGGTAGACATTTGACCCAGCTTAGGAGTTGGGACAAGCTGCTTTTTAAAATTGTTTTGTGTCCACATTGGGAAATATCAAGGTTCCTACACAAAGACTGCACAAACTTGTTGCAAGAAGGGCCCTAGTTTCCCTGGCACTTCTTGCTCTGAAGTTAGTGTTTCTATGAAACCATTTAAAATCCTGCCCTGTGGCTCCGTAGGCTAGAGCACTGTGCCCCAGGCACATCTTTCTCTGAAACCAGCAGGAGAAACCTCAAGGAAGGAATTTTTAACAAAAAGCTATCGGGTTAGAACAACATGGATCCCAGAGGCTGTTCCCTCTCCATTGCCAAGGCTTGAGCTGTTCCCTTGCTTCTGGACGGGGGTTGTGGAGACCAAGAAGATACCTCATCTGAGCTTCAGAAAATATATTGCCAACTTGCAAACAGATGCCGGGTTCCTTTTTCCTTTTACATGTTAGTAGCTATTTCTTCCTTAACTATGAGAAGCCCTCACTGAGTCCTTTCTCTGATCAGACACTGTGCTCAGGAAGGGTTTGCCAGCGAGGGCACTAATGATTTGTGGCTGGAAAATTCTGTGTTCTAGGGGGCTGTCGTGAGCCCTGTAGAATCTTTAGCAGCATAATGGACCTCTGCTCACTAGATGCCAGTAGCACCCCCTTCCCATTTGTGGCAACTGAAAATGACACAAGACATTGCTACGTGTCCCTTGGGAGGCAAAATCACCCTAGCTGAGAACCACTGTGTTAAGTGATTTGCATACATTATAGGATTTAATCCTCCACAACCTACCAACTATTACTCCCCATTTTGCAGGGCTGGAGCCTGAGGCATAAGGTTGTTAAATGTTGCACCCGATATCTCATTGCTGGGGAATGTGCACCCAGAGCTGAGGTTTTTAACTGCACTGCTCTGTGACGCTGAGAATTACACTGGCATCTTACTAGAAAGCCATGTTGCCTACCTCAGCTGAACAATTTCTGTTCTATTTCTGTTCCTTTATCTGTTTAACACATATTTTTGGAGAATTTCCGATGTGCCAGGTCCCGTTCTCGATGTCGGATGGGAGACTGCCGTGAATGAAATCCTATAAATCCCTGCCCTGTGGGATTTAGAAAGTACAAATAGGCAGCGTCTCATTGCCTGAGCTCTCAGGACAAGTGAAGAGGCAGTGTGGCCACATTATCACACAGGTGACGGCCTATGTTGACAGTTTGCTTTTCTTCCTAGTATTATTGTTAGTTTTACTAATACTGATCTGTGTGTAAGAGCTTTACTCCAGCCAAGCTTTGACTTCCTGGTCACTGAAATTTAGCTTTTAAAAATAAACTCTGTTTAGTGGCTTTGGTAGAAATTGAAGTAAAACTCAGGAACGGAAAGCATATGTATTTTTAATGCAATATTGCAAAATAGCTGCTCAGCATTTTTCAAGTCTAATCAGTTAAATTTTTTCTCACTTACTCTCCCTTCTTGGGTAAGTGATGTGGTTTTGATGTTCTTGCAAGTCATTGAATAATAAAGCATGGATTTAGTCCATTTTAACTCCCTCTTAATGGGCTAGAGTTGATGTTGTGATTTTTTTTCAAAAAGAATTTTGTTTCATTTTGGGTTCACTGTAGATTTTTGCCGTACGAGTACACACGTGTTTCTAACACTTATGGAAGTCTTTTGATAAATAGCACCATAAACGCGGGCAATTTTCTACATCTTGTTTGTCGGCTTTTGAAATTTACAAGGTTTCTTTTTAATACAATTGTCTATGCCAGCTAACAGGCAGTTTTACAGTCTGCGTATTTATCATTAGGATAAAAAAAAAAACCCCTACTTTAGATTCTTTATTCTCACAGGAACATAAATAATTCCAAATAACCAGCAATAGATCGGCCACAATCTGATTTGGTAGCTCTGGGGAAATACCTCCTATTTTGCTAACTGTTAAGCCCCTTTCTACCACCATACATTTGAGTTTTAAAAGGTCTGGGCAAATTCTAAAATGTGTGCTATCAATACGACTTAGGTATGTCAAATACAAGAATGTCAAAATGCAGTTGTAAAGCAGTCATTGCATGATTGAAGTTCCTCTGAACCCTTTTCACACTTTTTATGTTAGGCTACTTTAGGGGAGGATCAGAGAACCTTGTTGAGAGAGGGCAGGTTTTCAGGCTCCATTTGAGACCGTCACAGGTCACAAATGCATAGAATTGTTGAAAATTGAGTTATGTTTCTGTTCTGTTGGGACAAGCATTCAGACATTTGTCATCCTTTTAAGACAATAAGACCAAATCGGTTTTTCCCTCAAATGCCTAAATTCACCTGTTAGGATAATTTTTAACAGTTATTTTTAAAATAAACTTTGTCTCCTACTCTATTTACATATAAGTAACTGCTGCCAATGTGTTACAAAACATAACACATGTATGTGTAGCTGGAGATATATTATATATACATATATGTGTGTGTGTGTGTGTGTGTGTGTGTGTGTGTGTATTACATAGAAATATGTGTTATACAGGGATATATCTTAGATGTGTAAACAATTATATTTTTCTCATTTGCTATTAGTTCTTACATATTTCTCACAAATGACTTTATCAGACTTTTTCAACTGTATACTATTTCAACAGGTAAAAGGAAAATGATAGAGACTTAATCAAGATTTACTTTGTTTTTTTCACATTAAAAAATACTCTGAAGGGAAAGGTTCAGGGCTGATACGGTGGTACCAGAAAGTCCTTAGGGAACCTGACTGTTTCTAGCTATTTGTTCTCTTTCCTTGGAGTGTGGCCATTGACTCATGGTCCAAAATGGTTGCTGGGATACCAGGCATCACAGCCAGTTTCCTGGCAACAGGATGGAGGAAGGAGAGAAGTCTCTGTTCCCATTCTTTTAAGAGACTTTATGGGAGTCTCACATAGTATTTCTATTTCCATCTTACTGTCTGGAACCTAATTACACAGTCATATCTCCCTGCAAGGTGGGGGTGGTGGTGGTATAATCTGACAGTTGGTTAGCTATGTACACAGCTGATAATCAGGATTCTGTCACTGAGAAAGTTGGACAGCAAGGCACATCCTTCTTCTAGGGCAGGGAAACTTAAGCTTGCTAAGTAAGGGTAACTCAGACCCTTCCTGTTTAAGACAGTTGCTTTCAGGTTAACTCTCTTTTGTGTCAATGCCGATTCCCTCCTCTGTTCTTCATTCTCTTCTCCTTGGGTGGCATCTGGTTAAGAAGAAGGTTAGTAACCTCAGAGGGGGACAGCTGGGTGGAAGGAGACACCTCTTATTTTTGCTGACCCGCGGGCCTGAATGGGTCCTGCTGTGGTGTGGCAGCCAAGGCCCAGGATGTCAAGCTGGCAGTCACTGCCCCGTGGCTGGTCTGGTTCCATCTCTGGGGTTTGCACTGGGTCCCCGCTGCTGCTGACTACAGACTTGATTATGCCTTCCATTCAGGAGGTCTCTCCCTGGCCTCTCCTGATCCGCTAGCCCTCTGGAAACTTGTTGGCCTAGCGTGTTCCAGAGAAGGGAACTGAGGCAGGACCCCAGGCCCATATTTTTTACCTTATTTATCTTCATCCCACCCTAAATGCTTGTCTCAGAGTGTGCGATCTCCCCACAGTTCTATGGGATGCAGAATGCTGGCACAAAAGTTTCTGCCACCTCCTTCTTTCAAGGTCCAGTCCTTTGGGTGGAGGCAGGAGAAAAGCAGGGCGTCTGTGGCCTCAAGTCTTTGTCCTGCTTTTCTTCCTTCTTCTATTCATGTGTCTCCCTGCTCTGTGGACTTCACTGTTCTGGGGTAAATTGCCTTTTCCTTCCCCAAGAGACTTTATGGCTAAGCCTTAGTCACCAAAGAACTGCAGAGGAAATAAAAAGAAAAAAAATTTATCATAAGCAGAAATACTTTGTAAAATTGTCCTTTCGATATGTGCTAAGACTGTCTGTTTTCTAAATAAGTCAAAAACAGCATCACATTATCCTGCATTCATAAGTGTTTGTGTGTCTTTATTGTAGAGGTTGTAAAAATCAGCTTTAATTCTCCCCTGGTCCAATTAACAAGAACATCAAATTAACAAAAATCCTGGTCACATGTTTATAATACTGTTAGTATTTGGTAAGATTAGAATATACCCTGTTTTAGCGAATACTGAGTGATTTGGATTAAAAAAAAAGACGCTATTTTTTACTACGATCAGTGTTTCTCGTTCCTGGCACGTGTTTCTTGAGTAAACGAATGAGTAAATGAATAAGCTATGGCTATATCTGAAATCAAGACTACATAAGGGAAAAAAGAACAATAAGAATTCAGAATCCTCTGGATTGGGCTTTTATTTTAACCTTAGATATCCTTTCCCCTTTGGCATTTTGATTGTCTTAATTCAAACTCAGATGCCCCTTGGCACATTTTTTTATCTTGCTCAGAGGCAATATGAAATTTACGCCGTCTGTCTTTGGCAGTAATTGCTTTAGGGAAGCATCATCAACACACTCCTCCACCACATATCAGCTTATCCCTGTCGAAATGCATGGCACCCACATTAAGAACATGTTTTATTCTGCCTCCCTTTCTCAGTGACACTGAGAAAGAAGCATCGTTACAGACCGAGAGGGAGAGCCACTGTTTCTAAAGCAATAAACATTTTCCCTATCTTCTTCCTCTTTCATGTTGCTGGCTATTAATTGTAAACTTTCGTGATATCACAAACAGTAAAAAGGGCAATAAAATTGTTCCTGTGAATTGTGGGGCTTTGGGCCTGTGGCATTTATTTGTTTGGAAATTTATTTATTGCTTAAAATATTTTTTTTTCTTTGGAGATCTAATAAGTCTGCTTGAGAGACCCAGGGTAGCCACTTTTTTTTTTTTTTATAAGGTGACCAAATATTAATCTAAAGATTAATAAAGTTCTGCCGGTTTCCTGGGGCTATACAAGGTACTATGATTTTTGGTTATACTTATATATTTTTTTTTCTTTGAGAGAGGAAAATGCCTTTTGATTTCAGGAGGGCCTTATTGAACTGTAACTGGAAGTTTGAGGCTTTGTAATTTATCTGTCAAAGAGAAACAACCATCTCTGTATTCCTGGTATAGTATTTGTTGGATGTGTTATTTGTGGAGAACATTTGCTTTGGAAGGAGAAGGCTGGTTTTGCACTCCCCTTAGTGTGCTCTTGGAATGATTCCTCTGGGTCAACTTGGATCCTTTGAGGAATTTATACCTATCCAGTCCCCTAAGTCCTAAACCTTTTAAAGCAAAATGTAAATGGATATGAGTCTGAGTCTGAGAGTACACCTAAGGTTTATAGGAGGCTGTCTGCTTCACCCATACTTCCCGCAATCCCTGGTCCCCATCCCTGGTCTGATGCAAACTAAGCTAATTGTTTAGGTCTTTGTTTATTTTTACTAATGGTTAAAGTAGTGCAGAAATACACACATATGCACAAAATAAAATAATACAGAAATATAAAAAAGTGTACGGTGCGAGTATCTGGGTAAACCAGTCTTAGAAATAACTATTACTTGATGTGTATAAAATTACATGGATTTAAAATTTTTTAAGTTTATTTATTTTGAGAGAGACCGAGTGAGCCGGGGAGGGGCAAAGAGAGAGGTAAAGAGAGAATCCCAAGCAGGCTCTGCACTGTCAGGGCAGATGCCGATGTGGGGCTCAAACTCACAAACTGTGAGATCATGATCTGAGCCCAAACCAAGAGTTGCACACTTAACCAACTGAGCCACCCAGGAGCCCCATATTACATGGATTTTTTAAAAATGTGGAAAATTTAGACCGTATGGAAACTATGTTGTTTAGGAAATGGGGCAGAGCAGAGATGTGGTCATTATGGAGATCATTGATTCCCGCTCATACCCACCACCTGTCTGAATGGGTGATGTCACCAATCTCTGGTGAGATAAGAAGATAAGAATAATGCAGGTTCTGCCATTCCTAGTTTTATGGTGTTAAATTATCATTGTCACAATGATAAGAGATGTTAATTAATATTTCCTTAATTCCTCTCTTAGAGTTGTAGACTGGTGATTCTTCAGAGTATTTGTTACCCCTCCAAAGAGAAGAACTATATATCCCCTCCTACTCTGGCCCCCAAGACATCAAGCTCCACCGTACGACTTGCTTTAGCTGTTTCATTAGCCAAGTGTATCATTTCCTACCAGAATTTTTAAGAGACAGTGTATGTTCCTCCATTATCTCTCCCTTCTTCTGTAAGGTAAGACCTATTCCATCTGCCTTGGTCTCAGAGTGAAGATAACACCGAGTAGAGTGGCAGGAAACTCATATTGGCCATGTTACATGGGAGAGGAATTAAAGGCAGGTTGTTCTAAGCGACTGAGATCTGAGGCTGCTTGTTATATAGCATGACGTTACCTAAGCACTTGGCAAAATTAAATATGGCCAACCCTCTCAGGCTTCATCAGGTATTTAAAATTAGGTGAGTTTATGAAATTCAAGCATTAAGACTCCATGCTATATACAAAAATAAAGTGGTAAGTAGCAATTTTGAATACACCTGTAAGTCTGTGCTGTCCTGTAGGGTAGTCACCTGCCACACGTGGCTATTGAGTACTTGAAATGCGGCCACTCTGAATTAAGATGTAGTATAAATGTGAAACACACACCAGAGTTCAAAGACTTAATACAAAAGAATGTGGGGGCACCTGGGTGGCTCAGTCGGTTGAGCGTCTGACTTCCACTCAGGTATGATCTCACGGTCTGTGAGTTTGAGCCCCGCATCCGGCTCTGTGCTGATGGCTCAGAGCCTGGAGCCTGCTTCCGATTCTGTGTCTCCCTCTCTCTCTGCCCCTTCCCTGCTCATGCTCTGTCTCTCTCTGTCTCAAAAATAAATAAAAACATTAAGAAAAAAAATTTAAAAAAATACAAAAGAATGTGAAATACCTCAATAATTTTTATATTCATTCCATGTTGAAATGATAATGTTCCAAATTGATTGGGTTACCATAGATAGAACAGTAGCATTAATTTTGCGTGGTGCTTTTTACTTTTTTAATGTGGCTACTAAAAGTTTTTAGATGACATATGTGGCTCACATTAGATTTTTATTAGGCTTGCTGTAAGCTATGTTAGCTCTGGCAGTGTTTACCAGTGACACCTTGTAGAAGTAGCTTCCTGTCTTACACTCACACCTCATCTGTAAGGCAGGGAGAATAATATTGGCCTGCTAGGGATATTATGAGGGCTAAGTAAGATCGCAAACATAAATTGTGCATCCCATACGGTAAATGCTCTTCTTCTTTCTTCTGCCCTTCACAGTGATTTTTTAGAAGCTTCTCTTTGCATTATAATTTGTTCAATATTTTCTGCCCGGGGGGGGGGCAGTTAATTTCATAACTTCCAAATGCCGCTGAAATTTAGAACCTTGGAGTCATGGGTAAGATGAACTGTTTGGGCCACACATTTGCCCTGAATAACCTAAGTGAGGGAATCTCATTTTGCTTCTGTACTTTGGCTTCTCTGGAGGGTAGAGGATTGTCTTGGATTCCTGTTCACCCTGATTTCATTATTCACGTCTTTAGAAAATGCAAATGGCCAATGTACTCTAATGTATTATGTTAGGATGTTCATCTTGAAATCATTCATCTTTATTG
The DNA here is from genome assembly GCF_023721935.1 of Panthera uncia. Lineage (NCBI taxonomy): Eukaryota > Metazoa > Chordata > Mammalia > Carnivora > Felidae > Panthera > Panthera uncia. The sequence goes on from NC_064816.1 coordinate 38,758,434, forward strand.
ATTCTTTTGACAAAATACATTTGGGGGTGCATAAGGCAAATTCCCTGTGGACTACAAATTAATTTCCTTCATGAATCTACTCAAAGATGCCAGGTTAGTTTATTTTTCCTGATGACTGATCCATGAGGCACGTTGAGTCACTTGATAAATGTGTGTCTTATCACTCTAAAATATTTTTATGTAAAGACTTCCTTCTACTTTAGTTAGCTATTCAAATTAATTTATCTGTATTTATTTTACAAATGTTTGGAATCCTCTTGAGAATTCTTTGCCTATGTGTATAGCAATCTGCAAAGTTTTAAAGCATCATTTATAACATATACGTATTGATCCAGCAGCCTCAGATTGTGGGGTTGCTCAGTGTTGTGATGAGCCAATTATGAAGCTGCGAGCTTTATGCTCTATGGCCCATATGTCAGACATCACCCTGTTTTGTGGTTCTCACAGTACTTTTTTTCCAATGCCCCAGCCCTTGGTTTTTTTTCCAATTTTTTATTTAAATTCTAGTTAGTTAATATGCAGTGCAATATTGGTTTCAGGAATAGAATTCAGTGATTCATCAATTACATACAACACCCAGTGCTCATCATAACAAGTGCCCTCCTTAGCACTCATGACGCGTCTAGCCCATCTCCCACCCGCCTCCATCCATCAACCTTCAGTGTGTTCTCTGTCATTAGGAGTCTCTTATGGTTTGTTTCCCTCTCTTTGTCTCTCTCTCTTTTCCCTTCCCTTATGTTCATCTGTTTTGTTTCTTAATGTCCACACATGAGTGAAATCAGGTGGTATTTGTGTTTCTCTGGTTTATTTCACTTGGCATAACACATTCTGTCTCCATCCACATCATTGCAAATGGCAAGACTTCATTCTTTTTGATGGCTGGGTAATATTCCATTGCATAAATATCCCACATCTTCTTCATCCATTCATTAGTTGACAAACATTTGAGCTCTCTCCATAGTTTGGCTGTTTTTGATAATGCTGCTATAAACATCAGGGTGCATGTGTCCCTTCGCATCTGTATTTTTGTATCCTTTGGGTAAATACCTAGCACCTCACAGTACTTTTTCTCCTTATTTCCATCAGTAAGGCTTAAGTTAAAGCCTAAAGTGGAGGTTGGATATAGCCTTCATGGGAAGCAGATAAAAGCTCCAGGGTATAGGCATTATGACTAAAACCTCCACCACCATCAGCACCCCATGTTGCTGGGCTCTAATATATACAAGGCACAATTTGAGCCTTCTGTATATGAGCATTTCTTGAGTTTCTAATTTCCCATAAGCCCTGTCAGCCTGTCTCATTATTTGAGACATCCTTTTCTCCAGAACGGCCCCTGGGATTCTGGGCCTCCTTAAGCAACTTTATTATTTAATTTCAGGTTCAGCTACAAATGAAGGATGACCCAAAATAACAATGACTTAAGAAGACTGAAATTTATTTCTCCCCTATGTAAACAGAGACCTGAGGTGTAGGCATCTAGGACTGCTGGTGTAGTCTAAATCCCCAGGGGCTCAGCTTCCTTTCGTCCTGCTGCTCTGTAGTTGTCTACCTTAGGGTCCAAAATAGCTGATTGAACTTCAGCCATCCTGGTCACATGCTGATCAACAGAAAAGAAAAAGGTAAGGAAGGGTCTCCCTATAGCCTTTTCCGTTCAAATCAGCTTTCTATTTATTTTTTACTTTTTTTAAGTTTAGTTATTTTGAGAGAGAGCGAGCGCACTTTTACAGGCAGGGGAAGGGCAGAGAGAGAGAAAGAGAGAGAGAGTCCCAAGCAGGCTCCGCACTGTCAGTGTGCAGCTCCATGCAGGACTTGATCCCATGAACCATGAAATCATGACCTGAGTCCGCAACTTAGCCGACTCAGCCACCCAGGTTCCCCTAAATCAGCTTTTTAGAAGTTACTCATAACACTTCTGCTTACATGAGATTAGCCAACATTTACTTACTCACTTGGCTGTATAAAGCTGCCAAACAGCCTGGGAGATACTGTCTTGATTGGGGACAGCCCTGCCTACTGCCATAACTTAGAGGTCCTCTTAGTGAAAAAGAAGGGGAGAGAAGATATTGAGGTGAAGAACAAGTATTCTCTTGTGTACCATCTTTCATTTACTAGTCCTTAAATAGATAGAGGCTTTTGTGGTTCTCATTCTATAATACTTGGTTAGTCTTTGCTCCCAACCAAATGAGTAGTAGTTTCATTTTTCAGATAAGTAATTGAAGTTCAGAAAGTTTGCCTCTCTGTTAAGCCAAAGTCATAACAGTAATGCTAGTTATTATTACTCTGGACATTTTATGTGCATTACTGCCATTAATTTTAGTCCCTCCACAACCCAATGAGTAGTCTCTACTGTATCCACTTTTATATAAGGAAATATTGGCTAACTTGTCCAAGGTCGCAGACTAGACAGAAGGAAGAACTGATAATAGCACATCAGCAATCTGCTTCAAACTTTTTGGATTATTTTCCGTTTTCTGTTGCTGTGGTAACAAGTTACCACAAATTCAAGGGCTGGAAACTACACCCGTTTGTGGTCTTGCATTTCCGTAGGTCGGAAAGCCTATGGGCCATTTCCTGAAATGTAGGGAGAAAATCTCCCCGTTTTAAGACTGGCAGATCAGTAAACTGATGAGTCACATTAATTCCATGTGCAAAATCCCTTTTGCCATGTGATGTAACATTCACAAATTCAGGGGACTGGGGTATGGAATCTCCAGGAAGCCATTATTGGGCTTACCAGAGACTGTGCCCCGTGGTAAGACATACCTTTTACATTGCAACCCAGGACACACATGTGCTGCAGAGAGTTGGAATGAGTTTCACCAAACAATACTTAGCTATTCAATTCTACTACTGCACTTTTAAATGCTGGGCTTGACCCAGCAAATTGATTTCATGACCCACAACTTGAAAAACACTGTCTAAACTTCTCTCTACTGCTGTCATCTCAGTCTTGTCATCTTCTTCTCTTGTCTGGATTTTAGGAGCAGGTACCTCTCAGGTACAATTTATGGTTCTCGACTCTCCCCCTTTAAGAGAACCCACCAACCCAGCACCCTTTGCCCTCATTACTCATGGTCTCCCGGATATCTGTATTCCCCATGATTACCAAGCTAAGAACCCTGATGGGCATTTCAAAGAGTGTCACTGAGTGAGGTGGTCCTTGCTTTTCATAACCAAGGCTTGGGCGAGATGGTCACTTCCAAGATGGCAGACGGGGTTTACTTGGATCTACTTGTGATGGCTAAGACTGGGGTGCTGTAAAAATCATCTTGACATCTCCTGAAGGACCAGTGGAGGGCGCTGGTATCGATGAGGGCTGACTGCTGTGGACACAGGAGCAGAGAGAGATGCCCCAAGGACCAGGCATTTGCTATCTCTGCAGTTTGTTGAGATCTGTCCCGCTGCCCTTACAGTTAGCAAAACCAAAGTCAGCATCCCTTGAAAAGCAAAACTGAGAGGAACGGTGGGAAACTTTAAGCAGTACTAGATCTGAATTTTAAGAAGAGGAAGGTCTCCTGTGTTTGTGTGGAGAACAAGATAAGTAAGGTCTAGCAGTTTGTGGGAGGCTGAGAAAAAATGATTTTTGTAATTTGGGAGCACGGAACAGGGAAGGATACAAATCACCTTCTTAGGCTAAAAGAATTCTTAGCTCATTAAAGCCCATTGCTGCTTTTATAACTAATTTCAGCATCATAAACCTGTACTTTATCATTTTGAGAAGTCTTCATATTTTCCTTGGTGGTCTGTCTGTTGCCTCAGACCAGAGATCAGAAGCTCAAATACCCACAAGAAAGACATTTGGAGGCAACATCTTGACCTGGTTCAGAGCCCTGCTCTGGAGTCTGGCTGCCTGGGTTTAAACCCCAGCCTTGCCACTGACAATGAACTTGATTTTCAGCAAATTGCTTTACCTCTTGGGGCCTCAGTTTATTTTTATGACGTCGACAACTGGGGGTGCCGCAAACTGGGTAGCATTTGCAGACTGATGGCCTGTGGATAATGTCTCCTGCTTTGTAGGGGCCTTTAGAGTAATAAATCAGATAATGTGTGAAGAACATGAGGCATGTCGTCAGTGACTGATAAATGGCAGTTACTAGTATTGCTTAGAATCAATGGCTCTTACTTGTACCATTGCTTAGCTATGTTGTAATTATTTGTTTCTATGTTTCTTTCCCCCAGAGAAGGCAGATCACAGGCCGACTTCAACTTCTGGAGGCTGAATGTCTATCACATTCTATGCCTCCATCCTTCTTCCCCACAGTCTCCTCTCCCTATGGCGGCCACATGGGTCTTTACATCCGCATCAGATCCTGCTCCCCCTGGTCAAGCTCGCTGATGGTTCCAGTGGCCTACGGGCTGCTCCGTGATCTCTTCTCCCTCCCTGTACCACTCTGACCCCATCGCCTGTCTCACCTCATTCTATGCCAGCACATGGGCTCCTTGTGATTCTCCCAACGTGCCAAATGTGTTCCCACCTTAGCTGTTGCAATATCTAGTTCCACTTTCTAGAACACTCTACACATAGAGATCTTCATGGCTGTGTTTTCACTTTATCCAGAACTTTGCTCAAATACCACTTTCTCATAGGGCCTCTCAAAATCACATTTTGTAAAAAAGGAACCCCTCACCCCACAATCACTCTGTCCGGTTGCTCTGTGGTATTTTTTCCTAAGGATTTTGTCATATCCAGATATGTTGTATTTTGCTTATTAGTTTTTTGGTCTGTTTTTACCCATTTAAAATGAAAGCCCCATTACAGAAAGGACTTGGTTGGTTTTGTTTATAGCTGTATCCACTGTGCCCCAAACTCTGCCCAGTACGTAGTAGGGTGTCGATAATATTTATTGATTTAATGATTAAATCAAACGTGAACAGATTTTAATTGAGGGCCTACTATGTGTCAGGCACCGTATCAGACTCCAGCATATGCAAATCAAACAAGATTGGATATGTCCCTATCATCTTGAATTTTGTGGTTGATGAAGAGAGACATACAGGCAAGTACATAATTTCCCAATTCTGAACTTGAAGACCTTATGATAAAGTAAGTCGAGATGGCTCTGGGGAGATATTGGAAAGTCCTATTTAATCTAGGGTCTTCCAGAGAAAGGGGTATTTAATCTATACCTAAAAGGATCAGTAGGACTTGAGCTAAGGATGGGGTATTTTGGCGGGGTGGGGAAGAGTGTGTCTGGTTGAACTGGAAATTCACCCCATCACTGGAGACTTTTGTGGTGACCTGGGTGTTGGATACCACAGAAGTTTTACAAATGATAGTAGCCACACCTTGGGGGTACAGCATCTCTATGCAGTAAGGATTTAGAGGCAAAAAATTGATTGGAATAAGGATTGCTCTGAAGGAGTATTTGCCCAAGATGTTTGTACTTAGATCTTACTTTATTTTCACTGGGGACTTAGGGGGTCTGAGGAGATGAATTAAGCGGCATATTCACTCCTGGCCCCTTGTTAGTACCCCAGCCATGGATGCTTCTCATAGAGGCTGTCTGGCAGACCTGACCGTGTATAATTTTCTGGACGAGGTCAAATTGTGGCCTCCAGCTTGTCCTCTTTCCTGGCTCACTTGACGTAAGAGAAGTTGACCCCATGTCATGAAGGCCCTCATACAGCCTGTAGACAGGCCCATAGTGGGAGGAACTGGGGTCTCCTGCTGATATCCAGCACCATGGGAGTGGACCCTCCAGTCTCAGTCAAGCCTTCAGATGACTAGAGACCTAGTCCACATCTTGAGTGAAACTTCTTGAGAGGCCGTGAGCCAGAAGCACCCAGCTAAGGTGGTCTCGAACTCCTCACCCACAGAAACTGTAAGGCAACACGTACTTGTTTTAAGCTGCCAAGTTTTAGGGTCATTTGATTCACAGGAAGAGATAACTGACCGAGAATTGTGCTCTGAGGATTGTTATTTCTCTCCTGTAGTAACAAACACTTTGCTCAGCTCTTATCCCAACTTTCACACATGTTCTTTTTTTCTGTTTTTCTTCTCTGTGTTATGGATCTTTATTGACCCCACTGAGTAGATAAAGAAGTTGAGAAAAAATTTCTTAACAGATCTGTAAAAAGTCCATTGCAAAACCGGGAATGGTCACATTGGTGACTTTGTACCCTTGCACATTTTTACTGTCGGTTTGGCTCTTGCTATGGGCAAGGCATCTCGTTGTGGATACGGTGAACACATTATCTTATTTAACCCTTTCCTCTTTCCCTTGAAGTTGTTACTATTATTTCTCCCTATTTTCAGAGGAGAGACCTGAGGGTCAGCAAGGCTAAGGAATCTTACTAAAATCACACAGCTCATCAGTGGCAATGCTACTCTCTCACCAACTCCACTTTTAACTATGCTCTGAGGAGCTGTCTGCATTTTGGGGACAGAGGCAGGGAGACGAGAGGTCCCAGTGATGACGGTGTAACCCAGGACTTCTCAAAGTTTAACGTGCATGCAAATCACCTATACATGAGCCCAGGAATATGCATTTCTTTCTTTCTTTCTTTCTTTCTTTCTTTCTTTCTTTCTTTCTTT
>NC_064816.1:38764978-38866851 GCF_023721935.1 Panthera uncia
TTTCTTTCTTTCTTTCTTTCTTTCTTTCTTTCTTTCTTTCTTTCTTTCTTTCCTTCCTTCCTCCCTCCCTCCCTCCCTCCCTCCCTCCCTCCCTCCCTCCTTCCCTCCCTCCCTCCTTCCCTCCCTCCCTCCCTCCCTCTCTCCCTCCTCCCTCCTTCCTTCCTTCCTTCCTTCCTTCCTTCCTTCCTTCCTTCCTTTCTTTCTTTCACTTATTTTGGGGAGAGCCAAAACAGAGGGAGGGTCAAAGAGAGGGGGACAGAGGATCTGAACTGGGCTCTGTGTTGACAGGCTGACAGCAGCAAGCCTGAGGTGTGACTCGAACTCAGAAACCAAGAGATCAAGACCTGAGCTAAAGTCTGACGCTTAACCAACTGAGCCCCCTAGGTGCCTGGCACATTTCTAACCAGCCTCCAGGCCGGTCCAGTGCGGCAAGCCCCAAACCACACTCAGATGAGCATGGGTGTGTAGAAACTTGAAACGTGAGACAAAATGACCAAAGGGACCCTGTGCACCCCCAGCAACCTTGTGCCTTGTCACAAAACTTTGGAGATCAGATTTCTTGGAATAGTAAGTGCTGACAGCGCTGTAAAAGGAAGGGCGCTCAGGAGCTTTGCCTCGTTTTTCGAAGCAGTTAGCCGGCTAATTTGGTTTAATCGTTGCAGGGAAACGCAAACAGAAAGGAGAGAGCACACAGCCCTCATCCACAGCATTATGTTTCGGCCTTCCAGACCTCTGGACTCCAGGCTTTCACCAATACTGCATGAAGGATTTATATGTGGAATAAATATTCTTAAATCTTTATAAGGTGCCTAAAATATTTATGGTTGTTTTAGTTTGGTTTGCATGCCATATTGCGCTCTTACATTAAGCAGTTTTTACACCATCAAGCTTTTCCATTAATCATTTCGGCCTGTTCCCAGCAATCTTAACCGAGGGGAGATCTATTACATTCAGCGACCAGAGCCAAATGATCTAATTTCTCCTTTGGCTGTTTCATCGAATGGTTCATAAACCTATGGCTATTATTGTATTAGGAAGACACATTGTGGTCCTCGAGTGTCATGTTGACATGTTTACGTTTCTTTTTCTTAAGAGAAATCATGATTAAAATGGAATATTCTTTCACAGGAGGACATTTTATAACAATTTCGGCCTGATGGAATTAAAATAGGGGAACATTTCGTCTCCCACAAATGCTGAATTGGTTGAATCAGTGTCTCTGAAAGATGAAAATAATCTTGCTCCTCTCTTCTTAGGACATGGAACTATTTCAGAGGAGCTTTAAAGGAGAGAGAGATTTGCTGAGTGAGAATATTATCCCAGGAGTACAAAAAATGGTGGTGGTATTTTTTAGGGGACTTGGGGCTTGGAATGGGGCGGTCCTCATGGTGTTACTCCTTTCCTGTTGACTGAGTGTGTACACATTCTTGAGAAATAATATTCTGATGTCTCAAAGTCCATCCTGACCCTTGAGAAGATGACAGATACCATTTTGAACACAGCTGGCTCTCGAACAACATGGGTTTGAACAGCAGGAATCCACTTTCATGCAGATAGTTCTTGATAAATACACTACAGTGTCCTTAGGGTATTCTCCATAACATTTTCTTTTCTCTAGCTTACTTGATTTTAAGAATACAATATGTAATATAACAAACAGAATATGTGTTAATCGACTGTTTAGTTATTAGTAAGGCTTCCGGTCAACACCAAGCTCTCAGTAGTTAAGTTTGGGGAGAGACAAATGTTACATGTGGATTTTCTACTGTGTGGGGGTTAGCCCTCCTAACCCCTGAGATGTTCAAGGATTAGTTATAATGTTGATGACTAGAAAAAGAGCAAAATTGAGTCAAATAAGTTTGGTTTCCATTATTTTTTGGAGTGTGTGTGTGTTCCTTTTGGACTGGAGGAAAAATGGTCATAATCACCCTTGCACCTAAGCCATATTTACACTTCTCTATGTAGTGACTAATGTTAAGAACAAATGGTCAGCCTCACTTCTTTTTTTTTTTTTTAATTTTTTAAGATGTTTATATACTTTTGAGAGAAAGAGAATGTGAGAGCAGGGCAGGGGCAGAGACAGAGGGAGACGCAGAATCCAAAACAGGCTCTAGGCTCTGAGCTGTCATCACAGAGCCAGACGTGGGGCTCAAACCCATGAGCTATGAGATCATGACCTGAGCTGAAGTCGGATGCTTAACCCACTGAGCCACACAGGCACCCCCTCACTTCTTTAATCATGGGACAGTTTGTCTGTTAGGAGAAAGCAAAGCCCCCAGTCTATTTAAGTTACAAAATTACCTTAACATATTAAACTTAACTATGATAACATATCCTAAATTTTCATGCTCTGGAAGGAAATAGGTTACTCTGAGTTTCACCAGTAAGAGAAATGGAGATAAGATCTAATTAAGTTCAGAAGTCATTTTTGGAAACAATCACTTTGATTCACCGACTCATTACTAGCAGTATGTTGACTCATACACAGCGCTGCCATATTCCTTTGAAAACCACACATCCGTCAGTATTTTTCACAAACATCCCTGTTTGCTTTTGGCTGTCATTTTGCATTATTATTGACAGATATGAACTGCCCACACCACTATCTGCTACCTAAACATGATTAATTTGCCATGGTATCCAAAACTAGACATGGCATTTGGGGTGGGCAATTTACATGTAATCAAAACAAGCCCAAATCAAGTCCATTGGGCTGAACCCCAGACCCTGGAGACTCTCCCACATCCGTCCATTGTCACGGCTGCTTTTGTGAATGCAAGTTGTAAGATTCAGTGTGTCTGTTGGTTTGCTGACAACTACAATTTTTAAAATAATATTTGCTGGAATAGTCTGCTGGTGAGGAGAGCTCACAAAGGGCCAAAATTCAGTATTCTTGACCAGGATTCAAAACCTAACCTAAGTTTTGTTTGCAGGTTGACAGCCCAAAATGGTTGGTTAAAAATAGATGAATGCAGATGGCTGTATGCAAGAAAGTCACAGCTGTTCAACCTGGTAAGATTCACATGTACATGTTCTCGGCCAAGGTATCTAAAGCTTTAAGCAAAAAGGCACAATAGGGGTTGTCCTTGTTCTGATATAATTACCCCTTACCTCTGCCCTTCCTTGCTCCTCTCCTCGCTCCAGCATTATGAGGCATGAAACATGGCCAGGCTCCCTAAATCCCACAGGGCCATGATTATTTCATGATAACAATGCTCCCTGGAGTGGTCTTATTGGTATTATAAAAAGTGTTTATTGTGGAGAAAGGCTATATTTTTGGTGCTGGCAGCAAAGGCTATTGAGAGGCAAGCACAGCTGTGGTTATGGTTTGAATTGATTAATCTCATGCTTTAGACATCTCATTAGCCAATCAAAGTAATCTGAAAATAAGAAGGAAATTGGTAGAGAGGAGCAGAACACATTCAGAATGAGGCCCTTCCTTGTTTCCTGCTGCAAACAGCAGTGAAGCTTCTCCTGAGTTCTCTTTGCTCCCACTGCAGGGGAAAATGATTCATTGCACACCCTGCCCTCTCACAGTCAAATCCAGTGATCTGATTGGCTCTCTCAGTATTTTCTAAGCCATGAAGTGCCTCAGTTTTATCCTCAGAGACAAGATTAGGAGGTAAACATTGGAGACAGCCAAAAATCAAATGACGATCACCATAAATATGAGGATATTGGCAACACGATGGTTGGGAGTGAGGGGTAGCATCCACATGGCACACTTGTCCAGTCAGCACCCCCAGAATCACTACTCAGGGTGTAGTCCTTGGCGTAGGCTGCAGTGAGAAGTCCAGCTGCACATCCCTAACACAGACATCAAAATGAGTCTCGTTCATGGAGGGAGAGCAGATACTGCCGGACACACCAAAACAGACACATTGTGGGCACAGATCGGCAATTAGGGATGAGCCTGGGGGCCCCTACAGTGAACAGAGGGGGTAGAAGTGATTGGTTCTTTTAGGCACAGGCATTACTGAGAAAACCCCGTTAGATCCATCTGTCTTTAAAATGTAGCCTTTATCCCTTGCCTCAGTAGCGAAAACATCATTATATGCCATTAGTGGAGAGATGGTGAGCATTTTGTCAGGAACTGTTTATTTGGCATCTTTTATGTGCGTTCTGGGTGCAGAAGGGTGAGGTTCACAAGTGAGCGAGGTCTGGACTTTTTCCTTGAGCCAGCGTGCTTACAATCCAGAGCATTGACAGATAATTCCTAACCCACTGAATGCTGTGGACCCTTTCAGTCATCTGGTGAAGTTTTAGTTTCTGAATCATATTCTCAGAATATGTTTTAAAATTATTAAATAGCTATCATAGGGTCACAAGAGAGGCCAGTAGTACTGACAATTATCAAAATATTTTTAAAAATAAATCTGCGGTATAGTAGTAACATGCGGTTCCTTATTGCTGCATTAAATAACCACAATTAGTAGTGGGTCTACCAAATTAGGAATTGGTATAAAAATAATTTGATGTATCTATAATAAGTATGACATGTGAAAATATTTGCCATTTTTATGAATGGCAAAGTCACAGGTACTTGTTTCCTTTCTTTGTAGTTGAAGGGTATGTCTAATTTCAAGTAGATGTCTTTGAAAAGAGGGGTGTGGATTTTTTTCCCATCTCAGTTCAGGGTGGCATTGGCTATTTAAAACTTGCCTTAAGAAGTCCGTGGGACCACATATATGTTTAAAACGCCTTATAATTCTCTTTTTGATTTCTCTCCCTATAGCACAGGTTAAAGCTGAGGTCAAGGGGAAGAGATAGAATGTTATCTGCTGGAGTCTCTAGTCACTGGGATCTCCACCCTGGGGATTGAGAAAGAGGCATGGTAGGTCTGGGATCCTCCCTCCAACCGAATCCTTTGTTGGTCTGTCTTGAAGCTTTCCCTACTGTGTGAGCTGGCACATGGCGCTCCTCTGGCACTCCTCTGGCGGAGCTGCAGGTACCAAGCCCAGATGCTGCCCCTCCCCACTCCCATGCCCAGGGCAGAAGATGTGCTCCCACGGACCTTTGTAAGAAGAGTTTGTCAGGGGAGCCTATGTGGCTCAGTGGGTTGAGCGTCCTCCTCTTGATTTCGCCTCAGGTCGTGATCCCAGGGTTGTGGGATCAAGCCCCATGATGGACTCCACTCTGGTCATGGAGCATGCTTGGAATTCTCTCTGTCTTTCTCTCTCCTCCAACTCCTCTCCCCTGTTCACAAGCTTTCTCTAAAATATTAAAGTAAAATAAAATAAGTTTCAAATAGACACTGCCAATTCATGGATATTCTGCAATCAAATGTACTTGCCATTTCAGCCCTAAGTGTGAAAATGCCCCTGACAGTATTGTGTTCAAGGATGACAGTGTATAAGATCCTAAAGTGAATACCTAGTTCCAGCTATGCTGAGTTCATGAGCAATGAATGTTACTTGGTCTTACTGTGGTTTCCTCCGTCCTTGGTACTTTTGTACAACCTAATGAATTCAGCTTGCTCTGAGCGGAGGTGCTTGGTATGATTGTGCAGGTTGTGACCAAGTGTGTGAGGTCTGAGGGAAGGTGGGGCTGGATTTCCCAACCGGTGCAGAACTGAGTTCACCTTCTTGGGGCTTTTTATACCTCTTAATTTTATCCAAAGTACTTTATATGCTAGTAGGAATTTTAGGTCTTGATCTACATTCTTCCTTAATTTTTAAAAAAGTGTGTATTTTTCTAGCTCTCTCTTTCTCCTCTGCCTGAGCTAAATAAAGACCCCCTCTTTGGTCATTAAGGGAATTAGAAGCTCCCAAGGTGTAGGAGGAAGCCACTTAAACCTTCCTTTTAAAACTCTACTTTGTCCTATTTACAAAGATTCAATGTATCTTATATTCATGTTCACCCAAACTTGAGTCATTTCTATTCTATGTGTTTTCTTCTCGTATTCCCATGCTAACTATGTTTTTATTTAATATTTTTATTAACTTTTTTTTAAGTTTATTTGAGAGAGAGACAGAGATAGCACAAGTAGGGGAGGGGCAGAGAGAAGGCAGAGTCCCAGTTAGGCTCCACATTGTCAGTACAGACCCTGATGTGGGGATCCAACTCACAAAATGTGAGATCATGACCTGAGCTGAGATCAAGAGTTAGACACTTTACTGACTGTGTTACCCAGCTGCCCCTTTATTTAAAATCTTTAAGGGGCGTCTGGGTGGCTCAGTCCGTTGAACATCCGACTTCTGCTCAGGTCATGATCTCACAGTTTATGAGCTCGAGCCCCGGGTCGGGCTCTGTGCTGACAGCTCGGTGCCTGGGGCCTGCTTTGGATTCTTTGTCTCCCTCTTTCTCTGCCCCTCCCCCGCTCATGCTCTGTCTGTCTCTCTCTGTCAAAAATAAATAAACATTAAAAAATTTTTTTAATTCATCTTAAAACCTCAGCATACACAATAAGAAAACTCCAATTTGAAATTATTAATGAAAAATAGGAATTAATTGCCATAAAGAGAGGTAACTGTGAGAGTGCCCCATGCTAAGAAAATCAAATGTTAATGTTCAATTCTACTTAAATACTATTGTCTGAAGACCCTCAGCTCAAGGCCTACCATCTGTTAGAGCAAAGAATTATAAGCATTATAGAAGTTTTAAGGACCCATTTGTACCAATTTGAGACTTTTTCTTGAGAAGAACAGGAAGAAAGTTGAAGAGGGAATAGCTGTCTGTGTGTGTGTGTGTGTGTGTGTGTGTGTGTGTGTGTGTGTGTGTGTTGGTTTTATGTGAGTATAGTTGACATACAATGCTACATTAGTGTCAGGTACGAAACATAGTGATTCACCATCTCTATATGTTATGCTGTGCTCACCGCAAGTATAGCTACCCTCTCTTACCATACAGTGTTATTATAACATCATTGGCTACTCTCCGTATGCTTTTATTATCTATCTCTATATATGTATTCAAAGCAAATGTATATATACATAGTCATATATATATGTGTGTGTATATATATATATATGATAGATTTTTTATTCTTGTAACTTATTCAGTAACTCGAAGACTGTGTCTCCTTCTCCACTTCATACATTTTGTCCATCCGCTGCCCATTCTTCCCTCTGGTAGCCATCACTTTGTTCTCTGTTTTTATGGGTCTGATTCTTTTCTTTGTTTATTCATTTATTTTGTGTTTTAGATTCCACATATGAGTGAAATCTTACAGTATTTGTCTCAGCCTGACTTATTGCACTTACCATAATACCCTCTAGGTTTATCCATGTTGTCACAAATGGCAATTAGCTCATCCTTTTTTAAGGATGTACTATATTCAATTGTCTATGTATATATGCACATATATGTGTATACCACATACCACATCTTCTTTATCCATCCATCTGTAGATGGACAGTTGGGTTACTTCTGTATCTTGGCTGTTGTAAATAATGCTGCAATAAACAGGGGCACATATATCTTTTTGAATTATTGTTTTCATTACGTTTCCGCAGGGGTGCGTGAGGGTTCCTTTTTCTCCACATCCTCACCAACACTTTTTTTTTCTTCTTCATTTTAGCTATTCTGGTAGGTGAAAGTGATAGTTTATTGTGGTTTTCATTTGCATTTCCTTGATGATTAGTAATGTTGAGCATCTTTTCATGTGTCTGTCGGCCTTTAATATGCCTTCTTTGGAAAAAAGCTATTGACTTCCTCTGTCCATTTTTAATCTGATTGTTTTCTTGTGTTCAGCTGAGTTATATAAGTTTTTTATATATTTTGAATATTAACCCTTTATCAGATATACTATTTGCAAATATATTCTCCCTATTCGCCAGGTTGCTTTTTGTTTTGTTGATGGTTTCCTTCACTGTGCAAAAACATTGTATTTTGGTGTAGTCCCAATAGTTTATTTTTGCTTTGGTTTCTCTTGCCTGAGGAGACGTATCTAGAAAAATGTTGCTATGGCTGGTGTCAAAACTTACTGCCTGTGTTCTCTTTTAGGATTTTTCTGATTTCAGGTCTCATATTTAAGTTGTTAACCTATTTTGAGTTTACTTTTGTGTATGATGTTAAAAGGTGGTCCAGTTTTATTCTTTTGCAGGTATCTATTTTCCTTAGCATCCTTTATTGAAAAGATTGTCTTTCTCCATTCTGTATTCTTGTCTCCTTTATCATAGATTAACTGACCATATAACTGTGGGTTTATTTCTAGGCTCTCTTCTCTCTTCTGTTGATCTGTGTGTTTACTTTTGTGCCTGTATCATACTGTTTTGATGACTACAGCTTTGTATTATGTCTTGAAATCTGGAACTGTTATACCTCCAGCTTTGTTCTTTCTCAAGATAGAAGCTTCTCAAGCTCTTTGGGGTCTTTTGTGGTTTCATACAAATTTTAGTATTATTTGTTGTAGTTCTTTGAAAAATGCTGTTGGTATTTTGATAGGGATTGCATTAAATTTGTAGATTTAATTTGTAGATTTAATTTGTAGGTTTATTCTGCCTTGGGTAGAATAGACATTTTAACAATCTTAATTCTTCTAATCCATGAGTATGGAATATGTTTCCATTTGTTTCTGTCACCTTCATTTTCTTTCATCAGTGTTTTGTTGTTTTCAGAGTACAAATCTTTCACCTCCTTGGTTAAGGTATTTTATTGTCTTTGCTGCAATTTTAAATGGGATTATTTTCTTAATTTTCTCTCTGCTACATTATTATTAGTGTATAGAAATGCTATTAGTTTCTGGGTATTCATTTTGTATCCTGCAACTTAACTGAATTAATTTATAACTTCTCATAGTTTTTTGGTGGAATCTTTAGGGTTTTCTGTATATAGAATCATGCCATCTGCAAGTGGTAACAGTTTAACTTTTTCCTTACCAATGGATATGGATACTGCTCATTTCTTTTTCTTGTCTGATGGCTGTGACTAGGCTGTGACTAGTACTGTGTTGAATAAAAGTGGTGAAAGTGTCTTGTCTTGCTCTTGATCTTAGAGGAAAAGCTCTCAGTTTTTCACCATTGAGTATGATGTTGGCTTTGGCATTTTCATATATGGCCTTGTTATGTTAAGGTATTGACTCTTTTTTCAGTCTTTGGTAGAATTTATCTGTGAATCTGTCTGGGCCTAAACTTTTATTTTTGGGTAATTTTTTGATGACAGATCTAATTTTGTGACTAGTAATTTTGTTACTTGTAATTGGTCTTTTCAGATTTTTTGTTTCTTCCTGACTAATTTTAGAAGATTGTTTGAGTCTAGGAATTTATGCATTTCTTCTTGGTTGTCCAGTTTGTTGGCATATACTTTTATATCATATTCAGTTATAATCTTTTTTATTTCTGTAGTGTCGGTTGTTACTTATCTTTTGCTTCTAATTTTATTTGGGTCCTTTCTCTTTTTATTTTTTTTGATGAATCTAAGGGTGTTTATCAATTTTGTTTACCTTTTCAAAGCCAGCTCTTGGTTTTATTGATTATATATACATTTATATATATATATATATATATATATACATTTATATATATATATACACATTTATATATATATTTATATATAAATGTATATATATGTGTATATATATAAATGTATATATTATCTAATATGTAAATTTAGTCTCGAAGTCATTTATTTCTGTTCTTATGTTTATTATTTCCTTCTACTCGCATTGGTCTCTATTCTTCTTTTTCTAGTCCTTTTAGTTGTAAGGTTAAGTGTTCATTTCAGCTTTTTCTGGTTTCTTGAGTAGGCTTGTATTGCTATATATTTCCCTCTTAGAATTGCCTTTGCTATATCCCAAAGATTTTGGACCATTGTGCTTTTATTTTCATTTGTCTCCATGTACTCTTTGATCTCTTCAGTGACTCTTTGGTTATTCAGTAGCATATTGTTTAGCCTCTGTGTCTTGTGTTTTTTCCAGTTTTGCCCTTGCGATTTCTTTCTAGTTTCATACCATTGTGGTTGGAAAAGATGGACAGTATGATTTCATTCATCTTAAATTTATTGAGACTTTTGTGGCCTAATGTGCTCTCCTCTGGAGAATTTTCCATGTGCACTTGAAAAGAAAGTGTTTCTCTCTTTTCTGTTCTGTTGTTCTTGGATGAAATGTCCTGTATATATCTGGTCAAATGCGTCATTTAAAGGCACTGTTTGTTTACTCATTTTCTGCCTGGTTGATATGTCCATTGATGTAATTGACATGTTAAAGTCCCTTAACATATTACCTTTATGTTTCTTAGTATTTGCTTTATATATTTAGATGCCCCAATGTTGGGTGCATAGATATTTATGCATGGATATTTATAATTGTTATATCCTCTTGTTGGATTGGTCTCTTTATCATTATGTAATGCCCTTTTTTTTTGTATTTTGTTAATCTTTGTTTTAAAGTACATTCTGTCTGAAGTAAGTGTTGCTAACCCGGCTTTTTTTTTTTCACTCTCATTTGTATGGTAGATGTTTTTCCAACTCTTTGCTTTCATTCTGTGTGTCTTTAGGTGTTAGGTGAGTCTCTTATAGGCAGCATATAGGTGGGTCTTGTTTTTTAGCTGTCACTCTATGCTCTTTGAATAGACCAATTAGGCCATTTACATGTAAAGTAATTATTAATAGGTATGTACTTATTGCCATTTTGTTAATTTTTTTTTCTTTTCTTTTCTTTTTTCTTTTTTGTAGTTCTCCTCTGTTATTTTGTTGCTCTTTTTGTGACCAGTGAGTTTCTGTAAAGTTATGTTTGGTTTTCTTTTTATTTTTTGGATGTCTATTAGAGGTTTTGGGTTTGTGATTTTAATGAGGTTCATATATAATATCCGAAGTGTATAGCAATCTGTATTAAATTGCTAGTCACTTAAGCTCAAACACATCCTAAAATAACTTTTTTTACTCTCTCTCCCACATTTGATGTATATGCTCTCATACTTTCCATCTTTTTATTTATAATTTTCTTACATCTAATTATGGCCATTTCTTTTCCATTTAAAGAAATTCCTTTAACATTTCTTGTAAGGCTGGCTTAGTGGTAATAAATTACTTTATCTTTTGCTTGTGAAATTCTTTATCTCTATTTCACATCTGAATGGTAGCCTTGTTGGGTGGAGTATTCTTGGTTGTGGGTTTTTTCCTTTCAGCACTTTGAATATATCACACTATTGCCTTCTGGCTTGCCACATTTTTGCTGAAAAAATCAGCTGGTAGCTTTGTAGGGTTTCACTTGTACGTAAGTTTTTGCTTGTCTCTTGCTGTTTTTAAAATTTTCTCTTTATCTCTGTCTTCGACATTTTAATTATTATGTGTCATACTGTGGACCTCCTTGGGTTCATTTTGTTTGGAATGTTCTGTGCTTCTTGAACCTGGATGTCTATTAATATCCCTTGATTAGGGTTTTCAGCTATTATTTCTTCAAATAAGTTTTCTCCTTTTTCTCTAACTTTTTCTTCTGGGACCCCTGTAATGTGAGTGTTTGTTCACTTGATGTTGTTCAAATGCTGTTCACTTACCTCATTTTTAAAATTATTTTTTCTTTTTCCTGTTCAATGTGGGTGCTATTACTCTGTTTTAAAGATTGTTGATAGGTTCTTCTGCATCTTCTAACCTGTTGATTTCCTCCAGTGTATTTTTCATTTTAACCATTGTATTCTTCAATTCTCATTGGTTCCTTTAAATATTTTCTCTCTCTTTGTTGAAGATCTCATTGAATTCTTCAATTATTCTGTGTAGCCCAGTGAGCATCATTATGATCATTCCTTTAAATCTGCAGGCACATTGCTTATCTCCATTTCATTTAGTTTTTTTTTCCTGAGATTTTGTTTTATTCTTTGTTTTGGAGCATATCCCTGTGTCTCCCCACTTTGTTTGACTTTGTTTGTTTGTGTCTATAGATAGGTGGAACAGCTACTTCTCTTAAACTTGAGGGAATGGTCTTGTGAATGGTCATCTCTTATGTATACTGTGTGTGCTTAGTGACTTTCGTTGGCTGGATGGAGCTGTGGCTGTTGTGGGCTGGAGGTCCTGGGGCTCTCCACATATTGGGCACCATGGCAGGACAACTAAAGCTGAAGTGGGCACAGGTTGGTGCAGTCCTTGGTGCTCTCCATGCAGTAGGTACCCTGGTGGGACAGCTAAAGCTGAAGTGTGTACATGCTTGGGTGTGCTAAGGTTCTACATGCACAGGACACCTTGGTAGGATAGCTGAGGCTTAAGTGGATGTGAGCCCAGGTATCTTGGGGCTCTCCATGCAGAGGGTGCCCTAGCAGTGTGGCTGCAGCTGAGGCAGGGTGAAGTTTGGGAAGTGCCAGTGTTTTCTGTCCAGTGGCACCCTGCTGGGACAACTAAAGCTGAAGTGAGTGTAGGCCAGGGTGTTCCACGGTTTCAGGATGCTCTGCTCAGAGGGTTCCCTGGCAGGACAGATGAAGCTGAAGTAGCTATAAACTTGGGTGTTCCAGGAATCTCCACACAGAGGGTGCCCTAGAGGGGCAGCTGTGGCTCGACATAGGCTGGGAGCTCCCGGGCTGTTCCGCATAGAGGTCACACTGGTAGGACACCTAAAGCTCAGGTGGGCATGGGCTGGTATGATCTCTTTGCCCTCTGTGCAAAGTGTGCCCTGGCAGAACAGCTGAGGCTGAAGTGGGTGCAAGCTGAGAAATCCTGGGGTGCTCATTGCAAGGAGTGCTCTGGCCAGGTGACTGGAGCCAAGGCTGGTGTGAGCAGGGGGTTCTTGGGGTCTCTGTGCAGGTTGGCTGGAACCACAGCATGAGCTAGGGATTCCCATGGGGCTTTGTGCAAGGGTCACCTTGGCAGGAGACTGGATCCAAGGTATGTGTCAGCCAGGAGGCACCAGGGTTCTCTGCTCCAGGAGTGCCCTAGTAAGCCTTCTGAAGCTGAGGAGGTATGAGCCCGGAATGTTCTGGTTGCTTTGCACCTGCATCACCTTGGCATGAAGGCTTGGAGCTGTAGTGAACACTAACCAGGGGAGTCCCAGTGTGTACCACTCTGTGGCTGCCTTGGTGGGATGGCTGGGGCTGGTGTGGGCTAGGGACCCAGGGCTCACTGAACCAGTAGGTCAGTTACGGAGCCTGAACCCTTACTGGTCTGTACTTTCAAGGTGGAGAGGGAGCATAGCCCACGTCGGCTCCTTCCTCCCAGAGAGAATTCCAGCAGCTTTTGGCAGAGTTCTAGGAGTGGCTCTCTTACAGGCTCGTTGACTCTGAAACTTCAGCTTTTGTTCTGTGCCCCAGTACATGCAAAGCAGCAAGCTGGCTGTGGTATCTGGACACTGTTGTGGTCTGCACTTGGAGGGTGGAGAAGGAGCATAAACCATGTTGCTCGCCAGTCCCTCTGACCCTGAGGGAGTTCCACCAGCACCTCTGCCACTTGTCACAGTTCTAGCGTTGTCTCTTTTCTATGCCGGTTGCTCTTTTATTATTTATTTTGTTTTATTTTATTTTAATGTTTATTCATTTTTGAGAGAGAATGAGAAAGGCAGAGTGCAAGCGGGAGAGGGGCAGATAGAGAGGGAAACACAGAATTCGAAGCAGGCTCCAGGCTTGAGCACAGAGCCTGACCTGGGGCTCGAACTCACAAACTGTAAGATGATGACCTGAGCCGAAGTCAGATGCTTAAGCCACTGAGCCACCCAGGCACCTCATCTGTTGCTCTTTTAAACCACAGCCTTTTTTCTGTCCCCAAGGACAGAGGAATCCACCCCTGGTCCCTCAGTATTGTTCTTCTCTACTGCAGTTTGCAATGTGGAGTGTGGGGGTTCCCTTTGTCTCCCCTTCTCTCTTATTGTTCTCTTCTGTCGTTCTTTCTCTCTCTTGTTGTGCAGATGCTATTCAGTTAGCCCTCAGTTCTTCCTTCAGGAGGATTTATTCTTAAGGTAGGTTTATTCTAGTGTGATCTCTGGAGGAGGTAAGTTCAGGGTCTTCCTATGTTGCCGTCTTGGACTAGAACCTCTTCTGTGTTTTTTAATTTAATATTATTTGATGCCATATCTATAGGGACCACATTCCACACAGTGACAAATGGTACCTTAATGCAATCTACCTTGTCCAATAAAGGAAATCAGTTGGAGGAGGTATCTGCTTCCATGGAATTAAAGAAACAATAGTCTCATTTTACAAGATGTAGAAAAATGGTTTATGCCAGCCAGCTCATTTCCAACTAAATGTGGATTAGCACTTTGTAGATTTTGTCACCTCAATCCAGTTGTTATTTCCAGAGCTTAATTTGAGTGGGTCTTGAAAAGGCAGCTGGTTGGGGCGCCTGGGTGGCGCAGTCGGTTAAGCGTCCGACTTCAGCCAGGTCACGATCTCGCGGTCCGTGAGTTCGAGCCCCGCGTCAGGCTCTGGGCTGATGGCTCGGAGCCTGGAGCCTGTTTCCGATTCTGTGTCTCCCTCTCTCTCTGCCCCTCCCCCGTTCATGCTCTGTCTCTCTCTGTCCCAAAAATAAATTAAAAACGTTGAAAAAAAAATTAAAAAAAAGAAAAGGCAGCTGGCATGATTGGGGGTGGGGATGTTCTTTACCAAGGCAGACCTTCACCATGTCTAATCTCCATGTGTGTTCTAGGGAGCAAGCTAGCTCACAGTCCACCCCATAGGTACCGTATATCAGCTTCCAAGTCTCCTAGGACTTGCAAACAGCATGACATATAATTCCGATAGTGTATGGGACATGTTTCATGGCTTTGTCACCACAGTCTCCCTAGGAGAATTTAAACATGAAGGTAAAGGATCTATACACTGAAAACTGTAAGATATTGATGAAAGAAATTGAAGAAGACACAAATAAATGGAAAGATACACTATGTTCTTGGATCTTAAGAATTAGTGTTGTGTTAAAATGTCTATACTACCCAAAGGCATTTATAGATTCAGTGAGGTTTCTATCAGAGTTTTAAAAATTCATTTTCTCAAAAAATTTCATTTTTCACAGAAATAGAAAAAGCAATTTTAAAATTAATGTAAAACACAAAAGACCCTCAATAGCCCAAGCAGTCCTGAGAAAAAAGAGCAAAGCTGGAAGCTTCACACTTCCTGATTTCAAACTATACTACAAAGCTGTAGTAATCAAAACAGTATGGTATCAGTGTAAAAAACTGGCACATAGACCAATGGAACAGAATCGAGCCTAGAAATAAACCAAATCAAATTCTTAGAATTACAACACACTCTAGCTCCATCCATGTCATAGCAAATGACAAGGTTTCATTCTTTTTAATGAAATCAAAAGATTTATTCATAATTTCATAGACATTTGGGTTCTTTCCATATTTTGGCTGTCGTTGATAATCCTGTAAACATCAGGGTGCATGTATCCTTTTGGATCAATATTTTTGTATCCTTTGAGTCAGTAAAATAAATCACTCAGAGAAAGACAAATACCATATGACTTCACTCATGTGCAATTTAAGAAACAAAACAGATGAACATATAGGAAGAGGGGAAAAAGGGGGAAAATAAAACATAAGAGACTCTTAATGATGAAGAGACTGAGGTTGATGGAGGGAGGTGGGTGGGGATGGGTTAATCGGGGGATGGGCATTAAGGAGGCCACCTGTGATGAGTACCAAGTGCTATATGTAAGCGATGAATCACTGAATTCTACTTCTGAAACCAATATTAAACTGAAACCAGGTTAACTACCTAGAATTTAAATAAAAATTGAAAAAAATTTTAAATGAACTCTTGGGACTATATCTAAAAAAAGAAATGGTGTTTAAAGACTTTTGTAATGAAATGTGAGGTGTCCTGATGGTACGAGAAACAGCTCTTCAAGTAAACCAGAAATGAGATGATGGATTCAGGTGACGATATTGTCCGTTATTCCGAGTCAGGCAATGTGATACCCTTTGACTTCCTTTCTTCTATTTGATCATTCTGACAACTCCATTGGGCAGGTATTGTTACTCCCATTTTCCAGATGGGAAACCTGAGTGTTGATAGGTTTAGTAATTTGATCAAAGTCATATCGGTCCATTCTTCGTCACTAAGGAGCTGTGATTTTTAGAAGGCTGTGTCACTTTCTTTTCCCTGTCTTCCTCATTTCTAGAATCACGAACTTTGACCAGTAGTTTTGAGCTTGAAACTCAACCACAAACTGGGTGTTTTAAAATGGAAGATACGTATTCTTTCACAATTCTGGAGTCTAGAATTCCAAAATCAAGGTGTCCTCAGGAGCCACATGCCCTCCAAAGTTTCTGGGGGACAGTCCTGCCTTGTTTCTTTTCACTTCTGGTGGCTCCAGACCATCTTTGGCATGTGACTGCATCCCTCCCTTGTGTGCCTCCAGCTTCATGTGGCCTTTTTGTCTTCTGTATCTTCTCTTTTATAAGGATGCTTACTGGATTTAGGGCCCACCTGGATTAATCTATGATGATCTTACCTTGAGACCATTAACTCTAAATGGCTTTTATGACGTTTAAGTATGTTCCTTCTATCCCCACTTTGTTGAGGGTTTTTGTTAAGAAAGGATGCTGAATTTTGTCAAATGCTTTTTCTGCATCAATTGACAGGATCATATGGTTCTTATCTTTTCTTTTATTAATGTGATGTATCACATTGATTGATTTGCAAATATTGAACCAGGCCTGCAGCCCATGAATGAATCCCACTTCATTATGGTGAATAATTATTTTTATATGCTGTTGAATTCGATTTGCTAGTATCTTGTTGAGAATTTCTGCATCCGTATTCATCAGGGATATTGGCCTGTAGTTCTCTTTTTTTGCTGGGTCTCTGTCTGGTTTGGGAATCAAAGCAATGCTGGCTTCATAGAATGAGTCTGGAAGTTTTCCTTCCCTTTCTATTTTTTGGAACAGCTTGAGAAGGATAGGTATTATCTCTGCTTTAAATGTCTGGTAGAATTCCCCAGGGAAGCCATCTGGTCCTCGACTCTTATTTGTTGGGAGATTTTTGATAACTGATTCAATTTCTTCCCTGGTTATGGGTCTGTTCAAATTTTCTGTTTCTTCCTGTTTGAGTTTTGGAAGTGTGTGGGTGCTTAGGAATTTGTCTGTTTCTTCCAGGTTGTCCATTTTGTTGGCATATAATTTTTCATAGTATTCCCTGATAATTGCTTGTAGTTCTAAGGGATTGGTTGTAATAATTCCATTTTCATTCATGATTTTATCTATTTGGGTCCTCTCCCTTTTCTTTTTGAGAAGCCTGGCTAGAAGTTTATCAATTTTGTTTATTTTTTCAAAAAACCAACTCTTGGTTTTATTGATATGCTCTACAGTTTTTTTAGATTCTATATTGTTTATTTCTGCTCTGATCTTTATTATTTCTCTTCTTTTTCTGGGTTTGGGGTGTCTTTGCTGTTATGCTTCTCTTTCCTTTAGGTTTGCTGTTAGATTTTCTATTTGGGATTTTTCTTGTTTCTTGAGATAGGCCTGGATTACAATGTATTTTCCTCTCAGGACTGCCTTGGCTGCATCCCAAAGCATTTGGATTGTTGTATTTTCATTTTCATTTGTTTCCATATATTTTTTAATTTCTTCTCTAATTGCCTGGTTGACCCACTCATTTTCTAGTATGGTGTTGTTTAACCTCCATGCTTTTGGAGGTTTTCCAGACTTTTCCTCTGGTTGATTTCAAGCTTCATAGCATTGTGGTCTGAAAGTGTGCATGGTATGATCTCACCTCTTTTATACTTATGAAGTCCTGTTTTGTGACCCAGTATGTGATCTATCTTGGAGAATGTTCCATGTGCACTCGAGAAGAAAGTATATTCTGTTGCTTTGGGATGCAGAGTTCCAAATATATCGCTCAGTCCGTCTGATCCAATGTATCATTAAGGGCCCTTATTTCTTTATTGATTCTGTGTCTAGATGATCTATCCATTGTTGTAAGTGGAATATTAAAGTCCCCTGCAATTACCACATTCTTATCAATCAGGTTGCTTATGTTTGTGATTAATTTTTTTATATATTGGGGGCTCCCGTATTCAGTGCGTAGACATTTATAATTGCTAGCTCTTCCTGATGGGTAGACCCTGTAATTGTTATATAAAGCCCACAGCTAATATCATCCTCAATGGGGAAAAACTGAGAGCTTTCCCCCTGAGATCAGGAACACGACAGGGATGTCCACTCTCACTGCTGTTGTTTAACATAGTGTGGGAAGTTCTAGCATCAGCAATCAGACAACAAAAGGAAATCAAAGGCATCAAAATTTCAAAGATGAAGTCAAGCTTTCACTTTTTGCAGATGACATGATACTATACATGGAAAACCCGATAGACTCCACCAAAAGTCTGCTAGAACTCCTACATGAATTCAGCAAAGTCGCAGGATACAAAATCAATGTACAGAAATCAGTTGCATTCTTATACACTAATAATGAAGCAACAGAAAGACAAATAAACTGATCCCTTTCACAATTGCACCAAGAATCATAAAATACCTAGGAATAAATCTAACCAAAGATGTAAAAGGTCTGTATTGCTGAAAACTATAGAAAGCTTATGAAGGAAGTTGAAGAAGATACAAAGAAATGGAAAAACATTCCGTGCTCCTGGATTGGAAGAATCAATATTGTCAAAATGTCAATAGTACCCAAAGCTATCTACACATTCAGTGCAATCCCAATCAAAATTGCACCAGCATTCTTCTCGAAACTAGAAGAAGCAATCCTAAAATTTGTATGGAACCACAAAAGACCCCAAATAGCCAAAGTAATATGGAAGAAGATGACCAAAGCAGGAGGCATCACTATCCCAGACTTTAGCCTCTACTACAAAGCTGTAATCATCAAGACAGCATGGTATTGGCACAAAAACAGACACATAGACCAGTAGAATAGAATAGAGACTTCAGAATTGGACCCACAAACGTATGGCCAGCTCATCTTTGACAAAGCAGGAAAGAATATCCAATGGAAAAAAGACAGTCTCTTTAACAAATGGTGCTGGGAGAACTGGACAGCAACGTGTAGAAGAATGAAACTAGACCACTTTCTTACACCATTCACAAAAATAAACTCAAAATGGATAAAGGACCTGAATGTGAGACAGGAAACCATCAAAACCCTAGAGGAGAAAGCAGGAAAACACCTCTCTGACCTCAGCCGCAGCAATTTCTTACTTGACACATCTCCAAAAGCAAGGGAATTAAAAGCAAACATGAACTATCGGGACCTCATGAAGATAAAAAGCTTCTGCACTGCAAAGGAAACAACAAAACTAAAAGGCACCTGACAAAATGGGAAAAGATATTTGCAAATGACATATTAGACAAAGGGCTAGTATCTAAAATCTACAAAGAACTCACCAAACTCCACACCCGAAAAACAATTAATCCAGTGAAGAAATGAGCAGAAGACATGAATAGATACTTCTCTCAAGAAGACATCCAGATGGCCAACAGGCACATGAAAAGATGCTCAACGTCACTCATCAGGGAAATACAAATCAAAACCACACTGAGATACCACCTCACGCCAGTCAGAGTGGCCAAAATGAACAAATCAGGAGACTATAGATGCTGACGAGGATGTGGAAAAACAGGAACCCTCTTGCGCTGTTGGTGGGAATGCAAACTGGTGCAGCCACTCTGGAAAACAGTGTGGAGGTTCCTCAAAAAATTAAAACTGTATCTACCCTATGACCCAGCAACAGCAGTGCTAGGAATTTACCCAAGGGATACAGGAGTGCTGATGCATAGGGGCATCTGTACCCCAATGTTTATAGCAGTACTCTCAACAATAACCAAATTATGGAAAGAGCCTAAATGTCCATCCACTGATGAATGGATAAAGAAGTTGTGGTTTATATATACAATGGACTACTACTTGGCAATGAGAAAGAATGAAATATGGCCATTTGTAGCAACACAAATGGAACTGGAGAGTGTTAAGTGAAATAAGTCATACAGAGAAAGACAGATACCATATGTTTTTACTCTTATGTGGATCCTGAGAAACTTAACAGAAGACCATGGGGGAGGGGAAGGGGGAAAAAAAGTTACAGAGAAGGAAGGAGGCAAACCATGAGAGACTCTTAAAAACTGAGGATAAAGTGAGGGTTGATGAGCGGTGGGAGGGAGGGTGGGCATTGAGGAGGGCACCTGTTGGTTTGAGCACAGGGTGTTGTATGGAAACCAATTTGACAATAAATTTCATAATAAATAAATAAGTAAGTAAGTAAATAAGAGACCCTTAACTCTAACTTCAAAGATTCTTTCCAAATAAGGTCACATTCACAGGTTTGGGGGTTAGGACATGGACATAACTTTCAGGGGCTACCATTCCATCCCTACACTGCGCCTCTGTTACCCAATCAGAGAAGGAAGAAACTGAAGAACACTGTGATGCTTCTAGCCAGTCCTGAAATAGTGCAACTCCCTTCTCTGTGTTAAGACAGTGGCATTGAAAAAGGTGAGGAAGAAATAAGACATCATGACGGAGGAAAGAGAGCTGTTTCATTCATGGCTTTCAGAGTCACCTGGTTTCCCTGACGGCACTGTAGTGCCAGTCTCACGGTCGAGTCACCCGCCTACACACCTGCCTTCCGTGCCCATGGCACACAGGTTTCTTAGAAAAGCTACCCTCGAACTGCCTTGATAGGCAGCGCACCCCACATCTTCAGAATTCTCCCCAGGTCTTCAGCCGTTTCCCAATGGGCTCCCCCTCTAAAACAAACGAAGTTATCATTCAGGAAGGGCCTCCTGATATCCTCAGATTTGCATACCCAGATGAGGCTGCAAAGCCATTTATCTCTCGAGAGCAGCCTGCTGTGGTCCCTTTTATTTTTTTATGGGATTGTCCTTAAATGGGTGATTAGTTTGGGGTGATTTATAAATGCTTCAAGCTTGGCAATTTCCTCCTTAATGAGTGGACAGATTTGTGTCTGGCTTTAAGCAGCCTTGGTTTTTGTTGTTTGAGCATGTTCGCCTCCCCCACCCCTCCCCCCCGCAGCCCCCACTCGGAGTTGGCTTCAGCCTCAGTCAGCTTGATCTTTCACCACAGTCTCCCAGCATTTAAAATCTGCCCGTCTTTGGCCATTTATTTTTTTGGAAAGGCAGAAAATGAGACACACATGGCTTCTTCTTCTCGTTCCCCTCTCATTCAGGCACAAGAGGGAATTGCACTGACCTTGGCTCTGTTATTTATCCTTGCTGGGCCTTGGTTTACTCATTGGAAGGCAGAAAAATGACAGAATCTTGTTCTGTCTTAGGGGTTGTTTGAGAATGGAATTAGCTAACGTTAGGAAACTGCTTAGCGCCCTTCTCTGTTCCTGGTTAGCCCTTGATGAATGTTACCTGCTGTTTTTCCTGTTTTGATGATATGGCACGAGGCAAGCATGAAAAGTGAGGACCCTTTGAGCTTGATGCTCCTAAACCCCATTTTATCTACTTACCATTACTCATTCTTGGCCTCTGTACAGTGAGGCTTATCTGTGGTGATTCCAGCTTTCTCCCTCACTGTGATGATACACCCTCACTTGCTCGGTTACTGCATTATATTTTGCTTTGTTCTATTTTTAATTTAATTTTTAGGCTTGCTGAAGTAATAAATGTACAGCAGAAGTCACCTTCCCCTTCCTGGGGCTCCCTTTCTGGAGGCAAAATTACTTTCATCTTTTTTAGCTATTTTCCGCAATTGGCTACTTCTACATTTTTAAGAAATAAAGTTACATTGTTGTTTCTTGACTTAGGTTTTTTAGACTATTTACAGTCTTCCTAAAATGGAAGATGATAGATTCAATTTTTATATACTCTCCCACACAGACACAAACCCTCACATAAGCTTCCCTTTTCCTCATTTTTCCATTGCTGTTACATCATCATAATTTGGGGTCACATTCCTATTCTGTACTCTTATTATTTTCATTATGTAGACATTGTTGACTGCTGAGCCGTGCAGTGAATGATACAGTTAACTCTTCCTGTCCTCTACAACCTGGATAATTGCTTTCATTACTTATTTTAATTTGCTTAGCTTTCTGGGTACTTGTCACGAATTTTTTTTCTCAACTACTCTGGTAAAACATTAAGACCATTTTTAATATAGACCAACACATCAGATAAACCATCAGTTTTATTTCCTGAGAATCACTATTCTGTACCAACCCGACCTGGTTGTCCCATGAGCCAGCTGCATGATTATCTTCCAGGGACTCCCTTTCCTCTTGTGATTGGTGTTCTCTTTCCTGGACCTGATGGAAATTATTCTTGGTTTACTCACTCATTTCAGTGTCCCAAATCCTCTAGCATCCTGGTGAGACAAGATGTCTGGAACACCAACAATATGAATGCTAGACATTGGGGGAAAAGACGTTTTATTGTTACGTTTGATTAACACTTTATTTGGGTGTGTAATTCTGGGTTGGAAGTAATTCTCAGAAAATTCAAGGCCTTGCTCTGTTGCCTTTTAGCTTTCAAGTTTGTTGTTGAGAAGTCTAATGCTGATTTTTTTTAAATTTAATTTTTCTTTTTTTTTGAGAGAGAGAGAGAGCAAGCCAGGGAGAGAGAGAATCCCAAGCAGCCTCTGCACTGTGAGCGCAGAGCCCAGCACGAGGTTCCATCTCATGAACTGTGAGATCATGACCTGAGCAGAAACCAAGAGTCAGATGGTTAACCAACTGAGCCACCCAGGTGCCCCCTAATGCCGATTTTTTATCTTTTATGGGTGACATGCATGTGTTTATATGTATATATGCATATATATGCCTCTCAGAAAGTCCTTAGGTATGTAGGTATATGTGTACATACTTGTGTGTGTGTTTTAGGAAGTCCTCTGCCTTCTTAGTCCATCGTGCTCTAAAACTGTCCTAATGATTAAAGTGGACTTTTAGTTAGCTGCTTGGTCTGGGGATCCATGAGCTTTTTCATTCTAAAAATTCATTTTCTGTTGCTCTTGAATATTTTCTAGTTTTATGCATTGGTAGATCCCCTTCCCTTCTTTCCTTTTTCCTATTTACTCCTTCTGGGCCTCCCATTTTGGACTCTTTAGACTGAGCCTCTAATTTTGTTGAATCTCTTCTACTTCCTGTATATTTTATCTTTTATTATACTTCCCGAGAGATTCTTCTCAACTGTTTCTTCCACTTCTTGAACTATTATTTTTCTATCATAAGTTTCTAGATAGTCTTTGTTATTCTGAAAATGTTTCCTTTTATAGAATTCTGGTTTTGTTTCCTGGATATGATATATATATGTGTGTGTGTGTGTGTGTGTGTGTATATATATATATATATATATATATATATACACATATGTATGTATATATATATGTACATATGTAGACATAGGTATATATATACATACATATATGTATATATATACATATATATGTATATACATATATGTATACATACATATACATACATATACATATATATACATATATATATTATATACGTGTGTGTATATATAAATATATATATATATATATTATCTCTGTAAGTATGGTGATTAGGGTATTTGGAAATTTAATTCCATTTCATGTACTATATATTTTTTCCTACTTCACCCCAATCTATTTGTTTTGGTACTAAGCTTTCATTTTTGAAGATTTATCCACGAATCTGGTTGTCGTTGATTGCTCATTCATATTTTAAGAAGTAGGGAAGAAGCTGATTGAAAGTGGAGTGGGTATACTTGTGTATGTGTTTGAAGTAAGTGTGCATGTTGAGATGAGTGTGCAGCATTTCATATTTGTCTGTGTGTGTGTGTATGATGTATGTTTGGCTTATGTATGTTTGGGATATATGTGTATATGTGTCTTTGGGATATATGTGGGGGAGGAGTACCTATTTGTATATTTTTAGAGTACATGTATGCAGAGTATCTGGAGTGTGTGACTCTTGTGTGGGTATGCCTGTGTGTTTGGAGTGTGTGTTTCGTGGGAAGAGATTGGTGGCTTAACTGTAAGGTAAGCAGGTGGATTCCAACTGTTTTGTCTTGATAATCCTTAAATGTCTACCCCTGGAGATTTTTTTTTCTCTTGTATCATTCAGTTTCTCAACTTGGGAATCCTTCAGTCTTCTACCTTGGGAAGTATAGACTCAGCTCCCAAGATGATTGTAGGAGCCACAGGGGGCTCATGATTGGTGTGCACACGTTTACTGCATCCCCCTTTTCTGTTCATGGCCTCATCTGACTCTTTGCTGTGCCTTGAGTTTTCATGATGGGAAAGCATGTCTGGTTTGGTATTTCCAGATAAAAGGATCCCCTTGACGCTAGAGGTCAGGATGGGTCCTAGCCTAGCACTGAGGTGTTGGGGATGGTCCCCTGGAAATCTAACTGTCCTTTTCACAAACTTTGAGCTAATTCTCCTCTTTTCGGCCTCACCCTCTGCACCTCCCTTTTGAGACCACTAGTACCTCAGCTCCCAAGTCCCTTGTGAGATTCAGCATTACAGACTGGCATCCTTGTTGCCTCCCTCCCCACCCATATAACCGTTTCTGTGTTGAGAAAAAAAATGGTGTTTGTTGTTTTCTTTCAACTATTGGCATCTTATCTTCTGTTCTCTTTGTCCTTGTGAGTTTATAGCTTTTTGTACCTTTATAGTATCTTACTGAGATTTTGGAAGGAACAGAAATAACTCTATGAGTTCAATCACTGCTTTCCAAAAGTCTCACTCGTTGCGAACTTACCATGAGGTCCTTACATCTCCAAGGAATGTGACAGAAAGTGGGGGTGACATACATTTCTAGATGGATATATATAAATAGATATTTTTGCAAGGCTCTGTGCATTATGGTGGCCTGTACAAATGTGTTTCTTTCAACGTACATTTTCTGAGCATCTACCATATGGCCAGACATTGTTTTAAAAGGGGACGGGGGGAATGCAGAGGCTAGCAGACATCTCTGCTTTGAAGAAAATCACATTCTAGACAGTGGTGGGAGACAAAATACAAACACTGTCGGGTGGTTTTAAGTACTATGTGGAGAATAAAATATGTGAGTGCTGGAAAGTTACCAGAGGACTAGTTTAGGTTGGGTAGTCAGGGCAGGCCTCCGTGGAAAGAAGAGATTTAAACTGTTCTCTGACTGGGGCGCCTGGGTAGCTCAGTTGGTTAAGCATCCAACTTTAGCTCAGGTCATGATCTCACAGCTCATGCGTTCGAGCCCCATGTCGGGCTCTGTGGTGACAGCTCAGAGCCTGGAGCCTGCTTCAGATTCTTTGTCTCCCTCTCTCTCTGCCTCTTCCCCATTCTCTCTCTCTCTCTCTCTCTGTCTCTCAAAAACTAAACAAACGTTAAAAAAAAATTTAAACCGATTTCTGATTGACCAGAAGGAGCCAGCAGTACCAAGGCCAGGGGCAAGGGCAACATGGACACTGGCAGTAGCTGGAGCAAAGGCTCTTCGGTGGAAACTGATGGCATGAAGAAGCATAAAGAAGGATGGCTGGTTGGGACTCAGCAAGTTTTCGTTGGCCGGGGGAGAGGAGGGGATGTAGCATGATTTGACTGCAGCTTTTGTAAGCTCACTCTGGCTGCTCGTTCTGGAGCAGAAAGGAAGGTAGGGGCCAGGATGGAATCCACAAGGTCTGTTGGAAACTGTTTCAGTAACTCAGAGAGAGGTGCTGATGGCTTGGCCAGATGGCAGGGATGGGGCTAAGTTGTTTTGGCAGCCCAGAATGCAGGACTTACAGTTGGACTGGATATGGAAAGAGAATAATCAAGAATAATGTTGGCATTTTTGGTTTCTTTGGGAGAATCTGAGGAGCAAGTTTACAGAAAAGAGCAATTTTGATGGTTCTCGAATATGAATTTTAAAAAATCTTGGTATTACAGTATAAGCTATATACAGAAAAGCCCAACCATTCTCAGTTTTTACCAAGTGAACACATTCACATAAACACCATGCAGATCAAGACAGAGAGCATTACCAACCCCCAGGTTATGTTAATTTTGAGACTGGGGTGTCTTCCATAGCCAAGTGGGGTATTAACTGTCTGGAGGTAAAAGTTGGGAGCCATTGGCCTATAAATGGTATTTACAATTGTGGGACTTGATGAAACGAAGAGGGAAGAGATCATGGTGGAACCCAGGTTTTCTGCTGTTGCACCATGGGTAGTGTGGATAGTTGGATTGAGAGTCCAGGGGCAGGATCACACTAGACCCCTGGGTAGCAGCTGTTAGGTAGGCGAGACCAGAGACCATGGTGGGCTGGAAATCAAGAGAGGGTTTTGAGAAGAGCACGACCAGATACACTGAAAGGTGCTGAGAGACTTGGAATAACGAGGTCCGAGACAGGTTCTCTGGCCCCGTTAGCGTGAGGGTCCCTAGTGATGCTGAGGCATGGCTTCACTTGTGGGACAGCTGTCCAACTGAATCACTGAAGAAGGAAACTAGTTGTGAGGAAGTTGAGCCAGCAGTATGACACAGAAAGAGACTATCCAGTGAGAAGGGGACCACTGGAATGTTCTGGTGTGTATAGGGGGTTCTGGGACTAAGTGAGATTTTTTTCAAGACTGAGAAATGTTTTCCAAGTATGTTTACTCTTGGGAATGATCCAGTAACAGGCTGAGAGTGAGGTGGGAAGGAACGGGTCTGAGCTCTAAAGAAAGGCAAGCCTCCAGAGTACACATTTATTTTAAGCAATAACATTTTCCTGTTAGAACAGAAATTGTGAGCTGAGAGGGGGTTCTATATGCAGGTCAGCTGATGGGCACAGTGGTAGGGTTCTCATCTTACTGTTTCCATTTTCTTCCTGAAGTATCAGCAAGGGCTTTGGGTCAGAGGAGAGAAGGAGAGGTGCAGACAATGGTTCAGACAGGAGAGAAGTGGAGGGTGGGGACGGAAGAGAAGGTAGGAAAGAGCCATAGAGACCCTTGGAAAGAAAACACACCAGAGAGGTGCAATCAGCTTGGAAGTTCTCGGTGTCCTCCTGAGATCTGCAAGCAGGAATCTCTAGTGAGACCAGCCGGCATAGTGGTAGCTTTCTTTCCTGTACCCATGTTCAAGTGCTTGGGTGCCCCATTGGAGTAGGCAGGGGGAATATCATCAACAACATCACTTAGTACTGGCAACAACCCCACCAGGGGTGAGGTAAGCTGCCCGGGGACACAGCTCATCTGTCATGGAGCAGGACTCCCTTCTGACTCTACAAGCAGTGCCATTCTGTCCTGTAGAATTGCTGTCACAGAGTGAAGACAGAAGGCAACCTAAGCGTCAGAACAGGGACTTCCTCAAGTGTGGTGCTTTATGGTTTTTCTTCTGAGAAGAGTTCCTCTTTTTTCCCAGCAGGAAGTAAAACTACAGGGTGCCTGGGTGGCTCAGTTGATTGAGCATCCGACTCTTGATTTCAGCTCAGGTCATGATCCTAGAGTTGTGGGATCGAGCCCCATGTCAGTTTCCATGCTGAGCATGGAACCTGCTTAAGATTTTCTCTATCTTGGGGCGCCTGGGTGGCGCAGTCGGTTAAGCGTCTGACTTCAGCTCAGGTCACAATCTCGCGGTCTGTGAGTTCGAGCCCCGTGTCAGGCTCTGGGCTGATGGCTTGGAGCCTGGAGCCTGTTTCCGATTCTGTGTCTCCCTCTCTCTCTGCCCCTCCCCCGTTCGTGCTCTGTCTCTCTCTGTCCCAAAAATAAATAAAAAACGTTGAAAAAAAAATTTAAAAAAAAGATTTTCTCTATCTCTTCGTCTGCCCCTTCCCCCCTCCCTCTCCCTCTGTCTCCAAAAGAAAGTGGGGGGGGGGAGTAAAACCAAGAAGAAAAGATGTGGGAAGACAAACTCATTTCCAGCTCCTTGCAGGTCTAATTGTCAAAGACGGTCATGTTTAGTTTGCTTCCATTTGCACAGGATCAGTTTGCCAAGCACATCTTAACATGATTTGTGAATTATTCCACATGCTGTGTCATCTGTCTTTGTTACCTTCTCGACTGATGGGGACAGTAATGAGTTCAGTCTATCAGGATAGAGGGGAACTCTGGTCCCCAAGTCACATACGCTCAGCCTGCTTCTGCTTTCAGCCAAAGCCACGAGGGCTGTTGTGTGGGAGTGCAAGTGCAGCTTGAACCATGTGCTCCGCCTTGAGCGTGCCCATCTCTACGTTGTGCCCCAGGGCCTTGCTGTGAGGGCTCATTCACCTGGCATGCATGGTACCCAGAAGCATTTATATGCATGCACACACACAGGTGTGTGTATGTGTGTGTTATTGCCCCTGAAGCCAACCTGAAACCAAGGGGAGTTGGGATGTCCTGGCCCTGCCACCTTTCTAGACACTTCTGGGAGGCATGCCATTTGCTCAGGAGGTCCCAGGAGCGTGGAACCCCTGGTGCTCACAGAAGTACCCATGACAGTTGCCTCTTACATTGACTTTCTCTCCCCCCACTACCTCCCCCGCCTTACTCTTCCTGCCCTTTCTCCTATTTTCTGAGATTTCTTTCCAGATGAACCCCTATCCCGAAGTCCCTGTCCCGGGTTCTTCTTTCAAGAAAACTTCAGATACAGACTTGGGCAATGATTCTTTTAGAGTTACTCTCACAAAACTGAAAACATTTCAGGATGGTGTAGGTAAATTTGACAAGGGACAGGGTGGGTAGAAAGAAAAATATAAGCTGCTGTAGAGAAAGGGGTTAAGAGCTTGGGCTTTGGAGTCTGATAGACATGGGACCCTGAGGACTCTGCCCCATGTAGGTTAGACATTAGACAAGTGACATAAACTCTCTGAGCCTCCCTCTTCACATCTTTAAAATGGGCATGATGGGGGGGCACCTGGGTGGCTCATTCGGTTAAGCTTCTGACTTCAACTCAGGTCATGATCTTGTGGTCTGTGGGTTCGAGCCTCGTGTCGGGCTCTGTGCTGACAGCTCAGAGCTTGGAGCCTACTTCAGATTCTGTGTCTCCCTCTCTCTCTGCCCCTCCCCCTCTCATGCTCTGTCTCTCTCTGTCTCAAAAATAAAATAAAAACTAAAAGAAACAATTTTTAAATGGGCATGATGGGTAAGGGTTTCCCAACAGAGATGCACATAGAAGCGTGGAGTTCTTGTTAGAGATGCAGATTCCCGGCTCCCATCTCACGGAGGTGGAGTGGTTCGGTCAGTCTCTTCCACTTGTAGCCCCAGCATTTCTCCTACAGGCTGTGTGCCCACCACGCCCTGAACAACGCTGTCCTGGAATCGTGTTAGATGGGGTAGAGCCCTGTGCATGGGGAGAAGGGGAAGAATTTCCTATATCACCTACCAAAGCCCTGCTAAATGCTCGTGGTGAGGTTGATAGGGAAGGTTTATCATCATTGTTCTTAAGGCGCCACCTTCAATTACTGCACCACGCCCATCACCTGCAACCTTCTTTCTCCAGAAAAGAAACAGGAATCGGAAGAGTAGGTGGTGTCTGTGGCAACCACCCAAGGAGGGAACAGATAACTGGGTGACCCTGGGCAGTCAGTTCCCAGGCTCCAGTTCCTGCGGGGCAGACAAGGATGTCTGTCAGCTCTTACACAAGGAGAAGAAGCCTCCACCGCTGCTTGCCGTGGGTTCCTGAGGGTCTCCAGAAGGGGGTGCCCTGTGTGTTCGTCACCAGCCCAAGAGGGGCACCAGCTCTCTCACCGAGATGTGCTGGGAGTTGATCTTAGCACAATGTTTATCTCCTCATGTAAACCAATCTAGCTGGTTAGAAAAACAAGTTTTATTGCATTCTTAGTGCACTTAGCTGGCTGGTCTCCTATAAAACCATCTGTCTGATGATAGAAATAACTTATCAGTATAAACGCTGGATAAATTGGATTAAGAAATCACCGTGTGCTGAGGAAGTGGACAGAATACATTTAGAAATGGAAGAGAGGATACCAAAAAAAAAAAAAAAACAAAACAAAAAAAACACAAAAAACCCAACCAGGGAGTGAGAATGGAGTGGTGGCTGAGCCCAGCTGTAAGTCCCAATTCCTCTGCTTGACTAGCTGTGTGACTGAGGGCAGGTTACTTGACTTCTCTGTGCCTCAGCTTACACATAAAAAGGAGAATTCAGTGAGAGAATACATGTATTAATAGTCCTTGCAGCCATGTCTGCAGATACTAAGAGTTCAGTAATGTCAAGTTATGGGAAACTTGTGGACATGTTGAGGTATGTGCTCTGCAGGGCTGGGACCGGGGTGAGTAGTGTGAGGGATGCCAAAAAGCTCAGTAATCAAGGTAAATAGTCCTTTCATGTAGTGTTTTTAAACCTCAAAATCCATGATGAACAAGTACCAATTAAAAAAATTTTTTTTAACGTTTATTCATTTTTGAGAGAACAGAGAGTGAGTGGGGGAGGGGCAGAGAGAGAGGGAAACACAGAATCTGAAGCAGGCTCCGGGCTCTGAGCCATCAGCACAGAGCCCAATGTGGGGGTTGAAGCCACAAACCAAGAGATCATGACCTGAGCCCAAGTCGGACACTCAACCAACTGAGCCACCTAGGCGCCTCCCAAAATTTTAAATAAAAACATGATGTGACCCTACAATTGTACTACCTTGCCTCACTTACCTTATGCTAATCCTGGCCCTGGACTTCCAATAAAACTTTATTTACAAAAACAGGTGACCAGCACAAGGACTGTAGTTTGCTGCTTTTAATTTTTATTTAATTTTTTTAAGTTTATTCAGTTATTTTGAGAGAGAGACAGAGCAAGCAGGAGAAGGGCAGAGAGAGGGAGAGAGAGAATCCCAAGCAGTCTTCGTGCTGTCACTGTGGAGCCTGATCCAGGGCTTGAACTCATGACTATGAGATCATGACCTGAGCCCAAAAGAAGAGATGGACACTTAACTTAAGCCACCCAGGTGCCCCTGATGCTTTTAATTTTTAAAAAGGATTGCACTAAAATGTTATTTACCCTTATTACTGTTTTTTTGGCACCCCCTTATATTTTGTACCCCAGGTGCATGTCTCACCTGTCTCACCCTAGTCCCCATCCTGGATATTCTCTCTGTGACTCTCAGAGAAATTCTAGATCATAGAGTCACGCTATGAGCTCTCTGAGGCTCTCAGAGGCAAACCAGAGTTTCCCATTTAGCCAGAAGATAGGAACTATTAATCGAGTACATGCATGTGACACTTTGTGGGGAGTGGCAGGCTGCAGGGATGGCTCTGAGGTCACCTTAAGGCAAAACTCCCAGTCTAGAAGGAGAAAGATCTGCTTTCACACATTCTCTTTGCACCCACAAAGTCTATTTTTGAAGTTAAGTGCAGGGGGCGGGGGGGAGGGACAAGCAGAGGCCAGGAGAAAGCTGGATGAAAAACTCCAGGACCAAGAGTTGCTGCCTTTTTCTTTGTTGTTTTAACCTTCTCGGTGCTCTTCCAAAGGAAGCATTTGTCAGTGCTGCTATCAACTTTAGTGCCTGGTGTTTATAGCTCTGGATTTAATAGGAAGGACATAAACATATACTTTTCATCCATTTTCACTGTTGTGCTCCCAGCTCAGACAACAGTTAGGATTATCATAACCCTTTGGAGGGAGCTATTACGGGGCCCGTGGTTTATTCCTTTCCTACCAGGGCCATAAAGACTGTGCCTCGGTGTTCAGAGACACACCATTAATGCCTCCCGGTCGTTATCCGAGGCCCCCACCCCACCCCATTTGTTAGGATTAATCCCCTTTTCAAGGCTTAAAGTCAACCAGTTTTTACCTCTCCCCTGACAGTTGCTCAGACATCGCAGGGCCTGTGTATAAGACTTAGGCTGTGGACTAACCTTTCCTGAGGGCAAATAAGTTAGGGCTTGGAATTTTTGCTCATTGGGCCCTTTGGCTAGAGCGGGGGCACTTCTGTGTCATTTAGACTCAGAATGCTGCCGACACAGCCACTCACTCCAGAGAGCCAGGGAGAAAATGAGCTTTCTTGCAGACTTAGCCACCAGCAGCCAGTGTGATCTGAGCCAGGCCAGTTAACCAGCCTGGGCCTCCTGCCAGTGGGTGGAAAATTCGTTCAAAGGTGGGTCGTCACCAGCCTGGGAAGACTGTAGGTCTAGGAGAAAGGCAATGCTGCCAGGGGGCAGTGATCTGAATGCCCCATCACAATTCGCAAGCCAGGGGACCATGACTACAGATTGTCTAGCTTTGCAGAGGATCTAGCAAGGGACAGAGTCCTTCCACTGTTAGATTGACCTGAGCAAACTATATATGAAATGTCTCAAATGAAAAAGGAGAACACAGACACAAACACAGACACAGACATAGTGCACATACACACAGACGCACCAAGCAGCCATCCTTTCTTAATGAGGAAATTCTGACACAGCACAAAGAAAAGGTTGTTTTTTTTATTATTTCCATACTGATCTTTGACTTGGTGGGGAGTTGTTTCTTTGAATGGAAGTGAGTTTTGTGACATCCGGGAGGACAAAAAAACTATTCAGTAGTTTTTTTGTTTTTTTTTTTAACATTCAATTTATTAAAACTATAATCTTCCCTCACACTTTTTAATTCCAGTTTCTAAATCTCATGATCCTATTTATAAGTCTCATATTTTAGCAATCTCATTAAAGGAGATTTTGTTTATTATTTAAGCTCATTTATTAAACTTAGTTAATTAAGCCTTTTTAAACATTTTAAACTTAATTTCTGAGCTAACTATATTTAGCTTCCTTTTTAAAAACTTCATTGTATTGTATGCATTTTCAAAACTTTCCAATTAGTCACCCAGTTCCTCTAACTCTAATAAATTAAACTTACCTAATTATGGTTTTAAGATCTCTTACGTGTTTCAATACTGTTTTAAAAATAGATCAGAGCAGTTGCAAGCTTATGTTAATCAAGTGTCTGTTTCAAACAGGAATTTGTAAGAGTGATTGATTAACTCCCTCAAACTTATTTCTCACAAAAAATTTACGCAAGAAAGTAAGCAAAGATTTTCCAATGTAAAAAAATTATATGGGTTTATTGCTTACAGACCTTCCTTTACTTACTTCTAAATCTTTATTTAAAAGATGCTTACCTAGGAAACATATATCGTTTCACAAATTCAGGTTCCTAAAATTCCCCAGCGATCAGAGATACCAGCTGGAATGTGGATTAGACTCATGTCATGTCCCTGATGGGCACAGTCCACACCAGGGTCTCCGTAACTCAGTCTACTGATCCCACAGATCCACTCATACTGTGTTGGATTTTGTGCTTCTCTGACCTTTTAAAATATTTGAATATGGTAGAACTCTGCACTTGGAATCATACATATTTTTATTGATACTAAAATTAATATCTGAGCAGCTTCTATATTTCACAAGGCTGTATTTGACTCATGAATACTGTTATGAGCTGAATTGTGTGTCCCTCCCCCAAGTCTTTTACACATTTCATTTATTTGTGTAAATGAAAAAAAATATGTTGAAATCCTAATTCTCAGTATCTCAAAACATGACATTATTTGGAGAGATGGTCTTTGCAGAGATAATTAAACTAAAATGTGATTATCAGGGTGGGTTCTTATCCTTTAGGACTAGTGTCCTTATCAGTGGGGAAGCTTGGACACAGAGACAGACCTATACAGTGGGAGGATAATGTAAATATGGTCCTGTGATGTTGGAGTCGGGACTGAGTGATGCAAGCCAAGGGGTGCCCGAGCCTATCAGCAGCTGGGAGACAGGTGTGGAACAGATCCTTTCATAGCACCTGCCCCAGGGAGCATGGCCCTGCCAACATCTTGATTTCAAACTTTTGGCCTCCCAAACTATAAGAGAACGATCTTCTGTGGCTTTAAGCCACTCCATTTGTGGTGTATTGTTGTGGCCGTCCTAGGAAATTAATCTACCTACTGAGGCTATCACTCCTATGACCCTTTGTTTCTGCCACTTGGAAGGATTTACCACAGCTTCAGAGTAAGTTGACTCCATTTTGTTTTTAAAAATGACATTCTGGGGTGTCTCAGTCAGGCATCTGCGTCTCATTTTCGACTCAGGTCATCATCTCATGGTTCATGAGTTCGAGCCCTTTGTCAGGCTTTGTGTTGGAAGCGTGGAGCCTGATTGGGCTCCAATCAATAAATAAATTTTAAAGAAAATTTAAATAAATAAACTTGAAGAAATTACTAAAATAACAGAAAATAAAAAATAAATAAAAATCGCCTTCTACCTCACCCTGCCCTTCGTTCTTCTTGTTGCTGTCTCCCAGCAACAATACTACCCCGTTGGATAAATACCATCCCCATTGGATAAGTATTGTCCCCCTTCGAAGAAGCAGTGTCCAGTCTGACTCTTCATGACTGACCTCCCTTATGGACTTGTGAGTGCTCTTTCCAGTCTGACATTTTCTTGTTCAGATCCTTGTTCATTGTTTATTTGTTCTCTCCTCTCCCATCCCACCAGGATGTTAGTTCCAGGAGGCTAAGGACCTCACCTGAATTGATGCCTGCCTATATCTCTGGTATCTAGAACAGTTGCTTGGTACATAATAGGCATCTGATGAATATGTATCCTTTGCTGAGCTTAGAGCAAGTTCAAGATAATAAAATAGTTCCCCGCCAGTAGTTACTCGATACTTTAAGCTCTTCTTCTCCTTTCTCCATCTCCTTGGAAGATATCAGTGGAAAACACAACTCCTCTCCCTCTCCCTGTCTTTCCTCTCTCCCAGCTCTCCCTTTCTTCCTCTTCCCTTCCTCTTTTCTAGTGTCCCTCTTTTTATTCTCCTTCCATGACAAGAAGCATCTTCCATATCCTAGGCACTGTGCCAGGTATTGGCAGGTCCTTATGAAGCTTAGATTTATTTGGGTGACAGACATTAAATTAATTGTTAGCATTTTAATTAATGTTAGGAAGGAAAATCCCAAGATGGTGTGTGTGCTTATGATGCGGGACCTTCCTTAGTCTGGAGGGTGTGTGTGGATGGCAAAGCTTCCTTGAGAAGATGACATCTTAGCTGCAGACTAAAAGTAGAGGAGCGGTTACCAGGGAAAGAGATGAGGAAGAAGATTCTAGAAAATGGAACATCTGCAAAGGTCCTGAGTGGCAAAGAATGCTGTGGAAGAGATGAAAGTAGGCATGTGTGGTTGAAACATGGGTAAGGCTGAAGAGGGAAGTTGAAGGAGTCATGTTAAGGATGTGGGGGCTTTTCATAAGAGCATTGGAAGCATGGGGTTTAGGCTGAGTGAGGTACATGACCAAATTTGTGTTTAAATTTTTTTTTAATGTTTATTTATTTTTGACAGACAGAACATGAGCGGGGGAGGGGCAGAGAGAGAGGGAGACACAGAATCTGAAGCAGGCTCCAGGCCCTGAGTTGTCAGCACAGAGCCCGACACGGGGCTCGAACTCACGGACCATGAGATCATGACCTGAGCCGAAGTCGGACGCCCAACCGACTGTGCCACCCAGACACCCCCCAAATTTGTGTTTAAAAGAGATTATTTTGACTGCCTTAAGGAGGAAGCATGCACAGGATGTGCAAAATTGAATTTGGGAGGCCAGTTAAAAGACTACAGCAGTGGCCTTGCTGAAAAATCCTGGTGGCTTGGACACTGTGTAGCCCCCGTTTTAACAGACAGCCATTTGTGTAGATGACATTTTCTAGGTTGTCAAGTGAATGGATCTCCTAACATATTCTATACAGCCAGGCAGTATAGCAGTTGGCACAGCCTTCTTGGAAGGGGTGTCTCTCAAAATGGAAAAAGATTTTGTGGGGCATCTGTGTGGCTCATTCAGCGAGCATCTGACTCATGATTTCACCTCAGTTCATGATCCCAGGGTCATGGGATCAGGCCCTTCATCAGGCTCCATGCTGAGCAAGGATTCTCTCTTTCTCCCCCCTCTGCCCCTCTCCCTTGCCGATGCTCTCTCTCTCTAATTAAAAAAAAAAAAAAAAAGATTTCGCAGTAACACTTATGGAATTGTTAAAGAATGAAAGAATGGAACAGAAGTGCAAAGATGAGTCTACTGAGTTTACTGCAGTGCTGGTTATGATAGCCAAACATTGGATGGCCCTTCCCATCTTCCCATGGTATGACTGAACACGTGTGTAGCCATGTGATGGTACACTCTGTACTTCTGAGCATTGATGCAGATATTCGTTCATTGACTTGGGAGAGTGCACTATCATTTTTTAGGGCAAAAACAAGGTTACAAGAGTTAGAATCCTATTTCTTTGAACAGACAAGTGTGCTCTGGCTTTTCAACAAACATAGGAACATTTCTTCCGGTGTTTTCTTAGACAAGAAACTATATGCTTGCTCTTACTCAGGCATGAGAAAAAGAAAGGACTGGTTGGGGGATGGTGTAGTAGGTGTCTTGCTGTGACACAGAGCTGAGGCAAAGTGACCTCGTGAGGTCACTCTCACTCATGCCATTGGTTTTAGGACTATCCTTGCAGGCTACAGGAAATCCTAAACACGTTTTGTTGTTTGTTTAAAGTGGTGCTCTCAATTTCATGAGTACTCAGCAAAGAATGCTGGCTCTGGAATGAGCCTTGAGAATGTACCCCACTCTGTATGGGACTTTAATAGGCTGTCAACCCTTGCTGAAAGTTGACATCCTCATTAATGCAAAGGCACATATTTCAGAGGGTTTTCTAAGTGCTAGCTGAGATTCAGAAGTTTAGCTCAATGCCTGGTTGCTCACTAAACATTGAGAAATTGTTACTGCTGTTCTCTCAGTACATACCTGCTCCCAGACACCTGAAAGGTTCCAGTTTTAATTGACTTCTGTTGGAGACCACATTCAAGAAAGGATGGTGGGGAGATAAAAACACTGGGTATAAGTAAGAGGCCTGGCTTTTTCAAACTGAGCTTTCCATGAATCCTTTTAGCACCACTCAGCCCTACTGGACTAAGTTGCTTTAACTATAAAA
Organism: Panthera uncia; assembly: GCF_023721935.1. Classification (NCBI taxonomy): domain Eukaryota; kingdom Metazoa; phylum Chordata; class Mammalia; order Carnivora; family Felidae; genus Panthera; species Panthera uncia. The sequence goes on from NC_064816.1 coordinate 38,801,608, forward strand.
ATAGAAGGCTAGGTTGAGCAAGCTTCCATGTCTATAAATCTGTGACTGCATGGCCTAAGGCACTGATAAAACTTATGTGACTTTCTTGTTGAGACTTCCAGGTAGAGACCATTATCTGTGTGCCCTTGGCTGGAAGGGATCTTTAGTGAACTAATAACAAAGAATTCTGTTTCTATTTGCTTTCTGACCGTGTTGCACCAGCTGATAGGCCTGCATAATGCTGTTATCAAGAATTTATGGTCACCTCCTTGCCTCACTCTTATCAGCAAAGCTAATCACATTTTAAGCTTTTTGAGTTTTTCTCCTTCAAATAATTGCTTGGCTTTACTGTCTAGCAAATCTTTAAATGGTGGTCTGATTCTTTGGTGTGGGAGAACTGGAAGATGGTTCTGGTAAACTCCAGTGATTTCTGCCTCAAGGAGGGACCTATTAAGAGAAAATGGCAGTGACACACTTTTTCTTTCTTTGCAAGGTGCTGTGGGCCTTGGCTCTGGCTGGCTCAATATTGGCTGACTTATTGATTTCTCTTCTGTGGGTGTCTCTAAAATTATCCATAATTCAAAGTTTATTACCAGCATTTCCCAATTACGTTTCTTAGTGAGTTGTTCTCAGAGATGTGATTGACTGGGTATTGTGAAAAGAAATACAAGAAGAAAAAAAAAAGATTGCAATGAAATAAAACTGGAGTCTTTGTAGGTTTTCTTTCTTTCTTTTTTTGGAGACTCATAAAGTCCCTTGTCATATCAAAGTCACTAAAACGTCCTGTAGTCAAGAAACCATTTCTACCTTGTTTAATCCACTTCTATGAATAATGCTTTGTGTGTGTGTGAATAACAATTAGTGTTATAACAATTCTTAGTATCTTGGTGAATATTCGGAAAATAATCTAGACTGTGGTGTTGATCCTTTGAACAGAGTTGAACCCTAAGTGTAGCTTCTGTTTATAAGAACTCTTGAAAAACGTTTGACCTTGGCCACGAATTACCTTGCTAAGGGGTGACTCGACCTCGCTAAGGGGTGACTGCACGAGTTCTCTTTGTGGATGTTCACTGGCTCTCCCTCCTTCTGTACCACACTGAGTGTATCCTTTGGGGTTCTGTGAGATGTCTGCTTTCCCAGATTCTTGGGCCTTTGTGTAGCTGAGTTAGGCTTCCAGGATCAGAGATGAGGGGAACATCACATCCTCTTGCTCCAGCCCCATACCTGTCTAGCAGCTCTGGCATAGGCCGGAAGGTAAGTGGCCCTTCTGGCTTCTGAAATCCAAGTTCTCCCATGCCTTCTTGCTCTTCTCTTATTGGGAATCTGGGCTGCCTGCTTCCTGTCTGGAGACTTGACATTCCCAGTCTTCACCTCATCTTCTTCCCACATGCTGATTGGGGTGGTGCCTGTGCTTGCCTCTTTGGAGACTGGCTCTGATTTTAGTTTTGAAATGGGCACTCAAAAAACAAGGCACTGGTGCACTTGGGTGGCCTACTCAGTTAAGTGTCTGATTCTTGATTTCAGCTCAGGTCATGGTCTTATGGTTCATGAAATCAAACCCCACATTGGGCTCTGCACTGATAGCATGGAGCCTGCTTGTGATTTTCTCTGTCTCTCTCTCTCTGTCTCTCTCTCTGTCTCTCTCTCTCTCCCCCCTTCCTTTCCCCACCTCTCAAATAAGTAAAAACTTACCAGGTAGTGATCCCATTTGAGAGAAACCAGGGATAGAAAGCATCCCCCTAAAGAGAAACCCCAGTAAACATTTTGCTGCTGTTGTGTGCTTGAGTGGGTTAGCTCACTAGCGTCAATATGACACAGTACTAGAAATGGAGTGGCCTAAACAATGGATATTTATTCTTCGTTGTTTTAGGCTAGATGTTCAGAGATCAGGATGTGGGCACATTTGGCTCCTTCTGAGAGCTGTGGGAGACAATGTGTTCCATGCCCCTTGCCTAGCTTCTGGTGGTTTGCTGGCCATCTTTGGCATTCTTTGACTTGTAGAAGTGTCCTTTGATCTCTGCCTCCATCTACACACAGCCTTCTTCCCGCCTTTGTGTTGGACTCCAGATTTCCCCTTTGTATAAGGACATGGGTCAGATTAGGTGACAGCCCACCCTATGACCTCATTTTAACTTGATTACCCCTATAAAGGCTCTAAATAAGGTCACATCTTGAGGTGCTGGGGGTTAGGACTTCAACCTATGAATTTGATGGGGACCCATTTCAACTCACACATTGAGCATTAGGCAGCACCAGAAGGATGATCATACCATGGCCTCCTCCACCCTGATGGTAAGCTGGATAGACATTAGCTTGCCAAGACCCATGGGAAGCTGTGGTTTCCCCAGCAGTAGGAACATCAGACATTTTGGATCTATCCTTTGTTTAATGCTTATAGAGCATCAAGCAAGTTTGTATAAATTATCTCATTAAATCCTTATAAAACCACCCCACGTCCCTTAGATTCCTGCCAAACTCATCCCGGTGCCTACCTCATCCTTTGGGATTTCTAATCATTTACTTCTGTTTTCTCACTCAAGCCCTGCAGGTCTCCTTGCTGTTCCTGCATATCTGGTATTTCCCCATCCTGTGTGCCCCACCACCCATTCCAACTCCCAGCTTCCTCCCTCCCTCCCCGTTCTCATCTTTCTTCAAATGGCACACATCAGTGAGGCTTTTGTTGACCATCCTGTTTAAAATAACAATACCTTTGGGGTGCCTGGTTGGCTCAGTCCCTTAGGCATCTGACTGTGGCTCAGGTCAAGATCTCATGGTTAGGTTTGTGGGCTTGAGACCTGCATTGGGCTCTGTCCTGACAGCTTGGAGCCTGGAGGCTATTTTGCATTCTGTGTCTCCTCTCTCTCTGCCCCTCCCCTGCTTACTCTCTCTCTTTCTCAAAAAAATGAATAAACATTAAATTTTTTTTTTTAAATAATAGTATCTCAGAAACCCCAGAACACCTTACCCTTTCCTTGCTTTATTTTTCTCTGTAGCACTTATCATTGAATACATTCTATGATTTTCTTCTTTGTTGTTTATTGTCAGTCTGTCTGTTTTAGAAGGTAAGCTCCCAGAGGGCAAAGATTTGTTTTCTGTTTTGTTCATTGCGGTAGCTCTAGCCCATCACATAACATTTAGCGCATAGTAAGAGTTAAGAATATGTCTTTAGGGGTGCCTGGGTGGCTCGGTCGGTTAAGCGTCCGACTTCGGCTCAGGTCATGATCTCGCGGTCCGTGAGTTCGAGCCCCGCATCGGGCTCTGTGCTGACAGCTCAGAGCCTGGAGCCTGTTTCAGATTCTGTGTCTCCCTCTCTCTCTGCCCCTCCCCTGTTCATGTGCTGCCTCTCTCTGTCTCAAAAGTAAATAAACGTTAAAAAAAATTAAAAAAAAAAAGAATATGTCTTTAGTGAATGGATGAGTGATTGGAGTAAGTGTTACTACCCCAATTTACAGAAAAGAAAATAAATTCAGAGTGCTGAAAACCAAGAACAGAGCTAGAAGGCAGGGCCACAAATTAAAATCCACACTCTTAGAGATATGCAACTGAAAATCACACTGAGGTATCACCTCACCCCGTTGAGATGGCAACTATCAACCAAACAGAAAATAACAAGTGTTGGGGAAGATGTGGAGAGATTGGGACCCTCCAACACCGTGATGGGGTTTTAAGATTGTACAACCGCCATGAAAGTTAGTGTTCCTCAAATAATTTAGACTGTAACTTCCGTATGACCCAGTAATTCCACTTCGAGATATATATCCGAAAGAACCGGAAGCACAAGCTCCAAGAGATACTTGCATGCATACACTTGTTCACAGCAGCACTGTTCACAGGAACCAAGAGGAAACAATTCCATTGTCTGCTGACAGGTAAATGGATTAAGAAAATGTGGTGTATACGTAAAATGAAATATTGTTCACCCTTAAAAAGGAAGGAAATTCTGACCTATCCTAGAATGCGGATGAATGTGGAAGACATTATATTGAGTGAAATAAGATAGTCACAAAAAGACAAATACTATAGGATTCCATTTATGTGAGGTACTCAAAATAGAGACCGAAAGTAGAAGGGTGGTTTTGAGGCCCCGGGTGCGATGGGGAAGTTCTTATTTAATGCATTTAGAGTTTCAGTGTTACACATGAAACAAGTTCTGGATATCTGTTTCACAGCAATGTGAACGTACCTGACACTGGTCTGCATACTTCAAAATGGTTAAGATGGTAAAAAAATAATAATGACAGTTATTGTTTATATAACATTGTATTTAAAAAAAATCTATTCACTGGAATAAAATGAGGGAGAGTTTCGTTGCAGAAAATGGCAACTCATAAATGTGGAAGGAATGTAAAAACATAGAGCCCAAACCATCCATCCTCTGTAGCCTCTTGGAGTGTTACCTCTTGGGTGTGCCTTCTTGGTGCTGGCGAATATCAAATGGTAATGACCTCAGCAAGAGCCGCCTGTGTTCACAATGAGAAGATACTGGTTCTGAACCTCACCATGAAACCAGATAGTGCCGTCTAAGACTCATAGAGTGCCTTTCCCTTCACAGAGAAGAATCCCTTAATCAAGAGGAATCCAATATTGGGGAGGTAGGCAGAGACCACATAGAAAAATGAAGAGCAGTTAAAAAAAAAATTAAAAAAAAAAAAAAAAAAGGGGCGCCTGGGTGGCTCAGTCGGTTAAGCGGCCGACTTCGGCTCAGGTCATGATCTCACGGTCCGTGAGTTCGAGCCCCGCGTCGGGCTCTGTGCTGACAGCTCAGAGCCTGGAGCCTGTTTCAGATTCTGTGTCTCCCTCTCTCTCTGCCCCTCCCCCGTTCATGCTCTGTCTCTCTGTCTCAAAAATAAATAAACGTTAAAAAAAAAATTAAAAAAAAAAAATGAAGGGCAAATGCATTTGCTACATCTCTAGTAGAGGCACTTCTACATCAGAGCCAGACCACACCCTAGAGTAATGGTATGATTGGGGTGTTGAGGGAGTTTCTCTGAGCAGTTAGGGCAGGAAGTACAGAAGAGTTTGCGCTGGGCAAAAGTCAAAAATAGGGCCTGAAGAAATGTTTATAAATACTACATACCCAGGAAGTTGTTTTCCAACCAGGGATTAAAAGATGGGCAGCTTGGAGAGGGAAGAAATGGCTTCTCAGGGAATCTAGGGGACACTCGTGTGCTTGACGATGGCTGGGATGCAGGCACTGGAGGCATGTCTAGAGACACCTCAGGTCTTAGCCAGAACCAGAGCCTCCACCCCCAACCGGGACCTGTGCCCATGCAGGCATAGTTATGGCCACGCACACCCTTGCAGTGTGAGGAACAGTTTGCCCGGATGCTTGTTGGCAGCTGGGAAGGAGGGAGAAGAAGGCATGGTTTTTGAAATCTTGGTCTCATGAAAAGTCCTCAAATTTGGATGGCGACGGTTGGGTTAATTTTACGTGTCACCTTCACCGGGTGAGCCATGAGGTGCTCAGATGCTGAGTCATACATTATTCTGGGCATTTATATGCGAACATTTTTGGATGAAATTAGCATTTGAATTGGTAGACTGAGTAAAGCAGATTGCTCTTACCAGTGTAGGTGGGCCTCATCCACTTAGTTGCTGTGCTGGGTGGAACAAAACCTTACCCTTCTTCAAGTAAGAGAGTTCTTCTTGCCTGATGGCTTTTATGCTGGGACATTAGTTTTTTTCCTGCCTTCAGATGTGAACTGAAGCATTAGCAATTCCTGGATCTCAACTTGTCAGCCTTTGGACTAGAAGTAAACCATCTGCCCTCTTGGGTCTCCAGCTTGCCCATTCTCCCTGTAGATCTTGGGATTTACCTGCCTCCATAACTGTGTGAGCCACTTCTTTATAATAAATACCACCCCCCCATACATAAATATGTGTGTATGTGCACATGCACACACATATATACATATATCCCATTGGTTCACTTTCTCTGGAGAACCCTGACTAGTGGTGCAAGTTAGGAGTTAGGAACTTATGGTCCATGAGCCAAATCCAGCCTGCACCTGTTGTTGTACGACCATGAACTAAGAATGGTTTTTACCATAAATATTTGTAATCATTGTGATGTCAGGAACATGAACTTTGAACCCCAAGTAAACAAAAGTCCTGCACCCTCACATTCTTCTCATTAGTGTAGGCTTATGTCACTAATACTTACACTTATAAACTTGGAAATTCATCAACAAAACATAGTGGAAATTTGTTTTCTTCTTCTTTTAAATGTAATTTCTACACCCCGTGTGGGGCTTGAACTCAGGACCCTGACATCAAGAGTCACATGCTCTACTGACTAAGCCAGCCAGGAGCTCCCTGTTTTCTCTCTTGTTATATAAATGTCAAGATAACATTCTTGATTTTATCTCTTGACCCACCTATCCTAAAATACTTACTACCGGGTCTTTAATCAAAAGGTTTGCTGACCCCTCACCTAAATGCTAATCTTTTGCTCTAAGTGAAAAAAATTCTGGGTACCTAAAAGCCACCCAACACTCTTTTTGTGTTTTGCTTTTTCAACTTTAAAAAGTATCTGTGTTAATATTCTGTTAATTTTTAACATTAAAAAATGAAATCAAAGAAATTTTCCCAGTGGGCATAATTAGAGCAGCACTTGCATCTTTTCTTACTGAAGAAGGTAAATGCTGGTGAGGAGACAGGCTGCCTCTTCCCTGTCTGGCTGGCTGCAGGCTTTGTGTGCTGCCCAGGTTGGAACTAGGCTGGGTATTGATGATGTAGTATCAGCACTGACTTGTGCCAGCCCTTTCCCCTGGCTCCCGGCAGCTTGAGTCCCTGCAGTCCTGTTTGTCACTGCTTTCTCTTATTTGCTGCCTTTCAACCCGTCTTTATGAAGCCAGCTTGGATTTGTCTTGGAGTGTGCTTTGTTCGTGGTGGAAATGGTGAGGGCTGGGCTAGCCTCACAATGCCCTGTGGAGAGAGCTGCTGCACCCCACCCAGGTCCTCCAGCCTTGCTTCCTGGGCGACACCTGGGAGGCTTTTTGCCCAAGGCCACTGAGAAGCCATTCTGATGGGAGAAAAAAGCCAGGCTTTCCAAACAGTGGCCTTGTCTGAAGCATGGTCCTGCGTGGTAGTTTTTATGTGCCCACCCATCAGGAAAGGCAGTCATGCTCACAGAGGTCAGGTTTTTCATCTACTAGTTAAGCTAAGAGGAGACCTACCCTTGCCTTCCTTGGAGAGGTACAACTTTGTTGTCTTCCTTGGAGAGGTAGAACTTTTCTGGTTCTGAAGAAAGGTTTTTCCTACCTCAGGACTTTTGCACTTGGCTTCTAGAGTTGTGTGGAACATTTTTGCCCGTGCTCTTTGCGTGGCTGCGCCTTTCTCAAACTTTTAGCTTGCAGGTTAAATATTTAGAGGGGTCTTCTCTGATAATCCGGGTTAAAGTATCATATCCCTCCCCGAGTGTTCATTCATGTATCATATTTTATAAACTCTGTGATATTTCCAGGAACTCTTCTGAGGATTAGGGGTAAAAAACACAAATAGTCAAAACCTCTGTGTATTTGCAGTATTTGTCAAACTTTAGCATGCAGCTAAATCATCTGGTGGGCTTGGTAAAACAGATACCTTGACCCATGATTGCCTGAGTCAGTTGGTGTTGGGGAGGCCCAAGAATCTGCACTTCGAGCAATACTCCAGGTGCCGCTGGGGCTGCTCGTCCAGGGACCCCGCTGGTCTGGTGGGTAAGTCTCCTCTCAGGCCTGTGCTTGCTTGTTTCCATGTCACAATCGTGATAAGTCTTTGCAAGTCTTTTTATTTCTTTGTTTGCTCGTGTTTCTTTTTTCTCAACGGGTACTCTGTGAGGGGGGATCATCTCTGCCTTGTCCCCAGTGTATCTCCCATGCCTAGCAGGTGACCAACATATAGTAGGTGCTCCAGAGATAGATGAAGGGGTGAAGGCCAGTGGACAGCAAGGAAAAGCCTCTCGTTCTTCCTCCCTGTGAACACCCCTCTCAATTTAGCCACTTCCATTTTCCACGAGAAATCTTAGAAGGAGGGACAAGCAGAACCTGAGTTAATCTCTCATCCCCAGTGAGAACCTCATGTATTTAGTCAGATGACTTCAGTGAAAGCAGTGCTTTATGACACACGCAGTAAGATTACAGAGTAGGTGAGTAAGAGGTAAGAGAGACAGGCAGACAGAGAGACAGATCGAGACTATGTGATGGTAGGTTGTTCACAGGTATAGAATGGGTGGTAGGAGGAAGGATTTTGCATCAGAGACCCCGTGGCATTTAAGCTTCCAGGCAGTCTTTAACAAGAGTTCCTAGAATTCGGGCAGTGAGAGAATTCTTGCCGAGGACCATCTTTGTGCCCAGGTTTTTTAGATTAGAGACAACTCTGTGCAGTGAAATCTCATGCAGACAACTAGGGGCAAGCCAGTCAATTTTATCTCATGCCTGGAGATAGACCCTTGTCCCCTGCCAGTTACAGCAGAGCTCACAGTGTCTTTGTAACTTACAGCAAGACGTATTAGAAGTTTTCTAAAGAATGTTTTGGTATTTGGCACCATTTGCAATTGATGATTTCATAAGAGATACAAAGCGTCTTAGTCTGTTCTGGCTAATGCTAACAAAATACCATAGACTGGATGGCTTCAAAACAGCAGAAATTTATTTCTCACAGTTGTGGACGCTCAAGTCCAAGATCATAGTTGAGTTCCAGCAAAGGCTCTCTTCTGTGTTGTCAAGGGCTGCCTTCTTGTTGTATCCTTGCTTGGCACAAGTGGGGAGGAAGCTCTCTGGGGCCCCTTTTGTAAGGCCACTAATCCCATTCATGAGGACTCTGTCTTCATGAGCTAATCACCTTGCAGGGGCCCCATCTTCTGATACCATCGCCTTGGGGGTTAGGTTTCAACCTATGAATTTTAGGGGATACAAATATTCAATATGTAACACCAAAGGAGGCTTGAGTCATACCCTGAGCAGTTCCCAAGCCCATAAGGTATAATTTATTTCCTTGGCACCTAAATAAATAAAAGCACCCTCAGCACAAATGTAGGGACACTGGCCTCATTTTGCCTTGGATCCATTCTACCTCAGATGAGAAACAACCTAGTATCTAATACTTCTTTGCAAGAATTGTGAACTCAATAAAAAGTGGCATATATAAATTCATTTTCTGACAGAGACTGTATGTAGATCTCATCAGTGTTTGCAACAATCTGTGCTCTCAAGAGGCCAAAGAAAATTTGGTTTGAGAGTTACAAGACATGAATTGTTTTTAATTGTGATTTTAATTGTGATTGTGGACATACATCATAAAGTTTACTATTTCAACCATTGTAAGTGCACAATTCAGTGCATTACGTTTGTAATATTGTACAACCAGCACCACTGTTTCCAAAACCTTTTTATCACGTTGAACAGAATACTTTGTAACCATTAAGCACTAATTCTCTCCCTCTCTCCCTCAGTTCCCTGTAATCACATTTTGGCTTTCTGTCTATGAATTTATTCTGTGTGTTTCATATAACTGTAACGATACCTTATTTGTCTCTTTCTGTTTGGCTTATTTCATTTTGCATAATGTTTTCATTGTTTATCTATGTTGCGACATTTATCAGGATGCTCTTCCTTTTTATGGCTGAATAATATTCCACTGAATGCATAGATCACATTTTGTTTATTCATCTTTTAATGGACACTTGTGTTGTTTCCATATTTTGGCTGTTATGAATGGTACTGCTGTGAACATTAGTTTACAAATAGCTTTCGAGTCCCTGCTTTCAGGTTTTTTGGTTTTGTTTTTTTGTTTTTGTTTTGTTTTATTTTTCTGAATAGTTTCCCAGAATGGCTGCACCGTTTTTACATTCCCGCCAGTAATGTATGTATTCTGATTTCTCCACTCCTCACCAACACTTATTATTTTGTTTCTGTTTTGTTCTGGTTTCAATAGTAGTCATTCTAGTGGATATGAAGTTGTACCTCATTGTGGCTCTGATTTGCATTTCCCCAGTGACTAGTGATGTTGAGCATCTTTTCATGTGTTTATTGATCTTGTACATCTTTTGGGGAGAACTGTCTATTGAAGTCCTTTGCCCATTTTTAAATTGGGTTATCTTTTTGCCATTGAGTTTGATTAAGGTGGGCTCCTAATCTCATATGACTGGAGGTCTTTATATATTCTGGATATTAAATCCTTATCAGACATATGATTTGCAAGTATTTTCTCTAGTTATGTAAATTGTGTTTTCACTTTCTTAATAATGTCTATTAGTGCACAAAGTTTTTAATTTTGATGAAGTCAAATTTATCTATTTTGTCTTTTGTTTCATACATTTTGACATCATTTTTAAAAATCCATTGCCTAATCCAAGGTCGTGAAGATGACATGAGATTTTCTGGACTAGGAGATCATCAGCATTTGTTATGATTTGGTTTAAGACAGTACACTGGTTTGTGAATCCCCTGAATTATATGCACAATTTTGTGCTTGTCTGCAGTTTTAAAGAGATCTCTGTATTAAAGATAAATAACAAGGGGACATTCTGGAATCATATGAATTACTGGCTGCTTGCTTTAGAGTTTTGTCTGCTGACATCTCCCAAAGCATCACTTTGAGAGGCAGGTGTCCTGGCTCACCCTGTGGCAAGATCTGGAACAGGTAGTAGATCTTTCACCCTTGGAGGTCTTTTCTCTTTATATATGCTGAGTATTTATGAGTTTTAGTGGGTTTTAAGAAACACATTTAATATTTGGCCTTGTTTCTAAATGTAACACTATATACTTCCTTTGGAATTATACTTGATGTTAATTGAAGGAATGAATTCCAAGTCTGGTTTGTAAATTGTATTTGCTCATAAGGGAAATCAGATCATGATAGCTTTGGTATATATTAAAGAAGTGACCCCAGTGAAGAGGAGGAAAAAGCAGGAGGGTTAATGGAGTAGAAAATAGAAACAGGTTGCATTCCTGAAAAGGCTGGGTCAGAAAGAGCCAGAAGATTGAAAAATTGATGAAGAAAAATTGGTCAGGTACAAGCCCTTCACCAAAGTACTCCTTAAAATGTTGGCTTGGAATCCAGAAAGGGGGCATGCACATGTTCTTAAGGTAACAAAGTCCATAAATGCTCATAACAAGCCTCGGGTTATGGTGAAGGTGGCTCTTAGAAACTCATTTTTTCATTAGAACCGATACCCCTTATTCCCAAGACTGCGCTACAACCGTTCTGGGTAAACGTGAGGCATTTGCAAAGCCCATGTTCCTTGTCTTAAATGTGTCCTTCCCAGGAAGTGGAAAGGCTTAAATTATATTTAATTAGGATTTATTCAGCTCCTGTGTGCTTTCAGTTGATCAGCACTGAGAAACTTGTTTATGGAGGTGAATGTTTACTGCCTTTGGAAATCTGTGGCCTCTGCTTAGGATACCTTGGAGATTACTTCTGGAGAGAAACTCTGAATGAGTGGCAGCAGGGGTTGGAAAACCTCCCTCTGATAAAGAGTCACCCTGTTAGTTCACACAGTGGGTCACAACTCAGGGGAGGTGTTTCAGAAGGCTGGCTAATCAGAGAAGCTGTGTGGTCCTAAAACTACTTAAATTGTCTTCTTCATTTTACATTCAGTAGGACCATTACATCAGGTCAGATTCTTTACCTCCGGATAGTGGTAATACCTGAGAGGAACGGCTTTAGCTGGGAAGGAAGGGAGGTGGAAACTTACTCTTTCTTAGCTCCTGATCTGTGTGCTCTTGATGGGTGATGGAAAAAGAAGTCTGGATAGGGAGATGGGTGCTTACCAATGGTCACCTTGGTTAACTCTGCAGAAGTCAATTGACCAACCTTGTTAAAGTTATCATCTGCAATAGCATAGAAGTGGGAAGCAACAGGGTTATAGACAGATTTATCCCTGTGTTGGAGAAAGGCACAAAATGATTAATACAGGTTATGCAGATACTTACTGACTAAATGTTTGTATGCCTCCCAAATTCGTGTCCTGAAGCCCTAACCCCCATTGTATTGGCATATGGAAGTTGGGCCTTTGGGAGGTAATTAAGTTTAGATGAAGTCCTGATGGGGTCTCCCTTATGGGATTAGTGTCCTTATAAGAAGAGAAAGACACCAGAGCTTCCTGTCTCCCCACAATGGAGAAATAGCCATCTACAAGCCATAAGCCAGAAAGAGAATTGTCATCAAAACCTGATCATGCTGGCACCCTGGTCTTACACTTCTACTCAGTCTCCAGAAGTGTGAGAAATAGATTTCTGTTGTTTAAGCTTGAGCTAAGTAAGACATAAACAAGCCAGTCTGGCATCTGCTGCAATATGAGCCTGTCTCAGAGTGAAAATCCATGGGCCCCCTGTCAAGGAAATGCTATTTCTGAGCACAGTGATTAAGAATGGCTGGAAAGAATTGGTTTTTCCTTTCCCCTTAGTTGTGTACTAGCTCTTTCACTTTGAGCAAGTAGCTTCCCTAAGTCTTGTTTGTTTTGTCACCTGCAAAAGGATAACGATCCTACCCATCTCATAGGCTCTTTATGCTCAAGCAGGTTAGCACATATAAACGTTTGGCATAGTTTCTAGCACACATTAGGTGCGCAATAAATGTTGGCCATATTGACTGGCTATTTATGGTCATGCAGAGAGTTTGGCTCTTTCCTACCTCACCAGTCCTAGCACCCACCATTCTCTCCACTGCTTTGTGAGCATAAGCTACACTGGCTGTCTTTGGGTGTTTTTGTTTTTTTGTTTCAAGTAAGCCATGTCTCTCCCACCTCAGGGCCTTTGCATATGCTGTTTCCTCTGCCTCAAATATAACCACTCTCTTTGCCTAGTTAACTCACATCCAACCATTGGCTTTCAGCTCAACCATAACTTTTTTGGGAAACCTTCCTTGAATTCTGTGGCACTAGCTCTCTATCCACCCCCTGTTGTAACCATGCTGGCATATTTTTTCAAGTATTTTTGTGATGATTGGGTTATGATTTTTCTTTCCCAACAGAAAGCTTTATGAGAACTCACTGTGGCCTTAAACTCTGCAGGCACAAAAAAGTACTGACTGAAGAAATCCATGCTGTGTTTTGATGTAGCTCCCAGAGCACAAGGGTGGCAACTGTTCCTCAGAGCTAAAAATGCTAAGTCAAACCTATAATGTCCGGGGTGGCAGCTAAGGGAAGAGAGCTAAATGCACAATTCAACCTGATCCTAATATATTTTTGAGAGACTGAGGTCTAGACAGTTTCATTTGGCTTGTGAGGACTTTGGCAAGACTCAACAAATAGGTAAGCAAGTTTAACTCTATAATAGCCCCACTGAAGAAAGAGTCGTTAATGGCCCATTTTTCATTTTAAAAAGTAGCCAAGTGCACTGAGGTCAGCATTCTGCCATTGGAAGGCAAAACCACATTCCTGGCAAATCACAGGCCCCCTTGGACAGCGCTCTTTCAGGATCAGTTGAAACTGGAAGCTAAAACAAAATGGATCATTTAAACAGAAAAACCCATCTGAATGAAACCCAAAGAACCATGCTTTGTTTTGTACCTGCTTTAGGGAATTCACATTTAATCAGAATTGAAGGCTACAGCATTTGCCATGAGAATTCTTGCATATTATCTCGGTTTTAGTGATTTCTTTTTAATTAGTTGCTGCTCGGCAGAAATCCTAATGTGCTTCAAACAATCAGGAGACAAATAAAACTGGGAGTTACACTTGCTTATGGTACAACTGTGTTTGCTTTCTTGGTTTGGGGCAATTTTGCTAACAAGTGACCTGTAACCTACTTCTAAAGCTACCAGTAGATAATTATTTGGTAAATTTTCATACTTCAGTTTATGATACTAATTAGTTCTCCAACCAGTATTCCCCAGGCAACGTCTGTAGTCCTACCTCATCACATTTGTGATTCTTGCGACTTGGGATCTCCTGTTTTCATTTAAAAGATGAAAAGCTTAATTTAAGCCCCCAAATTCCTGTATTTTTATGTGTTGTCTGTCATATGTTCTTGCCAGGAGAGTTAGAATACTCTGTAATTTAAAACTCAAAGGGAACTGAGCAAAATGCTTGTCGTTTTGAAGCAATTTCTTTTATTGCAGTCATGACCGTATTAAAAGTAATAACATAACTTGAACAGACTTCAAGTTACTTCTTGAGAAACAGATGGAGGCACCGTGGTGACAGGTGAAGGGTTTGGCATCAGGTGGTTGCAAATTCAAATCACATCCCTACACTCAACTGGGCAAATTTCATCATAATCTGAGTCTAAACTGTTGATAAGGCCATCTGCCTTGCACAACTGCCCCACCTTTGGTGAGATCACATGGTGGTTTTGCACACTCATGCTTGATAATCTCTATCAGTGCTATGCAATAGAAATAGATTATGTGCCACATAGGTAATTAAAATTTTTCTAGGAGCCACATTAAAGATGAAATTAAAATTATTTTATTTAACCCAACACGTGTGAAATATTACCATTTCAGTATGCATACAAATTGAAATGTCCTTTTTAAATTTTTTAGTAGTCTTTTAAATTCATTTTATTAAAACATTTCAGTTTAGGTTAGCCATATTTTAAATGTTCAACAGCCAGATATGGCTAGGGCCTCCTGTATTGAACCATGTAGCAGTGAATCATTAATGAATTCTCATTTCTATCCCTTTGGGGTTTTTTTTGTTTGTTTGTTTTTGAGAGAGAGGGTGTGAGAAAGGGGCAGAGAGAATCCATGCAGAGTCTGCATTGTCAGCACAGAGCCCAAAGCGGAGTGCAAGCTCACGAGCCATGACATCATGACCTGACCTGAAGTTGGATGCTTAAAGGACTGAGCCACCCACAGGCCCCATCCCTTTGTATTTTAGAAGTACTGTTTAAATTTGAGTTTTCCAGCCAATGGAGTGACTGATGTGGAGAAGTGGGAATCTGTCTTGTAAGTCTGAAATTTATGTAGCTATGAGAGGAATAACCATGAGCACAATGACTGTTAGAGTATAGTTGCTGGTGGTTTCTTGAGTTTTAATTGCCATAGGCAGTATGGTTCTAATGGGGAAAAAAATGTATTCCTTGACATGAAAAGTGGGCATCCAAATCAAACAGTGCTATCAAGTACAACTAAAAACAGCTTGAAAAATCCATAGAATTGTCTAGTTTAGTTGGTCTAATGTTTAGGTTTTTAGATCTTGAGGCCCATGAATGGACTTTAGGGGGCACATAAGTCCTTTAAAATTATTCACAACTCATCAGTGTTATTTATTAAAAATTTTTTTAACATTTATTCATTTTTGAGAGAGATAGAGTGTGAGTGGGAGAGGGGCAGAGAGAGGGAGACACAGAATCTGAACCAGGCTCCAGGCTCTGAGCTGTCAGCACAGTGCCTGATGAGGGGCTTGAACTCACTGACCATGAGATTATGACCTGAGCTGAGGTCAGATGCCTGACTGAGCCACCTAGGCACCCCTCAATGTTACTTATTATAGGTCTATTTTTCTGTGTAGAGAATCCATAGCTTGTGTTAGATTCTTACATCGGCCAAGGAAATCAGGGAAATAAAGTATCAGCAGCTGGGGCAGTAGAAAAGTCTGTCGGTTCCAGAGGAACTTCTGTTGACACAGGAGCTAGGCTTTGACACCAGTGAGAACAGAAGTTCTAAATTGTCTCTTGTCACTATTACCCAGGAAAATCCCTCAACTCAACCACAGGCTGGGAAATGCCAGCACCACAAGGCACTTGGGAGCTCAAATTCACTGAAGAAATGGCAGATTCATGTCTCCTGGCTTATGCTCACTCCAGGGTATCCACTGGTAAAATGTGTTTATTTTTTGGTTGAGGGCACAAGTTGAATGCATCTGAATTAACTGTATATATCTACCTCTCTTGTGTCGCCATGGCACTAACAGCTGTGGGAATAGGTGGTTGGTTCTAAATTCAAATTCCCGTTTGTTTATTAAATGAGCCCCATTTTTCTCCTTGAGCCTCTTGCTCATGGATAAAATGATTTCTGATTTGTCTTTGAATTTCTTTCTGGAGTGGATTTGCTCAATTAGATTTGGAAACCTGTCACATTGCAAATTGTGACCAAATGTATTTATATGATGGAATGATTTTTTTTTTTTAATCTTTATTTTTGGGAGAGAGAGAGAGAGCAAGTGGGGGAGGAACACAAAGAGAGGGAGACACAGAATTCAAAGCAGGCTCCAGGCTGTCAGCACAGAGCCTGAGGCAGGGCTTGAACCCATGAACTATGAGATCCTGACCTGAGCTGAAGTCAGATGCTTAACCAACTGAGCCACCCAGGCACCCCTATATGATAGAATGATTTTACAAGTAAGTTGTAATGGAAGGATCTAGAATTGGACTTGTTTTTAAGTGGCACTGGCTGACTCCTAAATCCGGAGGCATGTGGGAAGTTCTGGTGAGAAACTTCTCTACTTGACTTTTGTGTCACATGATTGGACTGGAGCTCTTGGTTGTTGTGGCCATATACTTGCTTCTGACCTTGAAGGAGAACAGACAAGGGGAGGAAAGCTATTTCCCCTC
Organism: Panthera uncia; assembly: GCF_023721935.1. Taxonomy (NCBI): domain Eukaryota; kingdom Metazoa; phylum Chordata; class Mammalia; order Carnivora; family Felidae; genus Panthera; species Panthera uncia. Next base: position 38,818,068 of record NC_064816.1, read on the forward strand.
AGAAACCTGCATACTTCCATGTGTCTTACAGCAGTGTTTATGGTCTGTGAAATGTGAACTAGGAAGAAATGTTATGAGATAAGAGAGCACTATAGATGCACATCTTCTGGGAGCCGAGGGTCCGGTTCTGTTGGCTGGTGAACTTGGGAGAATATAGGAAAACCATGCCCCGAATAGTCCACCCTTTTGTAAAAACTTCTCTTTGGAGGGTTGATTAATGTAGCAGATGTAATTATCTTTGCAGCGCCTAATCTGGAAGAGACAATGAACAGACATCTTAAGCAATTCAGTGTCTTACCTTCATGACATTGTTCTGTTGCCCAGTGTGACTGACTCCTAGTCAGTCTCAAGATTTTAGCCTCAAAGAAGGCATTTTGGTTGAAGTAGGGGACAGGGGAGGAATATATGAGATGCCTACACACCTGGTCATTTCAATCACATTTTTGGCCAGATCAGGGAATAAACCAGATGTCAGACATCATCGCAAATGAAAATGACACCCTTCCAAATCCTATCTTGATTTTTTTTCAGTAGGTATTATAGCTGCAATTGGTGTCAACACCAGAGCCAGGGAACAATTTGTAGCAAATTCATTATTTAAGACCCTGGGGGTTGTTGGGATTTTAAAACATACCAGTTTTGAAACCCAGTCATTTTGGTGACTTATGTTATTCTGTGGCAATACCAGATAATTTGCAGAAATGGAAAGTTGGGGCTAGCCACCCAGAGGTGTTTTACTGGCAGGCAGTAATGGTTGCAATAGACCATAGAAATTTTGTTGTAAACATGACCCTGATTGATAAACTTGCTCCTACTCATTCTTATCTACAGGATAAATGGGCCAGGTTGAGGCTTTCTGCAAGACAGGAGTCAAAATGGAGGATTAAATGGTGAGTTTGATGCCTTATTCTTTCTTCACTGATAGACATTTGTTTCATGTCTGTCTTTTGGTTTTGGGCAGAATGCAGGTATTGGATGATCTGACTTATATATTCGCAAGGAAGTAGATAATGTAATGGAAGTAAAAAATAAACACTGAAAAAGGCTTTTATTTTATCAGCACCACTGCAAAAAAAAAATGAGCAATCACTTCAAAACATGTCAAATAGAAAATAATAATTTATTTTAACTTCATTTTACTTAATGTTTGTAACTAATCATGATTTCATGAGCTTGCTTGTAAAACTCTGTCCCTTCAAATCTACAAAGCAAAGGTTTACTACAATGAGCACTTAAAATTCCACAAACCATCTCCATCCACAACTTTCCTGTACATGCAAATTCTTCCATTGGGCTGCAATATTTGCAAACATGCTTTAAACTTCCATAAAGCTGCATGATATTTTGCTTTCTGTTAAAACCTTTACACACTCTTGGGAACTTTAACCAGAAAAATGTTTAAATGTGTATCCCAACTCTAAACACTGCTGGTTTGGTTATGTATATTAAATCATTAACCACACAGTTTGGTAGTGTTGAGTTGAAGCCTTGACCTAAATTATATATTAATGGTCACTCATATGAAACACATCCAACAAAGTAACATTATAAAATAGAGTTCCATTAAAAATACACACTGGCAGTTGTATCTGTGTTTTCGGCAGGAAAAAAAAAAAAGCGTGTTTAACTTTTTTATATGAATATAGTTTTAAACAAATTATTCTGTGAAAGTATGCTTAATAAAAAGATCTTTTTGAAATTTAAACACTTTATGTAAAAGGTAGGAAGTAAAAAAGTACAATTGCTATTTGAAAAAAGCTCTGTTTGTTAATATTGCCTTTGTTAAGGGTGGTTTTTCTCCACTTAAAATAGAGCTAGTTGCAGAGCTGGCCAATCTGGACTATAAACAGGATGACCGTATTTATCTTATATACAAAAACTTGCCGCATTGAACGAGGCAGGAATTTCTACCCCAACGGTAGCGTTCTCTTTTATGTACACGACACAGAAGTGAAAATTATACAGTAGTCACGGATAAGAAGGAATTGTATACTCTCGTGCCATCTGGTGATTTTGTGCCGTGGGTTAAGAGTTCCTGGATTGTCATCCAATTATCAAATATCTTTTTATTCCTCTTCTTCATCATCTTTTTGTGGCTCAGTTCAAGGATGTTCATCTCCTTCCTGTCGTCGGCCGCTTGCTGCTCCTTGAGGCAATCCAGCCGGCTCTGCATCATGAACTCGCGCCTGCGCCTCTGCTCCTTGGCCTTCACCACGTGCTGCTTCCTCTCCTCTTTGCTCCAGTAGCGCCCCAGCTTGAGCTCGCTCACTGCATCGTCGTCGGTGGTCATGCCGCTGCGCTCCTCGCGGATCTTGAGGGCGCGCTCCCGCAGCAGGCGGTCCCGCACCGGCCGCTTGGTGATGTAGCGCGTGCCGTCGCTGCGGACCTTCACTTTCCACTCCATCCTGGCTTCCGCCTGGCCGGCCGAGTTCAGGTCCTTGCACATGCTCACCAGGCTCATCTGGCTCTGCGCGTACTCCACGGCCGACTTCTGCTGGATCAGCTGCATGTAGCTCTGGTAGTGCTGCGCGTGCGCCGGGATGTGGGCGTGTTTGTAGGGCGAGTGGGGGAAGGGGGACAGGTACGAGCCGGCCAGCTTCGGGCCGGGGCTGGGACTCCCGCTGTCATCACTGGGCCTCCGCTCCCTGCTCTCGAGGGCCTGGCTGGTCCCCAGCTCTTGAGGAGGAGGGGGGCTGTAGCTGGCGCTGCCCACCTCGGGATCTTCGGTGATGGCCAGCAGGTTCTTTGGGGACGGCCCGTAAGCTTCTGTGGTCCCCACGGCCCCCTCGCTGCTGCCCTCTGCCACTCTCCTCAAGGAGTTGTCGGGGGACATTTCCAAGGTGAGCGGGGTGCTCCGGCAGCTCTCCCCCGTGTTGTAGGCGCTCGAGCTGTCTTTGTCGGATTTCTCCGGGAGCTCGGTGATGTCCGACAGCTCGTGCCTGCGGACGTCGATACTGGTGTTGTAGTTGCGGAAGCCGCTGTTGTGCAGCATCCAGGACTCGCGGTACTGCTCCCGGAGCTGCTGCATCTTGTGCGCGCGCACGATGCTCAGGCATTCCAGCTCGATGCTGCGCAGCTCCTCGTTCAGCAGCTCCAGCTCTTTGTCCACGCTCTCGGGGTCGCTCTTGCTGGCGTCCAGGGGGCTACTGGCGTAGTACAGGCTGTAGGGGTTGCTGTTCTTGGCCTGGCACTTGAGCTCCAGGAGCTCCCGGAAGCGCTCGCACTCGTCCACGGGGATGCCCAGGTAGTCGGCGTCAGCGCAGTCGGCAGACAGGAAGGACTCATTGCTAAACGGCAGGTCGCCGCTGCCCAGGGTGTCCTGGCTGCAAGTGAGCTTCCTCTGCCCGGCCAGCGGGGTGGATGACGCAGTGGCGTCGTCGACGTTGTTCTCCTGCTCCGAGCTCTCATCGTTGCGTGTGCTCTCGTCTGTCCGTCCCACGCCGCTGTCCTTCTCGTGCTGATTGGACAGGATGGTGGCAGTGTCTGTGGTTCCCCCGTCTTCCTCATGCTTCTTCTGGAACAAGAACAAACGGCCAAAATGAGGGAGGCCCCGCCCGTGGTTACCAGGTTCCACCTTTCCTGTAGGGCAAGGGTTTTTCAGGACAGGGCTTTCTAAGGCTCAGGGGCAGCGTATGGGATCAGTACTAGTTCAACGATCTGGCCAGATCGACTGGTGCTAAACTCCTACACTTCTCCTCCTCACTTTTCCTGTCTAAGCAGAGGGGAAGAGTCACTTTACCTCAGTGAATGATCCTAGCCATTCAAGGTCCCAGTGCATGGAGAGCAGGAAGCCTACAGGGCCTTATTACTCAATTAGTACTTTATCAGGACTCTGACCACGGAGGGGGAACAGAAGGGGGCTAAAACAATCTAAGCAGCTCAGGCAACACCCAGGGAATTGCTCTACTTTTGAAAACATGACTTCATGTTTTCTGACCTGCTTTAGAGCTGGCCCGTGTGTTTTCCCAACAGCCAGCAAGTCAGCTGTACCTCCCATTACTGCTCAGCTTTAAAAGCCAAGCTACACTCCCTTGGCCGGTGAGAGTATCAGCTTGCATTTTGTTGGTGTGCAAACAGAAAAGCACTTCATTTTCTTGCTGCCTTCCGGGCCGGTGGGTTTCTGATGGTCTTTCACATCATGAGGGAGATGGAGGGTGCACATTTTGCCATCGCTCAGAGGGGTGAGGGGCCGTGGCCTTACCTGCTGCAGCATGCTGGCGGTGAACTGCATGGCCTGCTGGTGTTGCTCCTCAAGCATGTCCATGTGCAGGTGGTCCAGAAAGTCGTTTCTGTCATCGTCCATCCAGCCCTCGTCCAGCTGCGGAGAAGAAGCAACAGCCACCACAGGCCTCAGAAAAGATTCCTTTTGTTTTCATTTTACTTACTTTTTAAAAGCAAGGATATTACCCTGGGAGAAGGGGAGAAGGCTCCCTCTTGCAGGAGTCATCAAAGTGCAATGTGCCCGTTGGTTTGGTGTCCATCAGAAAACTGGCATCTTTCACGTGAAAGAGACCTTCGACCCTATACCATGTCTGGCCAAGTCTCTGGTGTCCATGGTTTTATTTTTGCAGGGTGACACCCTTGCATCCCTAGCAGCTACCGTCAGTGGAGCAGGCCCGCTGTGTTCGGGGGTCAGGTCGGGCCAGCCCTGTCTCCTGGCCTACACACAAGGTTAGCAGGCCCTGAAGAGTGTCTAGTTGTGGTATGGGAAGAGTTCTTTTTGACACAGAAAATAGGTGTGCTAAAACTAGCTGCCTGGGGCAAGGCTCATCACTCGTTATTAGGCCAGGATCTTCCTAGCACAGACTCTTCAGGGAGCTGAGATCTTACAGCCCGTGGGCTGAATGTGGCCTGCTGTTTGTGGCCACTTCTGTGCTCCAGTGGCAGAGTCTAGCAATTGCACTGGAGACTATATGGCCCCCAAAGCCAAACATATTTATTATTTGGCCTTTTGAGAAAAAGAAAGAAAATAAGAATAGTTCTTTAGTTTTATAAAATAAAAATTGTATTTGATGTGTAAGATGTACATCGTGATTTAACATACATAAATGTAGTGCAATGATTCCTACAATCCACCTAATAACATAGCATTTCCTCACACAGCTACTTTTTTCGTGTGATGAGACTATCCAAACTCTCAGCCAAGCTGTAGTAGCTATGCAGTGTTACTGACCACAGCCATCATGTGGTAGGTTCCCTTGGCTCTTGGGTTAGAATTGAGGTCCACACAGTGGATCTAGGCTGAAACATTTGTCAAACTTTAGAAACTCAAACATCTTGATGGTTATGACCCCGGCTGTGTTTTCCATTCCATTATATTTCCTTCTCCTCCCTCATTCCCATGCTAATGAGCCTGCTGGGCCTGTGGTATAAATGCCAGGCTGCATGTCAGGGGTCTCCTTACACAGATTTTAGGTCACATCAAATGAGACTACTTTTTCAGGGTACATAGTGCCTTCAAATTCAAACTCAATGCTTGGGCAGTGGTCCATAGGGCCAACAGACTTGGGTTTTTGGTTTTAGAAGCACAGACCCAGGGCGCCTCGGTGGCTCAATTGGTTGCAGGTCAGCTCAGATCATGATCTCACAGTCTGTGAGTTTGAGCTCCACGTCGGGCTCTGTGCTGATGGCTCGGAGTCTGCTTGGGGTTCTGTGTCTCCCTCTCTCTGCCCCTCCCCTGCTCATGCTCTATGTCTCAAAAATAAAGTATTGTATGGAAACCAATCTGACAATAAATTGCATATTAAAAAAAAAAAAAGAAACCCAAATGCTCAGTATGCCACGGACTTCAACTTTGTATATTAAAGATTTAATAAAATGAAGGAGATCCAAATAAAAAAATAAATTTAAGAAATACAGACCCTGCTTCATTGGCAGCAAGTTGACTCACCTGGAGTTCAGGCCTTGCAATCAGCAAAGAAAAGTTCTTGTTTTCTTCACTGGTTAGAAGAGCCACAGCCTCTTCACGGTTCTGCACCTCTATCCCATTAATCTTTAAAAAAAAAAGAAGAAAAGTGATGAGGCATCGGAGGGGTGGACAACAGCATAATTAGTTCACCCAAAATCATTCCGTACTGTTCCAGGCGGCTGTGTCACCCAGTCACAGCTGGAACACCGAACTTCCACAGAGCTTGAAAAGGATGCTCATTTTCAGAAGGAAAGGCCCTGCTCAGACTAGTCTGTCACTGTGACAGGTGTACAAGGCTACTAATGTGGAAGCTCCTTGAACAGAAGTCGCTGAGACTCCAGAAGGCAGACTGAGAAAAATCACCATGTTGTGAAGAGGGAACAGCTGAGCAATTTCATCAGACAGAATAAATATGGGAGAAAAAGCAGCAGCAGGTGTGATGTGACCACTACGGAAGGGGAAGGCACATAAGGAAATGGCATTACATGTGGTGTTTTGGTGCCCGTTTGGTACCTGAACCTTTTTTAGGTGGGACGGAAAGTCTAGTGAGGGGGACTCTCTCACACCTGGTATGGAGGTGTTAGTCCCAAGGCAGAGGATTCCTCCAGGGGGCACAGGGATGGTCGCACTGAACATGAAGGTGAGCCTGCCACTCAACTCCTTATGCCAGGGAACCAGGAGGCAGCAAAGGGGTGACTTGGGGTGACTGAACCCAGTTACCAGTGGAGACAGGCAGGGCCATGTCCGGAACCCAGTACTTCCATGCCCCGTAGTGAAGGCTAATGGAAAGCTACAGCATCCCCAAACACAGGACTGCAGGTGCATCAGCACATTTAGGAATCAAGGTCTGGGTTACTCTACCAGGAAAGGGTTCTTAAGCAGCTGAGGTTTGGGATGAAGTCTGAGGAAATGCAGAATAAGCAGTGGAAGAAGAAAATAAAAATTACTCGTGGTGAGGGGTGTAATGGCAGATATAAACATGGTGGGTTAGAAATGAGACGGTGTGACTGAGAAGAGGCAGACGCTAAGCCCTGTGGCAAAGAATCTCAATTTCTGTGAGATTAAAACAGACTGCTGTTGAAACAAGCCAGTCTCATTTTGGGTCCAAAGAGCATTCGGGGTCCTGGTGAAGAAACTACCCATAGAAGCCATTCTATGGTATGGTGGCATTCAACTCATGAAATTTAAAATGCTTCTCCATCTATCTTACTAAATTTGCCCAAGATGTTTCTATTTTCGGGGTAAGACCAACCTTGACACATGTGCTCCAAAATTAAATTTTAATAAAAGGGAGGAGGCACCTGGGTGGCTCAGTCAGTTAAACATGGGACTTCGGCTCAGGTCATGATCTCACTGTTCGTGGGTTCGAGCCCCACGTTGGGCTCTGTGCTGACAGCTCACAGCCTGGAGCCTGCTTCAGATTCTGTGTCTCCCTCTCTCAAAAATAAAAAACATTAAAAAAGTTTTTAAAACAAGAATTATTTTGGTTCACAAGTGGCCAAGGTTACTGGCTTGACCTGGGCCCCTGCTGGGTGGTCTTTGACCAAAGAGAATGAAAGGAAATGAGGTTCGCCTTCTGTAAGGTGCTGGGGCACTCTCTCCCGTTTGTCCTAGGCCTCCCCACTCCCTGATGCATCTTACTTTCTGGGGCTTGTGATTCACTCATTTATTTAACTTGTCTGGCCTCACTATATACCACATCTGATTTGGTAATCCTGGTTCTTTAACCTCTTCAGCCCTAAAGCTATTGACGTAATCCATAAAATGTGCTCTCCACTGTCAGGCAGGGGACGAAGCTGCTGGCTGGAAGCTGACGTACCTGGATAATGCGATCTCCTTCTCGGATGCGCCCATCCTTGGCCGCGATGCTGTTGGGGTCGATCTGAAACAACACAATGAATATGTCAGCACAGAATGGAGAACTAAGACACGTATAGAAATAAACAAGACTTAGTGTCATGCAAGGAGAGACCAGCATGGATCGCTCTGTTTCCAAGTCCTTTCCTGGGCGTGCTCTCGGATGCTTGCATAGCATCCCTGTTACGTGGCAGTGTGTGCAGACCCTGGGGACTTAAGGGATGGAGAGGCACAGCTGACTTGTGTTGCATTCACAGAAATGAAAACCAGTGTGATGCAGAACAGGTTCAAGGGTACCCTTCGCTATGTTGTTCATCATCAGCCATTGCCTTGATTATTGTACTAAATGCTTCAATTTTGGAAAACAACTTTAAAAACAAAATATAATTGAGACAGGATTAAGTATGGGAAAAATCCCTCCAAATTCAGTCATAGAGGACCTTCTTAAGCTTGGTGAACATAGTACATCCAAAGGAATAATTATTAAGCCTAGTAAACATAACACTTTGTTCTTCCCACAGAGAGAGGTTTTATTTCCTCACGCAGTTGAGTGTCTGTGCTTGCAGACATGGGAGTATATGGGAAGGGATCCATGCTGACAGCAGTGGCTTTGCATTGTCTTCTCTAATAAGATCAAAATAGCTTCCATCTATGTACTTTGAAGATGCATTTAACTTACATGAAATCAACTATATACACATTCAACCAAAAGGAAAAAAAAAGAGTAAGAGATAAAGAAATATTTTAAAAAGTGTAAATGATTCCATCCACCATCCCATTCAATGAACACGAGAAGGGAAATGTGAATCTGCTCTTCTTCCCCTGGGGCTGAACACACAAAACCATGTAAACGGCTCCGTTTTATGGCCGATTTGCAGGCTTCTCCAGGGTAATTTTGCCTTATGTGCTGACATTTGAACTTAACTCCCATGTAAAGACGTAACTCCAAGGACTGTGTGATGAAGGGGACAAAGACATTTGTGTCTTTCCAAAGACTTCTCAATGAGCCAGAGGTAAGGCTGGGTAATATATAATAGAAAAAAAAAAAAAAAAACCCTCCTATGGTCTTGAGACGATAGTTAGAAATACTCAGCCTTCATACCTCACTTATATAAATCCCAATGTCCTCTTCATCGTCTGTCCGGTAGCACACTGTGAGGCCCAGCTTGTCCTGGCTGTTCATTCTGTAGAGGTCTACTTCCTAGACAAAGAAAGGGCATTTCTAGTGAGCCTCAGAAGGCGGGGGGGGGGGGGGGGGGGGCTGAGAAGGGTCAAAGGCTTAAAAAATATTTTGTTTCAATGATGAACTGGATTTCTTTGTATTTGAGTGTGTAGAGCGGTTAACTTACTAAACAAAAAGTGATTATGGACACAGGATCAATGCCCACGGCATTTCTGACCTTTCAGTCAATATAAAGTCATTTTGAAAATAGTTATTTTATTGATCCCCCAAAAGAAAAATTACCTATATTTCACTCAATGTCAAGACTTCTGGGGTAGGGCTTTTAAAAAGCATTTTTTCAATGTCTGCCACAAACGAGAATACTTCCAAAGGCCCAAACCATCCAGCCATTTCAGTACAAATGTTTCCAATGTGTTTAGTTAGATTATTTCACGTTGCATTCCCTTAATATTCACAGTAATAGAACTTGCAAACAGATTACACATAAATTGATCCAAGAAAGGAGGGTAACGTGATAGCAAGCAATTAATGCTTTCCACAACAGCTGTGATATTTACAGTCGAGAAATTAGTTTCAGCTGCTATTACCGCAAATTAAATAAGATAAAAGCAAAGTGAGCCCAAATGTGAGACACATGAGCACTGGGAACGTCCCTGTATATGCCAGTTAGTCTGCGCTTCAGAATGAAGTCAGAACTTTGAAAATTGTTGGAGCCTTGGGACGAAGTTCTGGGTTTTCTGCAAGTATTAATAGGCCACATTGCCTTCTCTCCCACACTGCCAACTACCCCGATGACATTCTGCAGCAGTAAGCCACAGGCCTGTTTGAAGGGCTGCCTGATAAGGTCTCCACCAGGTCTCTTGGCCTGGTTTTTACTGTTGACTGCTTGCCGACCAGGAGGGTGAAGGCACTCAGAGAGAATGGGACTTCGAAACCACGGTCTCTGGGGACCACTTCCTCTCTCTCTACTCTTCCTGGCAGGTAAGGATGCACTTGTTTTTGTGGGAAAGCTCAAAGCAGTTATACAACAGATACTTCCTGAACCCTCCCTTGTGAAAGGCAGGGTACCCAACACCATGGACATTTTCAAGGCTGAAGAATAGCGGGTACAAATGTCCTGGGCCAGTAATGCCAAAGCCCTGTGTGCAAGGGAGAGAGAGGCAGGCCAAGCATGGCCAGGTATGAGGACAGATTAGGTGGGACCCCATAGGCCAACGTGAAGAGCTCTGATCTTACCTCAGCATCGTGGGAACCAGTGAAAAAGTTTTAAGTGACGACTGTCCCAATCTGACTAGTTTCCGCAGAATTTCTGGCTGACAGATGGGAGTATCATGTGGTGGTAAAGAATTGGGGCTGTGAAGACAGGCTGACCTGTGTTCAGATCCCAAATCCACCTCCTTCTAGTATCTTTGTCATGTACTTGTTGCTGTATCTAAGTGTCACTAGGAATTGCCACCCTGCTGCCTTAGGCAGGGTCAAGACTCATTGAGGTTAAGGCATGCAGAACTCTTAGCACAGTGCCTGGCCTACAGAAAGCCAATAGGAAATGGGAGTGTAATAATTACTGCAGGGGTGTTTACATGCCTCAAGTCCCAGAAATTGCTTATAGCAGAGTGGGTACATCTGCCTCACCCCCCCATAAGATGGCTTTATTTCCTGAACACTGACATGTTAGACTTCTAATTATAGCTTTAGCAATATGGCAAATTTTCATTAAATGAAATCCCTTTCATTTCTGATACTTGAATTGGATGGAAATTTCTCATGTTTTGAGAACTGGACTTAAGCACAGTAATGGGGGAAGTGTGAGTTTAAGGGTCACTATTTAACTACAAGGGCCAATTCTTCCCAAATCCTTTGGAGTAACCAACTTGCATACCTCAAATATATTGTTAGTCACACATCCTCCTCTTATGTTTCAAACACATGCCCACATCTGTCTCAGGTTACTCTTCATTTGGGTCTGGGTAAGAGGAAAGACTCTCTCTGTTTTAGCCCTTCCCAAGGTTAGTGCAAATCAGCGGAATTTCCTGATGATTTGTTTGGGTCCAAATGCACAACTGTAGCCAAATGCTACTACCACAGAGCCCTGTGCTATGTATCATGGTGGAAGCCAGATGGTTTTGGAACAGGTCCATGTGCAACCAAAGCAGAGAGAGAGAAATGGAAAGGTTATAGGAAGAAAAATGAGCCAATAAATGTTGTGATATTCCTTTTAACAGAATTGAAAACAGTAATATGAGTTATAGCTTTTTCCAAATAATTGAGCCACCAAGGTGAATATCTAAGCATAAAAGATATCAGAGTTCACATGTGCTTCCAAGTGTGGTTGTGAGGAAGTCAGTGCAGGCATTGAAGGAAGTGTTCAGAAACTATTACAGCATTTGGTCATAATATCCAAGAACAAGATTTGCAGGCTTGTCTCATTGGCCAAATTGTCTGTCGGTTCAGGTACTATGGACTCAAGTGGCAAGCTGTATATGGGGTGAGCTATATGGTCTCACATGGTACAACCACATATTGGTAACACACTGAAAATTAAACCAACTGGTCGACCTGGTCATCATCGTTTTTCATTGCAGACAGTCTGAGAAGCACAGCTCTGTGAGGACTCCATTTTGAGAACCCAGGAAAGTGAAAAGTCTAGAAATCATGTTTTAGAAAAGAAAAGCATAATGTACTATGGTTATTCAAATGAAGAAGGAAGACTCATAAGGAATGTGACAGCTGAAGGTCTGCTATGTAAAAAATGATTACCTTTATTTGGCCTAGTTCCCAACATGTAGTCAGCTATCTTAAGGGCTAAGTAAATGATTTCGATAAAAACCTAACGTGAAAATCATTTCTACTATGTTTTTTCAGTTAGTGTTTTGACTGACAGATAAGTTGGAAAACGATGGAACTATAAATGTGGACATTAGTTGATGTTGCCATTGGTAGGGGGACTGTTTCCCTTCTGAATCTGCCAGTTCCTTTCAACAAATCTTTGATAACCAGGGAGAAAACTTTCTTGCAACAAAATGTCAGACTGGTGGTACAAAATGTCAGACTTGAGGAATACATCCTCAAGTGTTAGTTGCTTTAAAACAATATTCCTGAATCCCTGATAAGTGAATCAAAGATACTACATTATACTCTCCTTGAACACATTTTATATTCTGTCATTAACCCCACATGTGATTAGCCGGTTAATAATAGTTTTCCAATAAATACTGTTGGAAATTACACACAATACATGATGGTCAAACATTCCCACTTTTTTGCAAGGGAGACAAGAGGTTCTCATTACCCCATCTACTCCTAGGTAGTGATGCACTGAGAATGCAGTGCTCCCTTCCTACAGCAGAAAGATTTAGCCGACATTGCATTTAGCCTTTAAATCCTATTGCAAATCCTCCCAGGGCAGACTGTGAGGGTGACAGTCACATTTTCACTTTGGCCAGATTTGACTTAAATATCACAAAAGCCAAATTCCATCCTTGACATGGATACGAAGCTGGTTCTAGCATGACACCCACACCATGTGACAGGGCAGAGCACAGAAGCCAGCTCTAATCTGAAACACTTGCCTTGAGAATGTTAAAGCTTTGTCTTCCAGCCCCAATTCCACTTGGCTATGAAGCAAACTTTAGGACTTGCTTTCTAAAAGAGATTCAAGAATGGGAGGGTAATTCTAGTTTAAGGCTAGTCCTTTGGGAACAGCTTTCTGTCTTAGAAATCATCTGGTTTTAAAAAGGATGAGTGGTACCGGATGAATAATGTTGATATTACATTTCAAGCAATAATAAAGGAAGGGGTATTCTGGAGTTTACTCCAGGTATGTACTTGACATTGATATTACCTAGGATGGCTTGGGCTATAATGTTTCCTTGTGTTAGCTGGATCTTCTGAGGAGCTCTAAACAAAAGCCAGGAAAATTTCATTAAGAAGGCATATGGTGTAACTTAGCTATGGTCACTCAATTTCCAAGGAGTGATTCAACATCCTAAAAAAGAGCCTGGTTGCTAATAGCTAAGCAAAGAGCAAACCATAAAAGGTTTTCAGAAGCTCTAGAAAAACAACATAGTAAGTAAGAACTGCTACCACTACCATCTTGACTCTCTCTAAATCTGAGTTTTATCTTGGGTGCTCCTAAAGAAGATTATATTAAGGCAACAGTAGCTGTGTAATAACGTGTGCAGTAAAAAAGGATCTAGCCAAATACACTGTGCACAGTAGGTGCTCAAAATTCAATAAAAGAGCTTGAGATTGCAAGGCAGAAAAAAATCCAAATGAAAACCAATCCTGGCTCTGCCACTCACAAGCTAGACTGTCCTGGGAAAGTCACTTCACTTCTCTGAAACTTCTCAGCTATTCTACAATTTCATAACCAGATATGGTGTTTGGGGGCTTAGCAGACAGTTCTCCAAGCTCAATGGGGGGTTTGTAAATTCTCAACATCGCATTCTGACTCCAAGCTAAAGGCAGAGCCTTACGCAACTGAGCACATCACTGAAAGCTTAGAGGTTATCAATACATATCTGTCTGTGATGATGGAGATAAGATTTCAAAGAAGACCATTAATCAAACTGGTATGAATAATGTATTAGCATTATCTGGATTACAGCTCCCCCACCACCGGTGTCCTGTTGCTTACTGGTCTAGATGGACTGTTGGATAAAAATGAACTGCTAAGCCTGACATTTCAGATGAAATTGAAACGATAGCCCAATTAAGAGAATTAATGGGGCCATTCCACCTGGGTGATTCAAGCTTTCTGTTTCAACGTCAGCCACTTTAATCAGAGGGGATCCTAGAGACTAATTTCAATGGCTTATCCCACTCTGGGAAGACGAGTCACTGAAGCATAACTCTACCTTATCGGTTCAGAACTGCTGTGCATATTTCTTTAAATTATCTCAACCCTTTCTGTGTCTGCATAGGGCTAAATGCAACACAGAGGTGTCTCTAAACAGGCTGCACTTCCCTTCAAAAACCTTCATTTGAGATACGGTAACAAGGTATTTATTCCTTCACTCAACAAATGTTCACAAGTTACCTACTATGTGCCAAGCGCTATCCAGGCATGAGGAGTGTAGGTGCGGACGATTTGGACAAGAGCCCAGCTCTCATGGGACTTGTATTCTAGTGGAGGAGCCAGACAATAAGTAAGAGATGGCACTAATGGGGCAGGGATGCTGTGCTCGGGAAGCCTCCCTGGAGGTGACATTTGGACAAAAGGCGGTGCCAGACTGGGCCACGCTAAGATCTAGGCAGGGGCTATTTGGACCAAGAGAAGAGTGGGTGGAAGGTTTTGGTGTGTACATAGTAGTCTGAAGAATGGTAAAGTGCTGATTATACTAATAGGGTGAGGAGGCCAACTCAGGGAAGGCAGGGCTGACTGTGGAAGGTTCCCCGGAGAAACCCTTAAAGGCTAAAGAAAAAAGTATAGATTCGCTGAGGCATCCTGTATCTTCTTCAGGACAATTCCAAATCCCTAATGATCTACTTAGATTATTCAAATGAAACCAGGTTTGGAGGTCATTTTAGTCTCCCTGTTGAAACTAGCTTTCTTCTCTTTTCTCACCTCAAAATTACATCATCAGAACACAACATAGGTGAGGGGAGCCTCACAGCCGGGAGAGGTGGCTACTGATGAAGCAACTGGGAAATTAAAACAATAGATTAAGGAAAAAACCTTCTTCAGACATCTATTTTCCTTCTTAATTGCCTACAGGAAGATCTAGAACAGGTGTTCAGTACCTGAAAATTTATGGGTAATTATGTGGCTGCTCAACCCTTGGGTATACTTGGGTATAATCCTTTTAGCTTTACACAGTTTCACAATAACAGGGAATTGACACTTGCCTAAATACGATCATTTTGTGTGCTTTAAAAGACAGAACATCTGTTTTTCTCTACGCGTGTGCTTCAGTATTATCCCAATACACTCATGTAGTTTCCTCCTATATAATAATCCATGGAACTAGTTATCTTTCAAAAGGTGTGGAACGTTGATGTCATTCGATGCAGAGGCTGAGTGGTGTGTTAACAGTGGACCCCCAACCCAAAACACACTCTTTTTGTAATCTCACCCCAAAGTGGGGGAATACAAGGGGATGGAATGTAGCAGAGACAGACTAGACTGTTGGCTGTTCTAAGAAATCTCTGAAAAGCAGGAGATGACAGGTATGTGCCAGTCTCCCTAAAAACCGGGTCTGTTTTAGCAAACCCAATTCTTGGCACTGAGGTTGGTTTATTAACATTCTGGAACTGACCAGACTACCTTCCAAAGCCTCTGAAACAGGGCAGTACTGGAGGTACAGACATCGTTCTCTTCCTGAGAAAATGCAACAGTAAGCTCCAGGAAGACTCTGGAGTCTTTCCCACTGGACTTAGAATAGACCTTTCATCCAAAACCACCAGGTTCACTTTATGAGATGTGCTTAGTTAAGAGAAATCACCTGGTGACAACTAAGCTGGTAAGAACAAAAGTCCAAATGTGAGAGCAGCCTTCCTGCCGGGCATGGACTCATGACCATATATTGGTTTTCTCAGAAGATGCCAAGCTCGTCTGACAATCCTAATGGCTAATGAGCCACAAGGGGCTTCAACTCCTTAAGTGCAAGCAGGGTGGTGACTTCCTGATTTGGCATTTCTGGCACCAGTGTATTCAGTGTAACAGATGATCAGTGAAAGCAGGCAAGTAGAAATGAAAATCATCATGGATTTAGCAAAGTCTCAAGGCATCAAAGGTCCAACTTAAAACATTCAACTAATCTCTTAAATACTTGGGGTTGTTGGCCTCTGCTTTTTAATCATGAAAAGAAGAAAGTCTTAGCATAGTGCTGCATGTCTACAGGGGGCGGAGTCATTTCTAGTCCATAGGACTTCACTCTGCCCCGGGGAAGCGTAGATGGCATTGGAGTCTTGGAGGCACATCTTTACATGAGAGTGGATGAAATGGGCAACCAAAGCCCCACTGCTTTGACCCATGACAAGAGCACACGGAAGCTTGGACTTCTTCACCTCGACGTCAGGCCTCCTCCAGCTTTAATGTGCAACGAGGCACCCGGACATCTTGTTAAAATGCACATTCTGACTTGGTAGTTTTCAACGCCAAGATTCTGCATTTCTTGCCTTCTCCCAGGTGATTCTGTGCTGTTCCTATCACACATTTTGAATAACAAGGTTCTAGGGAACGGTTTTAGAGTGGCGTCTACCAAAAGCAAGATGTTTGAAGATAGTTCACACTGAGAAAGTTACTTCGTTTACTAAGGCAGACTCAGTCTGGCTAGTCTTAACAGATCTTTAACACAAGCCAATCTCTTAAGAAAGAGAAAAAGAAGGAGTAGGGCAAATCAGCCCCAGGCTCCCAGTCCTTGCCAGGCACCACCAATTAACACTAGGATGCGGTAACACTGCCTTATGTCCACTGTCTATATTGTATAGCACCTTCTATTTATGGCAGTGATGCTGATTTTCTGTTGAAGATAGTTATAGAGAATTTCCTTTAGAATAAATTTACCTTGGTTTAAGTGAGTTGGGTTAAAGCAAAATAGAAAGTAAACAATGATTCTGGTGGTATTCAGATGTAACAAACTGTAAGGCAGAATGGGCCAGATTGGACAGATACTGTAGGAACTCAATGACCTTCCAGAAACCATCTGCAGGCTTTTTTAGACATGAGCATGTTTCTAGGAAGAAACCATAGCTTCCATCAGGCTCTCGAAAGTGTTAGACACTAAAATAGAACTCAAGAACTCACTGCTATCAACTCAAGTTTAACTAAGTGCCCATGACTTACCAAGTCTACACTGTACAGCTGACTCTTGAACAACATGGGTTTCAACTGTGTGGGTCCACCTACATGTGGACTGTTTTCGGTAACTACAATAAGGTACTGGAAGAAATGTATTTTCTCTCCCTTATTTTCTTTTCTCTACTTACCCAATTACAAGAATACAGTATACAACACATGTAACATACAAAATACGTGTTATTCAACTGTTTATGTTACTGGGAAGGCTTCTGGTCAACGGTAAGCTAATAGTTAAGTTTTTGGAGATTGAAAATGTAGACGTGGATTTTAGACTGTGTAGGAAGTCGGCACTCTTAATCCCTGTGTTGTTCAAAGGTCAAATGGGCTCCATAAATCTAGCTCCTGAGATATTTAATAGCTTTCTAAAGACCTCTGTCACAATTACATTGATCATCAAAAAGCAGTGTTGTCCTATAAAGATTATTAAATAGCCCTTCTTCTTGTAAAGCACCGTTCCAGAGAATTCTAGACCCAGGAAATGTTAACAGGTACCTGGCCAAAGAGAAACTGTTAGAGGAAGAGAAGTAGGTGTGCATAATTCTGCCTATTCAATTTTCTCCCCCTCTCCAGGGCATTTACCATGCTTCTTAACGTATTCAAGACTGACAAGTCCTCTATGACAAAAATCTGTTCACTGTGGTTCGCTCTGACAGTTCTCAAACATAGGTGATGTGGAACCACCTTTGCGAACACTGTGTATTAACACCATAAGAGCTAGCGTCCTAGGGGAGGCACTGGCTGCTTCATGAACTGGCCCTGAAGTTGGGGCGATGAGCCAAGTATAAATAAAAGGCAGAATCCTTAATTTCCTTGAAAGGCACAAGGCTACATTTCATGTAGCAGTCAGTGGATGGCAAGTGCTGTGGTCTACAGTTGATGACAAGCAGGAACCCCGGCAGTTTATAGAGTCAGAATTTCTGCCATTCCAGTTTAGACCATATGCATTTAGCAGGACATTTAAATTTTCAAAAAGAAATGTCCCGGAGTCAGTCATGACTTTAGTGCCAAATACACTGATTTTCTGCATTGGGCTATACGGGAGCAACCAGCGAAGACATTATTTGCACACTTCTTCAGCTGCTGTTCTGGAACAAAAACCCTTGGTAACTGTAAGGAAACCTGGACAAACACAGCTGTTTTCCACTTGTCTGCTGCTCAGCAACTCATCAACCTCACAGGTGTTGGTTGGTAGCCCAGATTACACGATGGTTGGCCATACAGCTGAATAAAGCATTACGGGACTTTTCCTGGCTTACCTTCTGATGGTGACACAGGGTTTACCCTTGACATCACGAATCTTTCTCAAAGGTCCCAATTATCCTATTCCGTAAAGTCACTTTTCAAAAAATGCTCTTGTATTTTTTGAAAACACTATGAAATACAGGAATCAGTGTTTACACAAAAGCATAAATAAATATATCTTGAAAGTTGGCTTTTCTCTTATTTTCTATCACTCTTACTAAATCACAAATGAGAACAACAACTCTGTAAACTGATGTCCTCCAGGGGAGGTGGGAGGGGGGACAGGTGATAGTGGAGGGGTATTAAGAGCACACTTACCGTGACAGGCACTGCGGTGCGTACAGAACTGCTGAATCACTATATCGTACACCTGAAACTAACCTAACACCGCAAGGTAGTTATACTGGAATAAAAATAAATTGAAAAAACCTGAGAGGCCAGTGTGACTACACATCATCTAGAATCTTGAGTCCTATTTGGCCTCAAGTAACACTTAAGGAGAGTCATGGATTTTCTAATTTTTTCAAGCTCAGTGTTAGTAAACTTTGGGCAAGCGCTTTGGTGTTGGTGTGGGCTAGCTAATCGTTTATCCACCTATTCTTGCCTCTGAGTACAAAAGGTGATGACTTCAAGAGCAGAAAGGTAGGGAAGCTCACTGTAGTTGCAAGAATGTGTGGACTTGAGAGCCTGATGAAAAGGAGATTACACGAATTCAAAGATCTACAACAGGACTTACTACCCTATCATTTAAGTAATTTTTAAAAAATCCTCCATTTCTGCTTTGTGATCCAATTGTTATGCTCTGTTTTGAAGGGAGTTGGGAGAAAAGCTCAATTACACCTTTAAATGCATGAGTGAAAGTAGTTCTTGTACAAAAATCCACTCACAGTGGCTATTTTACTAACATCCATAAACTACACTTAAAGGGAACTTGTCAGTCTTGGGAAGGAGCCCTAAATCTAGACAGGCTGTGCTTACCTCCAACTCCAGCTCCTCCCTGTCCATGTCCTGATGGATGCTTCCAATGTAGTCATTGGGGTCATAGTACTCGTGGGCTGAGGGATGCCTGCAAACAGAAGAGAGACCTTTCAGGCCCCTTGCACTTGGAAGTAGCTGCTTTCATTCTCTCCCTCCCCCCGCCCTGTGACAAGGGTCCGTTGTGATGTGGCACACATTCTCCAGGGT
Organism: Panthera uncia; assembly: GCF_023721935.1. Lineage (NCBI taxonomy): Eukaryota > Metazoa > Chordata > Mammalia > Carnivora > Felidae > Panthera > Panthera uncia. Next base: position 38,837,244 of record NC_064816.1, read on the forward strand.
GCTGTCTCAGCTTGCTTCTCCCTGCCTGTGTTTCCCAGCAGGGTCAGGATCTGCACTAACGTCTGTCCCCTTGGAAGAAGATGGAGATGACAGTGGGACAGCCTTAGGTGCTCCCAGGGACCATCCCCCAGTTGACTAGTCACGTGGGTCAACAGGACTCATTTCTGGTTTTGTTTTTTTTTTTATGTTTATTTATTTTGAGAGAGAGTGTGAGTGGGGAAGGGGCAGAAAGAGATGGACAGAGAGAATCCCAAGCAGGCTCTGTACTGTCAGCACAGAGCCCAGTGCAGGGCCTGAACTCACCAACTGTGAGATCATGACCTGAGCCCAAACCAGGAGTCGGACACTTAACCGACTGAGCCACCCAGGCACTCCAAGAGGACTCATTTCTAACTCGAGGTTGGAGACATACTCCTATTTCCTGTTTATTGCTTCACCGATGGATTTTATCTTTGGGGAGAAAAAGGCTGGGCTTCAGGCTACATTCAAAGACATGTGTTGGCCTCTGAGTCAGGTCCAAAGGGACTGTGACAAAAAGTGCTATGCTGTCATCTAGGACAGTGTTTTCACAACTTTTGTCATTGTTCCCCAACAAGGAATACATTTGGCATGAAAACCTTGTATGCACATACAGGTATATAATGAGCATACATACATGCACACATAAAATACATGAGTGATAAGCACACATGCATAGGCAGCCACTGCTCAGAGAACAGAAGCTTGAGTCTCTCTCTAGGACAACAGATGTGAAACACTATTTACAGAAACACTATACTATTTACACTATTTACAGAACCCACCAGCTCTCTGGAAATAACATTAACCGAACGTCTAGAAGCAAAGGCAGTGGGAATGATAAGAGGCTCGGCCGGCAACTCTGAAAGGTGCCAGATGTGGGCGGCAAGTTTCAGCCTGATTGTTGACTGTGGGCTCAAACCTTCTTGTTCTCAAAGGTCAGCACAGCAATCGATGGGCTCTGGTCTTCCCTCCCACGCACTTACTTTTGAAAAAACAGACCAGACATGAATGGTCATTCCAACGAGGGCTGGCTTTCAGTTTTCTGGACCTATCAGGGCCTATCAGGTAAACATACTGCCAGCACTTAAGGGGCTTTTAGTACTGAGGATGCTGTTGGAAGGCCTGGGCTTTCAAGCATCAAGTTAACACTCCCCTTTCAATCCCGATGCGTACTCTTGCTCTCCTCTGACCTTGCAGCCAGAACCTGGTCTGACCTCTGCACTCTACTGACATTTCTCAAGTTTCCCCTTGGGGGTAAGTCATGTCATGTTAACTAGACTTAAGAGGAAATTAAAGGTCTGGTTTCTAAAAGGCCCATCACTGTGACAGTTCACCATCTGAGAGTCAGGACTTGCCATAAAGGCCTCATCAATACTGGGAGGCAGTTTTGGTCTATAAAGTCAAATAACTGGCATGAATGATGGTACTCAGTGAATCAGGCAATTCTTTCACAGGACCAACTGGGACGCAACCGAGCAGCGGTGACTAAGAGCTGGGAGTTGAGGTGATGCGGGACCTGCCTTTCAATCCGGCTGCCTACGTAAGCTAAGGAGAACGGGTGAGCATGTGAGTTCCCCACTGCATGGGAGGGGCACTCGTGAGGCATAAATGAGCTAACAGTTCTTTGCACACTACCATGCGCCCTGAGCATGGATGTGATCGGTGGCCCCTCCTTTCCCCTTACACACTGTCCACTGCAGCGGAGATGACTTTGTCGGGCCTGGGCAATCGACCCTGGGTTCCTATAACGGCTAACGGATAGCACCACGGGATGAAAGGCAAGCCTCTGTCTGGCACCTGACAGAACCACAGGGAACGTGTGCTCACTCCTGCTTCTGAGTTACTAGCAGAAACCCAACAGGTATCACTCAGAAGTTTGCCACAGAAGAGGAAAATCGCCCTTTAAAATAAAGCACAAGTCAATGATCTGAACAAGGAGCAAGACAGGAAGAGCCGGGAGTGACTCTCACATCACCTAGAGAGGCTGAGGTGGGGAAGTGGACACATTGCCCTCAAATATGCAAAGTCACAAGGGAAAAGCTATGTTAAAGGGGCCGTCTTCTCAGCCAGTGGTCTGTCTTAAAAAATGTCTTGCTCTTCATTTTCTTCCCCTAAATATTTAATCTGTCACTGAATTAATGATGATTGCTGCTGCCACTTATTAGGGAGAAATTCCCACACATTATTTCCTTTAATCCAACACTGTACTCTAAATGCTATTACTATTTTTCCTCTATTAACACGGGGATAAAGTAAATTACTCCAGCTGCCCAGCTAGGGATGAGTCTGAGCATCGGGCTTGTCTGACTGAAGGCTCTGAGCTCCTCTGTATCTCTGGCAGGAAGGAAGGTAAGAGGAGAGTCATGTGGAGGGTGATTAATGTGGGGTGTTGGACCGCAGCTGTTACTTAATCGGTAAATTCGGTACTTATATGAGGCACATGTGGGCTTATTAACACAGATCCAGGTTTGAAACGAGACCCAAGAAAGCAGAACGCACAACCTTCAGGGCTCTTTACGCTCCCAACGTACTTTGTTGTCTATTTAAAAGAATCATCAGCATTCCCTCTAGTTTTAATGCCAAACCTTCACATTGCCATTTGTGGTGATTACATTTTATTCTGAAATAACTTTGACGACATTTGTAAGTCATTTTGTTTTGGGAATATAATTTGAGTAACTCTGCTCCAGGGTTATAATAAAGTAATTAATATGTCGGTGCGGTTTTGAGCAGGATTCAATTGACTGCCTCTATAAACGATAAAGTTAAGCATGGGCAACGTGGAGGAAAATTGTAAGAGACATCAGTTTTTTTTCACCACATGGAAGGGAAGAAACCAGCTTCACTGGGCTACTTTACCACACTTAACACGTTAGCGTTGTATGGTCACGTGACTTACTCCTCTGGCAGGAGATAGGGATCCAACACAGGTGGGGTGGGAGAGGACATCTTCGTGAGAGCCATGATGTGCTCGAAGGTGATGTCGGTCTGGGTTCCTGTGTCCACCAGCTGCGACTCGGATGGAGGCGTGAACATTTTGGTCCGTGGGGTTCTCCTCAACACCTGTACCACAATGGGCTCTTTGGCCGTCTTGAAAGCTTCCACAGCCTGGTCATGAGTTGCTCTGGATAAGTCTTTGCCGTTGACCTGTGGAAAAATATTTAGGGTGAGAGAGGCTTATAGTCAAGCAGAAGCAGGGAAGATTGTTCTCCTGGGTGAACGCATAAAAATAACAACTCGAGGGTGTCCGACAATTGCAGTTCTCTCTGGTTTAGGTTTCCTAAGGAATGCCTAGTGGGATGGGAATGAGTTTGAAAGACTCCAGATCTGGTATTAAATAATAAATCTCACAGTGGGGAAGTCTTGGCTTCCTACTGGGATGTCTTTAACACAGGTTCATCACCTGCTAATCTTGCCTGTGAGAGAAAAGAGCAGCCTCGGGGCTCCGAGCCTTTATCAGGCAATAATAGCTAACTGGAAATTAATTACATTGTTATGTTTTAATGGGGTGTATTATGTCAGGTGACATTAGCTTTCCTTTTATGGGAGTGATAGGAAGTTTTCTTTTTAAATGCTTTGCTTTTTTTTTTTTCCTTTCAAAAAAAGTCAATTAGAAATACTCAGGAAATGATAATCCAGGCCGTAGGTGGATATGGCCGCTATCAAGGAAGTACACAAATGGCTGGCATTCTGGCTGACGTTCGGGAAACGACAGCTAGTGTGACTGCGGTCCTGTTTCTCCCTGTGTACGGCCTTTGCTGCAGCCGCATCCCCAGTGCCTGTGTTTACTGAGTGTCTACCGTCTACGGCATGACTTCCATGAAGCCACCGCTCAACCCTTCTCTCAACATAGCCTGGGAAGTTGGCAGAGCAAAAATCACGTCCATCTCCCTCCTCCGACAGCCTCGAATAAACCACAAGAGATCACCTATGTAGTGGTGGGTCGCAACTCTGTACCACTGGAAAGAATCCTGGAGGCAGCATCCGATAAAAACTCAGTCAACACGGCTATCTTTAGCACGGCTTGCGCAAGAGGAAACAGAAGCCAGAACCTTATTTCTAGAAATGAAGCCATTCCCAGCAACCTGTTAGCCCAACTATTTAACTGACCCCACGTTCCAACAGTCTGATAATGTCAAGTGGCAGCACTGCATGCGAGTTATCAGGCTCCGGCGTATTTCAATATTTTTCCCCAAGCGGTTGGTTTGCTTTTTTAAAGTCAGATATAAGATGACTGTATAGGAACCAAATTCTGCAGCATATACGTCTGCAAACGTTCCTCAGCTTCTCACATCTCTGGAGAACATTGACAAGTTCATGTCACTTAACACAGGAAGTCCTGAATTTAAACCTCTTAGATTAATATTCCATTTTTTCAATAGGCATGTTTGTAGTATTTCTTTATAAATGTCAAAATGAACCCTGAGCCTTTTCTTGTCTGACATACACATCCTCCCCTTAGCCCCCGCCCCCCCATTATCTTGTACTTCAAAGCACACTGACAGTTAGGGTCCCTCCTCTGAGGCAGAGGGCACTTTGGTTTCTTTGTCCGAGCAGAACACGAGTATTGATTACGCAGCCATTTTTCTATTTTTGCTAAGCCCCTTCACTCGGGCCCTACAGGGACAAGAACTCTCAGGACCGAGTGTCTTGTAAACAACTGCTGGGTTAAAGAATAGATGTCGGACTCTTTCCTTGTAATGAAGCCCAAGTGCATTGTGCCAGTGGAGATTATTAATGATCTGGATTCAATCTACTCAAGTAATTTGCTTACATCACAAGGGAGTCACGGAACAAGAACCCTGGGCTACACAATGGTTCAAATGCACCCTTCGCCGAAGCACCATTCGCTCTCAATCAAGAGCCCTGCTTCCTCGACCCGCGAGGATGGGCAACACCGGGGTTTAACACCCCAACTGTCTTCACCCCTCCTCCTTTAAGAAGGGGGTAAAAGGACACAAAGGAATTCTTTCCAGCTTTCCAAACAGCTGACCGTCTTGACCCCCTCCTTGCTCAGAGCCCAGCGTGCTGAAGGCTTGGGCTGGGAAGGAAGGGTGGGGGGGTGGTTCAACAGCAAGGTGGAGATCTGTGAACTTCAAGCTGTGGCAGAAACTCTGAGCCGTACTTTCCACTAGTGCCTGACACCAAGAGTCAAGTAAAACAGGAATTTACAGTGTGATAGTCAATTTGTACCCAGGTTAAATTAACGCCAGAGGCACCACGGGCAGGAGATGTAGGTGTGGCCCAGGCCAGCTAGCCACGCTCGTCCTCTGCCCTCAGTAGTCAGTCTAAGGCTGGCTCGTACCACATGTAGTTTTTACCCCCAATGAACTCAAACGTGAAGACTTTTGAATGGGTCTCGCAAGATATATCCAATCTATGCTTTCTCTATTGACACGTAAATACCAGGCCTTTTGCCGAAAGGGAATGAACAAGAGATTTTCTTCCAAGAGTCTTTTAGTTGTGTCTGAAAAAGAATCCATCCTAGGAGTCTACTTTTTTTTTTTTAAGTTTTATTTATTTTGAGAGAGAGAGAGTGCAAGCAGGGGAGGGGCTGAAAAAGAGGGAGAATCTCAAGCAGGCTCTGCACTATCAGTGCAGACAGAGTCCATGTAAGGCTCGACCTCATGAAACTTCGAGATCATGACCTGAGCTTAAACCAAGAGTCAAACGCTTAACTGACTGAGCCACTCAGGTGCCCTTAGGAGTCTGGTTTTTAAATATACAATTAGGTCTTGCAAATACAACAGCAGACGATGTCAGCTACCTGGTCAACTAGCATCCCTCCTTGACCCATGTACTTCCTCTCTGCTGAGAGAGATTAGATTTTGTTTCCTTTCCACCAGATCAGAGAGCTTTCCCTCCTGGGGAGACTGAGGTGTGGGTCTGATTGACTTGGACCCATTGTGATCGTCTTGTTCCTTCAGTGATGGATTTAAGCACGGGCAGGCAACATACTTCTTCTGACTAGTAGGATAAGACTGGGAATCTTTTGAGGTTTTGTTTGTTCTTAAAATAGGACACGAAGTAGGAATGGCCCTTTTCTGCCTCTGGGCAGGTCATCTGCATGTGTTGCTTAAACTCAGGGGAGTATGTTGGGATCATGTTAAGAGCCAGTCTCTGAGGCCAGATTAACAACATACTGAGGGAATCAGAGCAGAAAAATGGGAGAACTGGGGTCTCTGATGATATCACTGAGCAAATGAACTAAGCAAGCTTAGAACCTCTTACCCCGAAATTTCTTATCATATTCAATACCACATTCCTTATCATTTAGACTACTTTAACCATTTTAACTTAAATCTTCACTGCTTGCAGCCCAGAACATCCCAGTAGGTGTAAATATCACACAAATGTATTGTAAAATTAGGCAGGAATGTATTCTGATGTGTTCCTAGACACATCCTTCTATCTGTATAAAAGAATTTGTGAAAATGCTTTTCTGATTGGGAGTGGATCTTAATCAGCTCATTTTTATAGAAAAGTGATGGCAAATATTAGATTTTATACATCAGTGCTACAAGACGGAGCAGATGTTTAAATGGTACCTACAAAAAGAAACACTAAGGACCCATGTGAATTAGTCTAAGCTAAGAGGATTCTCGGGGGCAGACAGCTGCCTTGCGTCTCCATGCACACAGTTACAAAAAGCAGGAAGGCTTTTCCAACCCCTTCCCGCCTCTGACATTGTTAAAAGGCGCTGGTCCGACAACATCCATAACATCTCTACAGCCTAGGTTGAAGGAAAGCAATGGCAAAGCCAAAGGGGGAGGCCTGGAATGTTAGGGTGACTGTAAAGTGACGTTCCGTCCCCCTCTGGGACGTCAGTTCCACATATGGCTGAGTTCCAAAGAGAGGCCTTTCTGGCACCTGTGCCCACCAGAACAGTTTCAGGAGCCCAGTGCCATGTGTGTATGCTAATCAAAGGCAGTTCCATTAAAGCCTGTGCACCATCTAAATGAGCTCCTCCTTCCTTAGGTTACAGCTCAGGGATGGAGTGCACAGGGTCTGCGACTATGAGACCCCACAGGGGTGGGGTCCTGATTGTGGGCTTTGGACAACTTGACTATTCTGAGTCTCAGTTACCTCATCTGCAAAATAAATGTAATTATAGTATTGTGCCTCTTAGGGTTATTGTAAAGTTTAGTGAGATAATGTACTTGTAGTGCCTCACATGCAAATAATAGGAAATTTACTAAGATACTAGTACTGATGGGGATCCTATACCAGAATAGTCACATTTTCCCCAAGAGAAAATCATCTATAAATCAAAGCAGCAAAATGCAGCTTAATTAGGTAGTCTTAAGAGACATTTGTGTACTGAAAGGCTCCCTACCTATCTCCTGTTCCCAGACTACCAACATATACATTAATATTTTCAAGTCCTCGACTTTGGATTCTCCCATGGGGGTGGGGGGGGGGAGGGGTCAGGGGTGCAAGAGATAAATTTTAAAGACTTGACCCCTGCCACACAAGCTTCTTGACAGGGTATTTTAGGGATCATTACATTCTCTTAAAGGACGATGAGACAAGGCAGGAGTGTACTATCCTAGACGATCCATTTTTGCAGCCAAATTTGTTTTGAATTACCTTGTGCATATAACACTTATTACACTGTCATCTTGGAATCACATCACTGAGAGCCTTAGCGAGGGGATAACTCCGGTACACTGTCAACCATCCGAGAATGACAGCCTTTATTCTCAGGATTAGCATTACATCTACATTACACAGAACGGCTATGATGATGGCTGCAATTACAGATGGAATGCTCATCCGGTGACGTTTGGCCCGGTCAAATTAAATATCATTAACTCGCCCAATTGAGCAGATTGCTTTTAAAACAGTTTATGCAGCTCTAAAACCAAGTAAATGGAATGTTTTGGAACCAGAAATGCTGATTGCAAACTTTATCTTTATTATAAATTAAAGGCTTAAGTTATTCACCTAAGGCTCTGGCTGGCCCCTTGGGACTTAGGTGCAATTATGGTGAGAATCCAATCAGTCTGTCTCAAGGCAGACATCATTGCCACAAATATGACATGACACTAAGGAACCTTCAAGAGGTCCGTTAGTGTAAGGTCTCCTGAGACAAGACAATTATTTCGAGGGTGTGGAATGATTCGTGGTTCCGATTAGGCCTGGGTAACAAGCCTGCAGCTCTTTGTATGAGGAACTCGTGACGGTCTTCTCCAAGGTCCTGAGAACTAACACAAAGCTGAGAGGCGTTTCCATCTGGGGGTAGATTTCACGGACAACCCATCTGTCCATCTTCCGGTCATTCAGTTCCTGAGAAAACATGTGCTGAGGTTATCCAGTGAGAGTCGTTCCTCTCTTGGAAGACATCAGGATGCCACTTGGGAAAATTTCTGGTGCAGAAATGAGGCTAGGGCATGTGCGAGCCACTCAAGAAATGGTCAGAAGGAATGTTGTTGTGGGCAGCATTTGCCCTAAGACATTTCGTGAGGGATCTGATTTGCTGAGGTGGCCAGAATGTTCCCACAGACTACACATCCTGGAACACAAATTGAGCCCATAACCCAGAGGGGGGGGGGGGAACCTGGGTCATCACTGTCTGCCTAGAAATGCCATTGGTGAAGGTCACGTCATACATCTGTAGTATCGCCTTTCAAAACAGGAGCCTGGAAAGCTTGCACAGTGCTGTATAACTTAACTGTGAGCAGTTCGGGATACGTGCATATGTAATACTGGGAAAAGATATACCACAAGGTCTCTAAATTAGAAAATAAGTATCTATTTATGGGAAGACATTTGGTTTCTGAGGATCAACATACTGCACCTCTATTTCTACTGCATGTGCAAACGACCCCCAACCCCAATATAAAGTGCTAACGCAATTTTGAATCCAGCCTCCTATCAATTACGCCCCTGGCTAAAACACAACTTTCATAGGGTTCATTTAATTAAATACAGGGGCAGTGATTTCATTCTGTAAAATATCACACCTGTGTTGTCAAACTAATTAAAACTCAGGTTCCAATGGAAGTAGCAGACAATAATAAACTACATATCAACAAGTAAAAGGTTTCAAGCCCTGATTTGGGCTGAAAAAAATGGTTCTTCATTTGGAAAACTCCTCGTTCTGTCTTAATTTATTTCAAATGTATAGTCTGCTCTGGGGCTTGACATAGCGAAGGCCAACTTATCTAAAATGTAGGTGTTATGTCTGTTAAGAAGAAACAGGAGTCAGGGGCACCTGGGTGGCTCAGTCAGTTAAGCATCACACCGGCTCAGGTCATGATCTCGCAGTTCATGGGTTCGAGCCCCACATAGGGCTCAGAGCCTGGAGCCTGCTTAAGATTCTGTGTCTCCCTCTCTCTCTGCCCCTACCCTGCTTATGCTCAGTCTCTCTCTCTCAAAAATAAATAAATGTTAAACAAATTTTTTAAAAAAGGAAAGGGAGTCTTAATGAACAAACAGTGTTGGCAGTAACGTGTTTCTGTGGAAAACCCTCACTTTACTATGTGATGTCTATGTGTAAATAGACAACACTTGCATAGATTTCAGTTTCTTTGATGTAAAAACTTAAGGCATGCCTGCTTGGGTGGCTCAGTCCATTAGGCATCCAACTCTTAGTTTTGGCTCAGGTCATGATCTCACGGTTCGTGGGATTGAGCCCCGTGTCGGGCCCTGTGCCGACAGCACGGAGCCTGCCTGGGATCCTCTCTCTCTCCTGTCTCTCTGCCCTTCCCCTACTTTCTCTCCCAAGGTAAATAAACATTTTTTAAAACCCTTAAATCTCTAGTATGATACCTACCACGGACCACACTAGAGTTTGTCCATGTTAACTTCTAAATGTATCCTGATGCTGGTTCCTTGGGCTTGCTCCCTCTCCAAGGGGAAGATCACCTGCCTTACTGCACCTGTGTGCTGTGCACACCTGAATTTATAGTTGAGGTAACTGTCCTGTGAGAGGGGCCTTCCTGATGTCTGACTTAAGTATCTCAGATTTTAAAATCCTGTACTTGTTTTCTTAAAGAGAGAGTATTCCTGGCTGCCAGCCTCTAAATAATAAAATGGGTAACATGTCTTCAAGAAAGCGAGGCTAAAAATCATCTGTGTACTTAGTTTTTTGTAAAGTTAGTCCCAAAATACTGTAAAATGCTTTCTTCTCAGGTAAAAATCTACCTTAATATTTCATCTCCTTTACGAAGAAGCCGTGATGGCATCACCCCAAAGTCCCATTGTGATGACCTCCAAATGTCCATTAAACTACAACATATTTAAATTACTCTACATCTTAAGATAAACATGCACATTTCAAAAAAAATATTTTTGAGAAAGAGAGAGAGAGAGAGAGGGAGGGGCAGCTGGAGAGGGGGACAGAGGATCCAAAGTGGGCTCCCTATGCTGTCAGCAGAGAGCCCAATGTGGGGCTCGAACTTACGAATGAACCATGAGGTTATGACCTGAGCTGCAGTTGGATGCTCAATTGAGCCACCCAGGTGCCCCAAACATGCACATTTTTAAAAAAAATCATCTTAAAGGTGATAATTTAAAAATGCAACTCAACATAGGAAAGCCCAGTGTCGTGTTCTTGGAAACAAGGTGTTCCTATAGCTAAGTCTCCCCTACTTTCTATGATTCGTAAGTTCTTTGGAACAAGTCTTCTCCAGTTGTATCCTTAATGCCTTTGCAGCAGGGATTGGTTTCAAGTTTAAATTCAGTTAAAAATGGTTGATCACATTCCACGGTCTGTCACTGTTCACTCCTGGCAGACATTCTTCCAAATGCCTCCAACCACCCTCGCCCTTCTCTTATTCTTCATACTCATCTGGAAAAGCCTTGACCAATTCTTAAGATCCAACCACCCGCCCAGTGTCCATTTGTACACGAGTGTATTGATGCTGGAGAATATTCACACAAGGAGAGGTCACTGAGTAGAATTCACAGCATTTTCCTTGATGTATAATCACATAGTTATTTTTCTATTGACTGCCTGCATTTTCTCACCAGGTCTTAAAGTCCATGAGGGCCTGAACCGTGTCTTTCGTTCCCCATAGCACACAGAGACCTGCTGGAATGCAGAAGGCTTGCCAACAAGTCACCTGAGTGACCTATTCATTCGTTTGCAGACACAGTCCCCTCACTGTGCACATCTGCTGGCGTGGTCCTTTCGTGGTCCTTTCTACCCTTACACAAAAATATATTTTCTGCTCTATGATCTTATATGCTTAGCTAAGTTGAACACAAATCTGATGGAGTCTACTTTAGAAGTTCCAAGTTTCGAATGAGAATAAAACATGTGTTTTATATATTTTTACATACATGCATATTTAGTGAGAAGCATTTTCAAAGTTAAATAATATAGCGTGCCATCCTCAATAGGATCCACATGCTATCAAGGAAAGTATCCTCTGCTTCGTGGACGGTGTGAACCATGAGGCCCAGAAAGGTTATGGAATGTCTGCGAAAGAGCACGGCAGCTCTACCCAAGCTTTCCTGTCCTCCGTGGGTTCTGTACTGCATGAGGTGAGGCAGGGCCACTTCAAGTGAAAACGCAAAACCTCCCATTATAGGGGAAGGAGAAGACAAAGGCCAACGTTACAGACCTTATAGAAAAATCACAAAATGCAAAATGGTTTCTTTTCCTTGACCATTCTCTTCTCTCTCTCTCCTTCTCCCCTCCCCATCCCCCTGCCCTCTTCCCCCACACCCTCCTCCAGGATCACTGCTTCTGGTTGGGCAGACTGAGCTGTGCTCCAGGTGCCCAGACAAGGAGGTGAGTAGGGTGGGTGGGCTCAGAAGAAAGGGAGCCCTTTTCTACCCGCCCCTGCCAAAGGAAGGGCTGGCAGGGGTCCCCCTGCTGGCTGCCACGAGGTCCGAAAGCCTGTACAGTGGAAGCATGTGAACACTTGGCCTCTGGGCACCTGCATTTTTGCCCTGGACACACAGAGGGCTCTGTCGGGGGGCTCAGCTCCCTTATCCCTAGGCCAAAAAGGTGTCCTTCCCGAGTACTACCCTGTTGCCGAGTCTGGGAGAGGAGGCATTATCTCCCTGCGCTCCACTGCTCACCTGGGTATCTAATGAGGGGCCATAATGGCCACAGCGAAATGCAGGAGTTTCGGACACTTCCGTCATCATCAAGGCAACAGGGGCACAGAGCTCCCTCTGTGCCAGACGCTATTCTAAGCACTGTGCATGCATTTACCCAGGTGATCTTCACATGGGGGAGATCATGTAACATTATCTGCATTTTACAGATGACATGGAAAAGCCGGAGAGCATCTGTGTAGCTGCAGACCTCTGGTTCAAGATGCCAGTGCCTTCTACCTCACACTGGGAGAGGCACACTTAGTTCAGAGGTAGCCAAGCTTTATACATGTCAATTTTATTAAAAAAAAAATTTTTTTTAACGTTTATTTTTGAGAGAGACAGAGCATGAACGGGGGGGGAGGGGGGAGACAGAGAGAGAGGGAGACACAGAATCGGAAGCAGGCTCCAGGCTCTGAGCCATCAGCCCAGAGCCGGACGTGGGGCTCGAACTTACAACCTTGAGATCGTGACCTGAGCCGAAGTCGGACGATTAACCAACTGAGCCACCCAGGCACCCCTCTACATGTCAATTTTATTGCACGCAATGATCCATATTAGCATTATCTCCTACCATAAAAGCAATACAGCCGCCAATCAAAGGGGAAAGGTGTGGTTACATTTTTGCAAGCATCGCACCCAAGGCCTTATGAAAACCATTTTATTATGTCATTTCCATCTCCCTGGTGTGAACTTCATATTGGTCTCATAAATATCTCTTATAAACTTAAATTTGTTAGCTGTTTTCCTCAAAGACTAGGGGAGTGTTTAAGATAAAATTCCACCCTCAAGCCTCTAATCATAAAGAAAAGGACATATAGGAAGACTCTGGCAAACAACTGCTGTCATGCAGAAATTAAAAGAATATTAAGACAAGTGTTTAATGATGTTTTATGTGACCATGGTCATTTAAGTTTCAAATAGGATCATAATGGAGATTGCATGAAGCTGTGCAAGATAAGGAAGGGGTTAGTTTCACATGTATTAAGACTCTTCGGCTCTGGGGGGTGACAGCCTCAGTTTATTTTATTTTATTTTAATTTTTTTTTAACGTTTATTTATTTTTGAGACAGAGAGAGACAGAGCATGAACAGAGGAGGAGCAGAGAGAGAGGGAGACACAGAATCTGAAACAGGCTCCAGGCTCTGAGCGGTCAGCACAGAGCCCGACGAGGGGCTTGAACTCACAGACCGTGAGATCATGACCTGAGCCGAAGTCGGACGCTTAACCGACCAAGCCACCCAGGCGCCCCAGACTGCCTCAGTTTAAATACAGGCTGATCACTTTTGTGTTAAGTCATCTTGAGCAATTAACCTCTGGGTGACTCAGCATTCTTATCTGTAAAATGGGTCAACAGACGGACCTAACTCACTGGGTTGTTGTTAGAATTCATGAGGCCATACACAGAAAATAGTTAGGGTTTGCGCCCCGGGAGAGTGAGTGCTCAATAAATGTTAGCTGTCTGTTATCCTCATTCATTTCAAGAATTATTGGGGAACCCACTATGTGCCAGGCACTGATCAAGTGGTAACCAAAGCTCGGTGACACCGGGTGAAGAGTGAACACTGTCTGGGCTCTGGGGTGAGACACAAAGGGGTCTGAATCTCTGCTCTGCCATTTACCAGATGGGATGCCAGGAGGACTACCCTACTTCTGTGCGCCTCAGTGTCCTCCACTGAGAATTTAGGTCATTCCAGCACTTCCTTCCTAGGGTTTCTGTAATCACTGAACGGTGTCAAAGGCCCTGGGGCAGGGCTGAATGTCACCATTGTCACCACCCTGCAAACCTGGACAAGTTACCAGAGTTCTCCCTGTACCTCATCTGAAAATGGAGCTGTCAAGATTCAGTGTAAAGGGTCTGGCTCAAAATCAGCACTCTCACAGGAGACACCAGCCCTCGTGTGGTTTCTAGACATTCCGGCTGACAAATCTCGGTAAAACCTGACTGCAAATACATTGTGTGAGGACATCAATAAAAAAGATTTTGTGTTGCACTCATGTCTATGGGAAAGAAGCCTTTCTCGATCCCAGCATCCGCCTCAAGGATATAGTATTCTGGAGTACTTGTACTGGATGTTGGCTTTGTGCCAGGAATTGTGCTAAATGCTGTAGACGCATGATCCTATCCCCTCTTCCCAATAAGAAGGTCATGGGTGAGGTCAGCGGCATTCTCTGTTTTTATAGATGAGAAAATCAAAGCCCAAGGAGCTAAAAGCAGCATCCTAAGACTTGTGTGAGTCCTAAGCAGTAGAGATGGGATTTGAATCACGTCTGCCCAAGTTCAAGCATAGGTTCTAACCCTCTAACCCCTGACCTGCACAGCTGGAGCACTGTGACCTGACCTCGGCCCAAAGCAAAGGTAAGATTAGGTGTACACAAGATGGGAGGGTAGAGTGAAGAAGAGCCTTCGTCACAAAAGGGGCAGGTGAGGCACCGATAGGAAATGCAAGGCTCTGATGAGAAGCAGGAAATTCGTGGCTTAAGAAAGACATCCATGGTTGACAGCTTGGTGGGAACGGGTGAGCCAGGCCAGGCTGAACCAAGGTGACTACGTCCATGGACCTATCCCAGAAACTCCCCTTGGTAATGGTCCATGTTTAACGAGCAGAATGAGAAAACACTGGTTTTGGACCTTCACTCACCCACCCCTTCCTACTAAACTGTGAAAAGCTAAAGGCACAGGAACCTCTGGTCTCAATTCTCTTCTTACAAAGTTGTCCCTCAAATTTTAGCCTCTTGTTTCTACCAACTTCCTGAGGCATTCTGTGGAGCTCTCACAATGGGCCACGATTTAAAATAGTCCAACTAGGAGGAGAGTAATGTTAGTCTTATGTTAAAACAGGAAACTCTTCAGCGGGAAGAAAACCAGCTCCATGAGACATTTCGAAGTCCTTGAATCTTATAGGAGCCACAGGCCAAGATATCAAATTTTAAAAGAAGCTTTTTAACCTCAATGATCTGTTTTATTTACTCCTCTTGACAAGATTATGATATTTCCTCTTTTTCAACAACACCAATGTCAGGTAACAAACCAATGGATGCCAGGAGAAATGAGAACTAATGATGATACACTTTAAATACAATTTCCTGACTCTTGTGGATTTGTGTCTTATATTTTTAGTGGAACTTCAACAGTGGTTTGAAATCTTTTTTGTTTGTTTTCTATATTTTTTAAATATTTTATTTATTTATTTTAGAGAGACTTGAATATAGACTCCCTGTAATGTTCTGGATCCTTAATCACAGTTCCTTCTTGGGGTCCCTCACACGTGCGCGGTGAGGG
Source organism: Panthera uncia (assembly GCF_023721935.1). Lineage (NCBI taxonomy): Eukaryota > Metazoa > Chordata > Mammalia > Carnivora > Felidae > Panthera > Panthera uncia. The sequence continues at coordinate 38,852,602 of NC_064816.1, forward strand.
CACCATGTCACCACCTGCTGGTTCCTGTCCAACGGAAGCTACTATATTGTTAGGAGCCTCTGCGTCAGAGAATCCGACATATCCATTCTTTTGCTAGAAAACCACAATAAGGTTGGATTATAGGAAGAAGAATGGTTTATGCTTCCAACTGGTTAAAAAAGCCACTCAATCTCGTATTTCAACACCTCTCTCTACACAATGGGACACACAGTCCCTAGCCTCAACAGGGGAAGCCCCATGCATTTGCTCCTAAAATACTTTGTTCTTTGCACAAGCTTTCCCACATGATTGGTGTTTTAGAACTGTATTTTTTTTAAAAAAAGCACATCATCTCTAATTATACAATTACTACATTTTTAGTTTTAATCTTTACTGGACATCAACAGTTCCAAGTGGTATTATGATGGGTAATTTTCAGCATTTTTATTATGAAAAATTTTCCTGATCATCTTTTCCCTCTTAATTATCCCCATGAGGCAAATTGTAGAATAAAGTCTGCAGTTAGCAGGATGGCCTTTGCTACTCCAGCGTCCTCAGGGTCGGGGGGATGTGCTCCATATTTTACTCTCCTAGCTTTTGGCAACGGACTCATTTTGGAGAGGGATGATGGTACGTGTGTGTATTGTCCTAAACTGTGACAATATTCTCTGTTTTTAATTGCAAATTATTGCTCTATGTGTTGAGAAAATTTAGGTTAGAGGAGAAAAATATGTGTCTCTTTCCTGCTGGTTTGAGATATACTTCTAAATTTGAATAAAATTTCTAGAAGACAAAACACTTGATCCTACCCACTCACACTTCATCTGTACTATGTCTAAGAATATTGCATTTAAGAGTACTTAACATGCAGCGAAGAATCCAGATAGATCTTCAGTGAATTGCCAAGAGATTCATGGTTTGCAGATACTACCCTTGCAACGAGAGACAACTTTCTATCAATAGACTATATAAATTCTCTTTACGTTGTCTCCACTGAAGTACAGAGTTACCTAGTGATCACTGTGAGAAATTAATGCAGAATTCTGGAAATATTAGCTTTGAAAGAAGAGCCAATGAAAGTCAGCAGGAATGATGGACTCTGCAGGCATGGAAGAAACAGAAATTGGTAAGATTTAGAACCTTTATGAATCAAAAATAAACTTAAGGTGGTAGTTCTTTCTCAAAGATTTATAAGTGTGATTTATAAATGGCACCAAAAGAATAATGATGACATCGTGGGATATTTATCGCCTCTAAAATAGGGAATAAAATGACTCTCCCTCTCAACTTCACAGGTACCGAGGGCTTTAAAATATGACCACATTATAATAATTGATCTTCGCTTTTTTGGTGATTAAATTCTGGGGAATAAGAATGGCAGAGTAATTACAGGTTTAAGCTGCACAGAACTCCAGCATAGAGAAGGCCCATGATAATAAGTTTTTGGATCTTAACAGAGATAAAAAATAAAATGAAAGATGTGTGTGAAAAGGATGAACATTACACCCCTCCTAGATTCAATTCCACAATCTCCTGCTCCAGCAACTCTGCCCCATTGTGGGAGCATCAAGTATGTCCCCAAGGATAAGGATACTCAACTGTTACAACCTCTTGACTTCATTTTCTTGCTCTCAGTTTTGGTTACCCAGAAGCATCACATCAGCGTGGCAGGTCCTTCAGACAACCCCCTCTCGGGTCCAGCAGGGGATACAGAGGAGACGGACTCTTTGCCTGTGGCCACCTAGAGAGACTTTGTTTAGGTGACAAAATAACCCGGAGTCTATTCCAGTGAACCCAGCCATGGACAACTCCAAGGAGAGGCTGGCCAAAGCACAACTGTGAACTCTCTCCTCTGCTGTCAGTCTGTTAGTGACCTTTAATGAAGAAGCTAACCGGGTTGCTTTTGTGAGAGCAAAGAGGATAAAACTCTTTGCAGGGCACAGGAATTAGCGTGCGGACTCCCATCCCTGCGACAGACAAGAACCTGCAGCATTTTCTAAGATGATTTATTAGACCTGGGCAACATTTGCTAGAAACCTACCAAGAGCAAATCGTCTGGGAAGGAATTAATGATCCAAACACAACACTTGATAATGCAATTAGAATATGAGGAAATGCAGGGGTTTTCCAGAGAGAGAGAGAGAGAGAGAGAGAGAGAGAGAGAGGGAGGGAGGGAGGGGGGGAGGGAGGGAGGGAGAGAGAGAGGGAGAGAGAAGTAGGGAGGGAGGGGGACACAGGGAAAGATGGAGGGAGGGGGAACAGAGAGATAGAGGGAGAGAAACAGAAGTATGTGTACATGATTTTGGTTATGTCAAACCTAAAGCCAGAAAAAGGGTCTAATGAATTTCTAAAAGAGTAAAGTTGTCAGAGGGGAGGAGAGGACTGGGGTGAGATTTCTAGTTCTGGTGTTTGCATAGAGTTTAGCAAGTGTGCCCAGCTGAGTGGAAATGCACTTGCAGCTATGTTTCAGCAAAACGGGGTGTGGGACTGACAAAAAGAAATCAGATGGCTGGCAGCCAAAATATGGATCCCCATCATGGAATGGCAGAGCCCAGCTCTGGGAACAGTGTTTGTCTTTAGCTCCTGTAGGCAATAGTAAAGATGTCTCCCCCGCCTGCTGCTTGTGTTTGGGTCAGGGATTCTTTTCCTTTAAACCTTTACTTAGTTGACTTAGAAACCAAGAGTCTGAAGCTCTGGAAGCTTCTCTCTGACCTCATTTCATCTTGCCTCATGGATGAGCTCACTGAAAAATGTGTTTTCCAGGGGTAACATCCCCCGTGTGTATCTAGAGGAAATGTCTGGCAGTGTATATACACTTGTTCTAACTGCTATCCTACGATGTGCACACACTCTCCCTCTGGGTTGTGTTACTAGGTTCCTTTTATTTTTATGAACGTAGGACTCTATACATTTTAAAAAATGTGTTGTTGAACACTATGTTCCCTTACCCCCTCCATTGGCTTTTTTAGTCTGGAGAGGATATGGTTAACATTTTTAATGCCTCTCCAGAGCATTTCTTTATTTAAATCTTCGGTGTAGTCATGCTACACAGCCCCTTCATACTCTTCACGTATTCTCCTCTGCTTTAGCTCGGCAAGTAGAAGTCAAGCTTGGGATGGCACCCTGGCAGCCAAGCCCTCTTGGGATACGAGAGAACACAGGGCACGTATGCACAGGAGAGTATTGGGTCATGAAATACTTTTCCTTCAATCCAGGACTCCTTTGGCCCTGCAGCCTCCACCCGGCCGATGCTGACGGCTTCCGTTCAGACGGTCAGGAAGCCCACCCTGGCCACCGTGACTGAATCCTACACCCCGCACGGGGGGCCCTCCTGCCCGGCACCGGCCACCCGCAGAGCTGGGTACCAATGCATTTTCATCTCCCTCCACCTCCGGGTGCTAAGATCATGACTTTGTAAGCCTTGCGGCCCCTGCATCCTCACCAGTGGCCCCTCCTCTGGGGCACACACTACAGGTGTTCAATAAATACCATGTTGGACAAGTGACACAATCTGAGCACTTCCTCCAAACACACTGTGCGTCTCTACCTTTGTGTGTTATGTTTGGGAAGCCTTGGCCTTTCGTACTTCTTTTGAAAGCCTCTTTTCCTGTTTCCCCTTTAAGAGAAATGACGTGGCAACGGTGGGGGCCGATAATGTCCACACAAGTTGTCCTTGCTGCAGCCGCTGCCATCACTTTACCTATCTGTCCCCTAGAGACCTTTTACCCCTAAAGATGACTCTTTTAGCCCAACTGTGGAGGCGTGGCTGCTCCTCCTCTGGAAATGCTGGCTTCCTCCCTTGGTCCCCAGAGCCTTGACTAGCTTGTTTGACAATATGTAATAGGTGACACCATGCCATACAGACGCCAGGCCATGAGTGCTGGGAGCACAGGGCTGGTTTCAGTCTTTCCCTCAGCATGTGGGCCAGAGAACAAAGCAGGCCCTCAATAAATGCTGGCCTCGGGGCACCTGGGTGGCTCAGTCGGTTAAGCGTCCAACTTCGGCTCAGGTCACGATCTTGTGGTGAGTTCGAGCCCTGTGTCGGGCTCTGTGCTGACTGCTTAGAGCGTGGAGCCTGCTTCAGATTCTGTGTCTGCCTCTCTCTCTCTGCCCTTCACCCACTTGCACTCTGTCTCTGTCTCTCTCTCAAAAATAAACATTAAAAAAATTTTTTTTAAATAAATGCTGGCCTTACAACAACTACAGGGTGACTCTCTACTGGGATAACTTGCAAATGAATTCCTCTCCTGCCTTAACAAGGTGCTAAGATGAACCTCCCTTGAATGAGGCATCACAGGATGCATCACGTAACCCCAACAGCTCTGGAACTGCCTCCCTTTCAACAAAGGAGGAAACTGAACACAGTTTCTTGGTCCAGACTTTTGACGATGCTTCTGCTGCAGATCTGTATTCCCCAGATTACCTTACACTGTCATTATACGCTCATTAGTAGAAGATTTACTTTCTGACCTCCAGCCATCCCAAAATGTAAACCCCCGAGGAGAGGGACTGTGCTTCTGACCACACTGCCAGACATTCAGTGCAATGCCAGGGACGCTGTTCAGATGGCGTGCTTGAGTCACACAGTCCTGTGTTCGGATCCCCGTTCTGCCCCTTAGCAGCCGTGCGATCCCAGGCCCGTGAATGAGCTTCTCTAACCCTCAGCTGCCTCGTCTATAAGATGGACATAACAACAGTACCTGCACTTTAAGGGGCTGTGTTGGAATCACACGGGATTCCACATAAAACAGCTGTACATAAACCACGTGCATGGCAAATGACACCCCCCCCCGTTATTTATCATTGCTACTGGCATGAAACTCCGAATCAGTGGAACGTATTCGTCTTGGGCCTTCGCTGTCAATTCAAGGACAAAGAATACAATGCTGGAATTGTTTCCTCCTTTCTCTGGACAGTTCTTAACTGTGTCCAGATGTGGAGTAGAGTTGGTTCTGAAACTTGACGACCCCTTGAGAACAAGATGTTCTGACTCTTCACAGTGACTTCTCCCTGATGTTTTCCCCCACCCCCCCCTCCCCCGTCCCCATCACCATACAGGGCACAGGCACCTGCTCTCAGGTTCTACTCCTTGGAGGAACCCGGACAGAACCCTCATTGTGGGGGGCAGAGATGAGACAGACAGGCCAGCAAACTTGAACTTTCATTCCTGGACAGTTTCCAGCTACCTAGGTTTGTACTACAAACTTGAGGCTTAGAGAGTTGCTAGCGAGAGAAGAGAAAAGGGGCCCAGGGAAAGAGAGGCACCTTTGGTCGGGGAATCCTAACACCTGCCAACACAGTGATACACGCAAGTGAGGGCAACAGAGGGCAGCTGGTACCTAACATGCCAAGTGGTTGCAATACAAGTCATTCGTGCCAGGTGTTTTATAGCTCGATAAAAAGGAACAGAATCCTGGATGCAAAATACCGCTGCGATTCTGGGGGGAAATACCCACTGCTTTTCATCTCCTGATGCCAAGTGAAATACCGGTAGGAAGGATACTAATTTCTCTCTAGGTTTTCCAGACTCCCTAAACAGTAAACAGCTGCTTGGTAATGGAAAATCGGTTCATATTCTTTAGAGTTTTCTTTTATTAAAATGCATGTCACTTCTAACGTTACGTGCCACACCGCTGACACTTTTGGGCAGAGGAGGGGATTCATTAATTGCCACGTACGGCGAAACAGGAATGTGCTTGGGCCGCGGTACACTGTTTAACACACTGGGAGGAAACCGTTATTTTCCCACATGGCTCACAAATTAACTCTGTTTTCATTGGTTCGATGCTGTGAATCGTGTCTGCCTGCGTTATCTGGTTTATGCATTGTTTGTTCACAAAAAAGACAAAAATTTTCCTTCAGATTTCTTTATATAGAAACACACAAACATGTCAACCCCTAAGAGATGTGTTTGTAAAGACACAAGTTCTAAGTGTAGTCTCACAGATGTCTTCTGTTACAACAAATGGTGTCGTTTCAGAGAATTCGTTTGCAGATGAAGAATGCTTTATGTTAAGGAAAAAAGTAACCAGCATTTTAATACTTTTTAAAGATCTTTACAGACAGCTAACTCCTTCCTCCCCATTATTACTGCGTCTGGTTTACTTTTCTTCAGAGTTTAGAGGGGGGAGGGAAGCTTTTTAACATTTATTTTTTATTTTATTATTATTTTTTAAAAGCAGGCTGTATGCCCAGTGCAGAGCCCAACACGAGGCTTGAACTCACAACCTTGAGATCGAGACCTGAACTGAAATCAAGAGTCGGGTGTTTAACCGACTGAGCCACCCAGGCGACCCTGGAGGCTTTTTATAATCTATGATATTTCTGGGTGAATATCCTGAGTCTGGGTGGCTCAGTTAAAGGTCCAACTCTTGACTTCAGCTCAGGTCATGATCTCACAGTTTGTGGGTTCGAGCCCCACATCAGGTTCTGTGCTCACAACAGAGCCTGCTTGGGATTCATTCTCTCTCTCTCTCTCTCTCTCTCTCTCTCTCTGCCCATTCTCTGCTTGTGCTCTCTCTCTCTTTCTCTCTCTCACAAAATAAATAAACTTAAAAAAATAATCTATGATATTTCTTCTTGGGGCTGTTCTTCATATTTTATTCAGTACTGAAGACATTAAAAGTTTTGTTAAGATACACGTAAATATAAAGAATGCTACGCTGACTACTTGTGAGCCCATCCCCCAATTCGGGAGAAGAGCCTACCAAGTCGTCACTTTGACAAGCTGCAAATCACACGTCCGTGGGTGGCCAGAGTGCCAAGAGCTCAAGAAGGTGGCACTAGAGAGAGACCTGCCCTCCCAGGGGACCAGAGTTACCACAAAACTATAGCACAATAAAACAGACACTCTTAGTGCGAGGTTGGTGCAGGGAGACTCTCAGATGGCCAGAACAAAAAGGCCAGAAATAGCCCCAAACTTGACACAGGGAAAAGGGCAGTGCCCTTCGATGGAGAAGAGATGGGCTGTTCTCCAAGTGGTGCCGGGGGATCCATACTAAAAAAGTGAGGTCGACTCCAGCCTTACACCTTTCTGTGAAAAGCAACATTTATATATAGCTTTTGGAAGAAAATATAGGAGAGTAGCTTTATGGCTTTCACCATAGAAAATGTATTTCCTAACACAGACTAAAAGCACAGACCATAAGAAAAGACTGATATATTTGACTATGTTGAATTAAGGGATTTGGTTCAACTGGAATACATCATAAAGAGAGGGCAAAGACAAGCCACAAACTGGGAGAAAAGGCCTCCAACTCCTATCTCATAAAGGACCAGTATCCAGACTATGCTTTTAAAAATCCTATGAATCAAAGGAAAAAGATGAAAAATCCAAGAGAGAACTGGGGCAGACACTTGAACGGGCACCGCACACACACCAACGGAAGCACAATATGGCCAATATACACGTCAAAAATAGAATACTCTATTTCATTAATAATCAAGAATAAACCAGATTTAAACCAAAGTGAGATACCTCTTTATATTCACGGCAATGGAAAAATTAAGAAGTCAGGCAACACCAGGTAGGGATGTGGATCAAGAACCTGTCCACTATGATGTTGAAAGACTGTCTGGCATTAATAAAACCAAAGAGATATACACCCTAAATGCCTGCCTGCCTTCACTCTCCCCCTCCCTCCTGTCCTTTCATCCCCTCCTCAGTCTGTCCATCCGTTCACCCATCCATTCATCCATACGTAATTACATACCTCTCACAGCAGTGGTTCCCAAGGGGTGCTCCCCAGATCAGCAGTATCTAAACTGGAGGTGGGGCACAGGACTCTGTGCTTTTACCAAGGCCTCCGGGTGATGCTGATGCCATGTTCAAGCTTGAGAACCAGTGCCCTAAAGGAACTTTTGTACCTTGAAATTGGTGTAAGAACGCAAGTTACAAGTGAAGAGTCCCCTCCTCTACCCCACTCCCTTTTTCTATCAAATAGAAAAAAAGAGGAAGAAGTGAGAACAACTTTAATACCCAGTGAATATGGGAATGAGAAGCAAGGCGAGGCAGATACTTAGTTGCTGGTGGGTGTCATACAAAGAGGCTTAGTGGGGGGGGGGGGTAAATTGGCACTACCTATGAAGACCTCTACAATTGTTTATCCTCTGACACAACCCATAAAAATGTACACTAAGATCATTATTAAGGATCGGTCAGTGGTACGGTTTCATTGACACATACAGCTAGTCCGAGTCCTGCAACCTGGAAGTGTCCCGGGAGCAGGGTCTATCGATCGGGACCTGCCATCATGGTGATGGCCACACGCTTCATCATCAGAAAGGGGACCGTGCTCTACTTATTTCACCCAGGATTCTGCAAATTACGATTCATTTGGTTCACAAGTCCTTTCTAAAAACACATTTTCTTCTGGTAGGAGGATTGTGCTTACCATCATTCACATTATTGGGGATTATGTTTATTAGATTAATTTCCCATTTACTATCGGGAAGGTAGTGTTTGTAGGAATAGGAGGGTGTAAACATTAGGGGGATGCAGGATAATTCTAGAACCTCAGGTAATTCTGAGAGGGACACCGGTTGAAGAAAATTGAAGCTTAATCTGTAGAAGATACCCACACATTTACACACACACGTATTACCTGCATACACACGAACATGTGTCAATGTGTGATGTCTATATGTGCACATAAATTTTTAACAGACAAAACGTCACGAACCTTCAATTTTCCACTTGTAAATTAGATGTTATAGAACAACTTGCTTGAAAAAAGCCCTGCCTAATCGAAACAAAATGACCTTTTGTTTTTTGGTATTAACCAACAGATGGTTATGTTTTGATCTGAACCTAAGTATCTGAGAAATGAGCTCTTCCTGCTACCAACTCCTCCAAAGGAAGACTTAAGAGAATCTGCCCGAAATCTTGGGTAACTTAAGACTCCTACCTCTTGCAGTATTGTTGGTTTAACGTTCAACAGAGGTCCTCAAGGCTGAAGGAGCAGCTAACTCACCTGGAGGCCTGGTTCCACACAGACTGCTGGCTCCGCTCACAGAGATTCTGGCTCAGCAGGTCTGGAGTGTGGCTGGAGAACCCACATTTCTAACAAGTTCCTACTCGATGGTGATGCTGAAGCTTCTGGATACCCCTCAACAGTCAGAAAAGCTCTCCTTGATCCCTTCTGCCCCTCACATCAAGATACTTGCATTCCACAATCGAACGCTGATGTTAATAACTTTCTTTCACGTGTGCAGTATTTCAGCTTATTCTTTATTACAAACTGATGGGTATAACCAGATACACTGGGAGAAATTACCCTGCCAGGCCAGATGACCAGCAGACTGGAAAAGGAGGGACCCTTTGCCCAAAGCCGACCAACAGACACACACACACAACTCAACATGCCCTTGGTGAAGAACTGGGAAAGCAGGTCATCTGACGTAGACAAACTCATTCCTGACTTTTCTCACTGCAGTACTTGCTGTTAGGCAGCAGAGTCTGATGGCATTTCACCAATGTTATGACACCTGCCACACAGGTGAAGGTGATGCTTCTAGAAACGTGGAGCCTTGTGAGCTTTAGAGAGTGGATGCTATGTTCCCTGCTGAATCCCACACTGGTCAGAGAAAGCAGGAGGGTTATTTTGGCTCTGGCATGCTTCTGGAGCTGCTGATGGTGTTCTTTTGTGCCTCCTCTCCCCCACACCCAATATAGCCATGACCTCTCCTTGCATTATTAATGAGTGCAAGAGAAGTCATTTATTAAAGCTACATTTTTTCAGTGTTCCATATGTTTCTCTCTGCCAGCCATGGCAGGCGTGTCATGGGAATGCAGAGAGGGGCAGTCCTCTCCCCTGTGACCATGAACCACCTGCCTCATGGCAGTATGCAGCTGTATCTATGGAAGCCATTAGGATCCTGGGACATTGACTCATTTGTCACTGCTAAATGCCTTCCCAGACCAAAGTGGGACCTACTTGATACATTCCTCATTCAGAAGCCAATTTGGTAAACACGTCCTGAATAGTTTACTGGTTATATGTCAGGACCTGGGGTGTCACATAGAACCAGACAAAGTCCCTGCATTCATGGGGCTGACATTTTCCTGGGGACTGGGGGGTTGGAGACAAGTTAACAGGTACGTGAAATTATGTTAAGTGCTAGGAAGGAAATAAACCGTATACAGAGAGATCATGGGTGGAGGTGGGGGAACCTCGTAGGTCAGGAAGGTCTTTGGGGAGAGGAATGTTCGAGCTGAGTCCTCAAGGATGAACTGGTGAACCATGTTACAGATGGAGGGGAACAACCAGTTGTAAGGTCTTACAGGGAAGGAATAAGGTGGGTTCTGGGGGCTACAAGAAGCCTGCCAGGACCAGAGCAGACACACAATGGGCACACGGCAGGCAGCTTGCTGGAGAGGTAAGAAGAGGCCAGACCACACAGGCCCTTGCAGGCCACAGTTAAGGAGTTAGTTTTATCTAAGGGGCAGAGCGGAGCCAGTGAGCAGGGAGTGGAAACTCAGTTCTGGGCACAGGGCTGGCTGGGCAAACGTGTTGGCAGAATGAATGAAAAGTAAATGTCTTGCAGCCCCCGTGGTCTCCAGCTGCACCTTCTTGATCCAAATCACAGTCATCTCGTCCAACAGCTCGTTCGGGGATTCCTGACCAGTTCCCTTGTTTCCGGTCTTGCTCCTGATGCCCTACCAGCACATACAAAATCCATCGTGTTCAACCAATCCCATGCTGAGGGTAAAGGTGGTGACTAGACCTCCCAGGATTTCGCAGTGTAACTGAAGAGGATGATTTAACAGATGACACTGAGACGAGGAACAGAATATGCTCGCCTCATGGGAAGGCTCAGTGCAGGGATACGGAGGTGCACAGGACCTCACGGAGGTTCAGTGCAGGGATACAGCGGTGTGCCGGGGCTCATGGGAACACTTAGAAGGACATCTAAGCTGGGGTGGTGGCCAACTGGCCTCAGTTCTAAGAGGAAAGCAAGAGGACTCCTCTCTGGTCACCTAATGCTTTGTACAGCAAGAAGAGGTACGTAGAATGAGGGAAGCGGGCCCTGGCCTAACCCTCGGCCTGTCCTTCCCATTGCTTCATCTACATTAAAGAGGTTTACGGTCCACTGTTAACTGATGGGAAAACAAATACTAGTGACAGATAAATGCCCACCATGAAAAAACGTGACTTGCTCAGCCACAGGTAGGTGCCATGTCACTCGGGCAAGAAGAGACGGTTTTTGTTTTGTTTTTTTTCCTCTTGCTTTGCCTATAACAAATCAGTTTGTGAAGCTGCTTCTAATAATAAAGCTCCGTGAACTGATAGGTTGTTGAAGCAAACACACTCTTACTTGCAGGAACGCTAAACCACGTTCAGCACTTCTATATGGAGGTCGAGTTCATGTTCATCCAATTAACCATCATTAACTCTGTCCACGCTCTATCATACCACAGCCTGGCTGACTCTCAAAACCAACAACTTCAGACGGCGTAAAAGGCACGGATTACTCCCGTTGTTTTGTTGCTGCTCCTGAGAGGCAAAAGAACGTGAACTTTCTTAAATGATCCATTCTTAAAAGTGCCTAGGAAGGTGATGGGAACTCTGCTCTCGCCTGTGTCCACCACCTTCCCCTGGCATGAGGGACCAGAGGCCCTGTCTCAAGCCTTCTCATTTGTAAGAGAACAGACCCAAGCGTCCCCAGGCTGAGAGAGGTGCCAAGCAGCACATGGCCGGCCCTGAGTGAGAACGCCGGGTCTCTGTGTGAGCTCCGCAAAGGTGAGCATGATTTTTAAAAACTAAGCTAAGCGTTCCGTATAATACAGGTCATCTCTTCACTGGTTTGGATAAATATGATTTCTATAAGAGAAGAATTCGACCTCGGAATCACAGCACAGACATTGCGGCCACCCCCATTTGTGTCTCCTTCGTGTCTCAGTTTATCTTGGAAACGGGGATGGTAATATCCCCAACCCCTTGGTACTGCTGTGAGGATTTGATGGAGAAATGCACAGTCAGCACTTAGCAAAGTGCTGGTACATAGTAAGTGCTCAGCAAATAATCCTGTGGTTGCTGCAATGAACGTCACCGCAATTTTATCAGTATGTTTCCCTTGCCGTCTTGAAAATGTCCATGGAGACTTCAGTGAATGTATTAGTTATTACAATTTCTACTTTGAAGCCTAAGTCCCAAACAGAATTAATTCCTTACTGCCCAATCGAGTGAGCAAAGATCACTATTCTGCAGAGTCTCTGGCTGACCTGAGACCTTAGAAGAGGTGGAGGGAATGGGCGTGATAACCCCTTCCGCTCCCCCTGGCCTCTATCTGAAAGCCCTCATCAAAGCATCTCTCCATACCCGCCTTCCCTGTGTCCTGAAAGGACACAGCTGTGGGGAGGACTCATGCCTGGCCAGTGATGAGGTCCCTGGCACCAAGCCAACGGAGCCACAGATGTCTCCATCCCTGGTGACACTGCTCGCACACCCTTTGCCCATAACCAGGTGCCCAGTGTTAGCCAGGTTCTGGCCACAGCTCTAGAGCTCCCAGGCTCCCTAGCCCATCACCCCCCTGAACATGAGATATTCTAGGCAGTTAATCTATCCAAGTAGAAGAATGCCCCCCTTGATAGCCTGAAAGCATCTTCCTTTCCTGTTTCTCTCCTTTTCTTGGAAGCAGCCATGCTTCTGAGTGGTCCGAGATGGGGTACTTTTCCAGAGCAGGAAACAACTGCTAACTGAAACTTTAAAATGTTCCATGGGCACGGGCCCTGTCTTGACGCTCCCTGGTACTCTACAGTGACCCGGAAAGCACAAAGACTGCTATACCTCAACAGAAAGGGCAGGCAGGACACTTGTCTTGTACTGTCCTCAGAAGTACTGCAGACATCCCCTAGTATCTTGGCGTATCCCGTAACGCAGGGCATGCATCACTCATACGTGTGTGCTCTCCGCAGTGTCCTTTAACGACCAGGCAACTTCATGTGTTGCTGTTGTTTTTCTAATGTGATTAAAGGTACAATAAGGTATGTGTGCAACAAGAGGCAAAGCCATTGTTCTGCATCATTAAGCTCACAGCAGCCCCAAAAAGAAATTGTAGGCAGCTTGCCAAAGGCCCTAATGAAGAGCATCTCTTTGAATTATCTCTGGATGAGGAAAGGATCAAGTCTGAGCCCCAGAATATTTGATCCTCTTTGTGCTGCTGTTACGAGGGCTTACTGAAGCCAGACACACTGGACCTTCTGGAACTGTAATTTATGGAAACCTTAATTTCCCTGCTTTTAATAAGGCTTTGCATAATAAGAAGGGGAATGCAGTTATTAATTCCTGCAAGTGTTTTGTGAATTCCTTTATGCTATGGTTCAGGACTCGCAAAGAATAGGAGAAAGGGGATTTTACTTAGTTGGCACAAGGGTAATGGGTCCGAAAAGTAGTTTGAGTTTCCTGAAAATAAATCTGCATGGCTTCCTAAATTGCTGACAAAGTGTATTCCAGATGGAAGTCATTTATCAGCAATTTACTGCATGATGCGTTGGCCAGAAATATTTCCACATAAATTCACCTAGTAAAAACAAACAAACAGAATCCAGGCTCTTTCTTTTGGGGGGCCAAGGGGGAAAGAGCCCAAATAATACAGGTGAATAAAGCACAAGTGAACACAGATTTGCAGGTCACAGGGCAGGGTAACCACATTGTGGAGGGGGCCAGTGTAATTAATACACCTACAGCAATGGATCCTAAATAATAGTTTTGTGCATGACAACCAAAAGAAAAAAAAATACCCAGCAAGTTATTAAGACTCCATTTTTATGCCTTATATTATATACACAGTAGTGAAAGTCTTCACCATAACCACCCTGGTGATGCTTCTGCTGTTCTGCGTGGTTTGCTTCTGAACGTCTGACTCACTGAGAACTGGGGACTTCGTGCTCATTGCACATGATAACCTGGCAAAATGTGGATTACAACATCACCATATGATCACGCAGGGGATGGAGGGCAGATCTCCAGTGCCAAGGGCACTTTTGCCCAGGTTTCCAGTGTGCCCCCAGACTGCTTTCAAAGGACAGAAGAGTCCAGCGGAGTGCTGGGTGTGAGGTCGCAGGTCAGAAGTGTATGACCAACATTGATTTAAAATGCTTGTGTTTTGTAAGATATGTGCCCTCTGTATAAGGGGTGGTTGGGGGTGGGGGGCATGACCAAGCCCCCAAAGGTTTGACATTCTGTATGCTTCAGTGAAGACACACAGACAGAGACAGTCACAGACACACACACACACACACACACACACACACACACACACACACACACA
>NC_064816.1:38866861-38895631 GCF_023721935.1 Panthera uncia
CACACACACACACACACACACACACACACACACACACACACACACACCTTTTCTTTACCCAGGGTCATTCTATCATTAGATTATCCACAGAAGCAGCCTTGTTTTGCTGTGTCTTTTTAATGCTAAGCGCCCTCTGGTGGTCTGTGCAAAAATGGTGCCCAACTGCCGGCTACTCCAGTTCTTTTTTTAAACTGTCTGGCTCTTTAAAGAATATGTTAATATGCGACTCAGTGTGATAAATTAAGGAATAAGCACCCTTTTTTTTCTGACCATAAAGACCTTATTCTAGCATTCTAATTTAAAAAAAACCTTTTTAACAGGATTATAATTTTTAGATCAATGAAGAAAAATTGGAAAGATTTAGAATGATTGAAGGGGAAAATACTTAACTGCCAAGTCAGGTTACCAACAACACTATGAAAACCTCAAGGTTCAGGATAAAACTTGAATATCTAAAAATAAAACACTCCACACAAAGGTCAGGTAAGTTATCTGGGTTATCCCTTACACGTCCTATTTCATCTCCACTGAAATTTCACGTGACTAATGATACAGAAGTTTCGAGAAGTCACCTGCTGTGGATGAAGGCACCCAAGATCAAGCCACCTGCTCTTGAAGTTGTTAACATTTTCACAGAGCGAGGTACAGAAATGGCAAGAGTGAAGCATAAATGTGAACCACATGTCCCAGGACAAGAAGTTGCTCAAAGAATCAAGTCTGCAGTAAACGCCTGTGCTCTGCTGAAAGGCACGCCTTCTAACTATTTGTAAACAGAGACAAAATGGCACGGGCATTAATCATCATCCCCGTCTCTTCTCCAACTTGTTCAAAGGGTGACCACGCTTTGACCCTTCCCAAGACATTCGCTGACACTCCAGAGGGCAGTCACTTGTAAAGGAGCTTTGTGACAGGACTGCTGGAAAGACACTTTATGACTGTCAACATCTTTACATATTCAAATACAGGCACCTAAGGAAGTGCCCCTGGGAGGGAAATTACCCAAGAGATTTAACAGAGAATACAGAGAAAAGTCCACAAGGCGGTCTCAGTCAGAATACAAGTACGCACAGGAATCCCTAATTCCTTTCCCAGAAGTTACCGTCTGCCAGGTGAGTGCCTGCCCACGCCCCCGGAATAAAAGGCAAAGCGTTACCTGACAAACTTCATAGAGCAATTTGTACTGCTCCTCTTGCTTCTGCAGGCTGCACAAACTGCATCCCATGTTTAGAGGAACGTCAAAGGAAGGCTTCAGTATGCGCCAGCACCCGGGAAAAGCAGCGTCCTGCGCGCAGGCATGAAGGTATCCTCGGAGAGCCTCAGGTGCATCAGGCGGCTGCAACACTTCACATTGGCGTTGCTCTCCAAGGCTGAAAACAACTCTCTCCCCTTCCACGCTTCCCCTCCTTCCCTCGCAGCGTGCACACACACACACACACACACACACAAACACACACACACACAGACACACGCACGCACACACACACACACACATACATACACACACACCACTCCCTCCTCTGAGGGACTCTGGCAGCTGGATTGTGGTCCAATGCACACGCTATATAGACTGCTGCTCATGCATATTAATCAGCTCTCATTGACTATTCATAACAGACAATGATACAGAAGCTATAATTGCCAACTATGACAGTTGAAATTTCTCTAATTAACAAGCAAGTGCTCCAGTGGTAGGGAATAATAAAAGACACTAACAATTTTGTAAGCCATTTTCTGGCAGTTACAAATAAACATGACTGCATTTTTAGCAAGGTCTCTTAGGATAATCCCTAACGCATTTAAGCTAAGTAGAAATTCATTTTTAAATATATCATAAAATTTCTGATGATATAAAATGTATTTAATGCTGCAGATAATGATGGCATATAAACGAGTTTTGTGGAATGCACATGTTTTGAATAATATTCGTATAATATTTAGTGCTCTCCCAAGTTGCAGGAAAAATCTGCCACATATGAATAAAATATAAAAATTTAAATTGCAAGGTATATATGTGCGTATGCAAAGTAACCCGGGGGTTGTAAGGAGATAGGCTGCCCTAAAGGTGAGCAAGCAGATAATCACTGCTAAAGTGCATTTTCAGTTCCCAAAGCAGAAAGTTATTTGTTACAGGGCTGCCCAGCTCACTGGAAGGAAGAGAAGCAGCCAGCTTCGTGCCATCTCTTCAGCTATGCAGACGCTGACAGATTCCTCGGAGCTCATGCCACTGAGCTAACTGTCCCTGTCTACTACAGATCTGTGTCTGATATTCCGTGTCTGCCTAGACTTAACCCCCTTCTGCTCTGTGCTGTGTGTCTAGAAAGCAGGGAGTCGCGATTACACACGGAAGGTGAGGACCGGCCGCATTTAAGAACTGATTCCTCTACCTTGCCTCTTGTTTCCCTTCATCCAGCCTCTGACCCACTAAGTTGGACGGCTTTACAAACAACAACTTTCTTTTCTCAAATGACTACCCCACCACCCCCAATGAAATGCAGAGGTAATATTTTTTCAGCCCAAATCATTCACGATTAAAAATCTCACCACTGTTTCCAAACCCTCACCCCACCTCCATCTTATAAAGGTTGAACTGTCTCCCAGGAGGACTCCCACATCCTGTCAAGATGCATCACAGGGACTGAAGAATAATGCTCCCTTTCTCTGGGAGTCCAGACACACCTGGGATGTGAGTAAAACAGTAAATAAAATCCCACCTGGGCTGGTGGCCAGCAGATACATCTGGTCCCATTTCTCAGACCCAGAAGATGAGGCATGGCAACTTGTCACAGATGAGCTAATAGTCCCGGCTTTTGCTGGAGGGGGAGGAAGGGAACCTCCATCTCAGACCCACACCTGGTGTCACTATCGTGGCTAGAGCTGACAGCTGAGGCGTGCCACGAGGGAAAAGAAGCCACAGATGGCGCTGGGCAGCGGCAGTGACCTCTGACTTGCTCTGATGTTGAGAAGGGCCGTTTGGATCCATGAGCAAGTTACTGAGGGCTCGGTTTCCTGATCTCTAAAGAGCTAGGCAACGAAGTACCTTACAGAGTTTTGTTGGAATGATGTAAGAAAACACAAGCTGTCAAGCCAAAACCAGAGGTCATGCTTGTCCACTGCCCTCACCCAGAGCCTTCCATCTGTAGTTCTGCTCTCTTCTAACCCAAGTGAGATCTCAATTCCTTCCACTTCCATTTACCGTCCACTCCACCTGGACAATCCTAAGACCCACCCCATGCACCTTCTGCTTCCTCTCTTGCCTACCCGCGGGGTACCCATTGTAAGGTTGCCAGGTCGGTCTTTATAAAGCAGAAACACGATCACTTTTTTTGCTTAAAAACGCTGCTACGACTTCTCGTCAAACCTGGATTAGTGTCACATTCTTCACAGGGCTTCCCATGCCCTGTAAACTCCGGTCTTTGTCCATCGGTTTCTATCATCTACTGGTGCTCACTTCACTCCCAGAAAGCCACATCCTTCCTCAGGGCTCCCTCCGCCAGAATGCCCCTCCCTTCTTCTTCCTACCCACTCAGCACCCCCATCTCGGCTCAAATGAAGCCTCGTTAGGAAAGCCTTTGTTGGGGTACCTGGCATGAATTTATTTCTCAATCCTCCAAATTACTGTTCTATCACCCCATTCACTTCCTCAATCTTCCTGTTCATTCAGGCTGTTTGTTGCTGTGTCCTTGGATAAGAACGTCGGCCTCGTGAGGGCAGGTAACTGTGTCTGCATCTCTCCGGGGCTCAGCCCTGTGCAGGCACTGGGACAACACCTGTCCTTTGGTTGAAAGAACACATGAAGACGGACGCCTCACAAACCCATGCCCTGTAGGGTGAACCGGAAGTACCCTATACAGAGGTCAAGAGGGAGCTTGGTTTTCCTCCCCCAAAGCTGTGGACCATTAGGTCATTTTGTGGTAAGCTGTTGTGTGTCACAGTAGCTTATACCCACCTTTTTTCCTGCACGTCCACAGAAAAATAGACAAATGGGCTCCAGCTCAATGGATAAGGAACTGACGCAAACCCTTTTAGTCTTCGTTACAAAACTTTCCAACCTTGTTCAGAAGCAAATTTTATCACATATTGCCCTGTGCTTCAGAAATGTTTCTTAAACTTCTGGGTCTTAGGAAGCCTTCACACTCTTAAAAATTATTGAGAACATCGAAGGGCTGCTGTTTATTTGGGTTACACCTATCGATGTTCACAATGTTAGAAACAATCAGAAATTAAAAAATGCCGATTCCTTCATTTAAAATAGCACTAAGAAACCCATTACATATTAACATAACTAACATTTTTATGAAAAAAATTACTGTATTTTCCAAAACCAAAAGAATTTTGCGGGAAGAATGGCATTGTTTTACATTTTCACAAAGCCCTCTATGTCTAACTTAATTGAAGACAGCTGGTCTTTCGCTTCTGCATTTAGTCATTTCTGCTGTGTGATGGCTTCTAGAAAATTCTAATGGACTGTACATGCAGGAAAGAATGAGAGCAAAAGAAAAAAAATAACATCTTGATGTTTATCAAACTCTTGATGTTTATGAACATAGTTTTGGCCCCACAGACCCCCTGAAATAGTTCCTAGGTGACAGTATTGAGAATTGCCACTCCAGAAAGACACATCTGTGAGCTAGGAGTCCAAGACTCTCACGCTTGGTGGCACCTGGGTGGCTCAGGCAGCTAAGCCCCCGACTTCGGCTCAGGTCCTGATCTCACAGGTTATGAGTTCAAGCCCCACATCTGGCTCTCTGCTGTCAGTGCAGAGCCTGCTTCAGATCCTCTGCCCACTGACCACCCCCCACCCCTACCCCCGCTCCCAAAAATAAATAAACATTAAAAAAAAAAGAGCATCATGCTTGGGGGCGGGCAGAAGAGTGGAAGGGATACTAATTCAAAGGCAACTCATGGTTGGTTTTCCACTCTTACGATCAATTACATAGTATTTGGATTCAAGAATGAAAAACACTTGTACCCATTATGCCTAAAACAGGACTTACCAAAGCGATTATTTGCCGTAGCTATGCCCCTTCCTTTGTACAACCATCTAGAATAGTTTCATTTGCAACATGTTGCTTTCAGGGAGTAAGAAACACAACTGTGTAAAAGGAGGTTCACCGGTACTGTGATATGAACCAAGTCATTTCATATCGCGGATCCAAGAGGCACAGATCTTAGTGACAGGAAGTTCTTTACAACAGACCTGTTTCTGAGAGAACGGCTGTCCCAGTAAAAATGAAAAACTAGTTGGCGACACAGAGACGCACATTGTTTGGCGAAGATGCTGAATGTCCTTTTCAAGTCGGTAATCCCATCATCGGAAAGCGCCTCACAGGCTCACCCGCGCACGTGGGCCCTCAGACAGCCGCCTCCTCCTGCCTTCACAGGGATGAAAAATACAGCGCAAAGAAGGGTCACCGAGGACCAAGGAGACACAGACAGAAGAGGCACATACAGTAAGGGCCGAGGGTGCCCAGGGAATAGCCTGTATAATCATTCTCTGAACTTCCTAAAGTCCTCAGGGATGCCGTGAGAGTCAGCAGATGGACGGGAGAACTTACGTTCACCTGACTGTGGAAACAACTATCTCGTTCAAGCACATTCCTCCAGCACACAGACTGCGGTGCCTGTATGTCCGATACCTGTCATTTGACCTTCCTGGTTTTTCCTGATGGATGATGAACACAGGTGTCCTCAAACCAGAGTTTCAGTCGGAGGGAATATTCTTCTGGGAAGAGCAATGACAAAAACCAAGTGGGAAGATGGACCCAAGTTCATCAAGTTCTCAAGGGAGAAGCGGAGTCTCTTTGGGGGTCCACACCAGCGGGCTGTGGAGCTGATGTCACGTCCCTCGACTCTCTCAGAGACCCGCCCGATGGCTCTGCCTTGCCTTAAGCTCTTTTCAGCTTTCTTCTGGATCGTGACGATTCATTAACTTGGTTTCTTCCTGCTTTGAATCTCACTCTTTCAATTCCTACTGTACAATGCAGCTACACACACACACACACACACACACAGCTGATAAACCACCGCGCTCAAGGCACAGACTAAGCTCCCAAGCACGCGGATCTCACCCATTCTGCTCTGCCCGGCCTCCCCTGTCTGTCTAGCAGCACTTCCTGCATTAGGGTCCTTCGTGCCTCATGTCTGTGCACATGGTGGGCCCTCGGCTTGCACCACCAGCTCCAGAGCCTTCCGTGTGCCCCTTGAATCTGCCCCCCTCTACCCCCGCAACGGAGGCCCTTAGCACTTTTGCGGCTTCCTTTGGGCACGCTTCACACTGCGTGGTCCTTCTGTGTTTACATCTCTCTTCCTCACTGGGGAAGACCAGGCCTAGTTCAGCTATGGATGCCCACCCCTCCCCCCAACCCCAGGGGCTCAATACGTATCTCATGAATTAATTCAGCATCTGATATTCACTAAGTGCCCCCTCAGGTATGAGGCACCTCCCTGAGTTCTGAGAACACAGGAGTGACCAAAATGGGCACAGAATCCAACTCTCCCAAGAAGATCAAGGCCATAAACCTCGGCCTTTTATGCCTGCTATGGTCTGGATGTGGTGTCGCCCGCCAATTAATGTTGACATCCTCATGTCCAGGGTGATGGCATTAGGAGGTGGGGTCCTCGGGAAGTGCTTAGTTGACGAGGTAAGGGAGAGCTCATGAAAAGGGTTAATATTCTTGTAAAAGAGACCCCACAGAGCTCCCAGTCCTCTCTGCAGGGGGATGATACAACGGCATCTGTGACTTAGAAGGAAGCCCTCAGCCAGACGGGCTGCCCTCTGATCTTGAACTTCCAGCCTCCAGAGCTGTGAGCAATACATTTCGGCTGTTCATAAGCCACAGGATCGACGCTGTTCTGTTAAGCAGCCCAAACGGACTGAGATTCTACCTTTTGTGGGATCAAAGTTGTTCCTATGAGCCTGGTAAACCGAGTCATGGCCAGAGATTCAAATCCACCACGGGCCGAGGAAACAGTTTTGTGTCTTTTCGCTAACCTTCCCCTTTGCTGGGGTGGTGTTTCAGTAGCCTGTCTGAACCACGTTTAGTGCTTGAACGAGGAGTAAGAGCCGCGAGAAAGCCAAGTGTGGATGAGAATCCCATCACCAGCGCGAAGAAAAAAAGCAGCCGCAAAGAGGTTAGAACACACAAACGCACGAATGTCACAGGAGCTGAAACCACACGGAACAGCAGCTCTAAGTGCAATTTTGTTTCTGAAAAGCTCTCTAAGCTCAGAACATCTGCGCAGGACCTCAGCTCCTATCTTTATAAACCAGAGCACGTCCTCCCTTTGGAGTGAGGTGATGCTGTCCGGAGGGCACCTGCTGGGCTCCGGGGACCCGAGGAACACCCTGGCTGCCGGCCACCAAGAGCTCTGCCACTTTCCCTTGAGGCAGTCGGGAGCCAAGGCGCACACGAGGCCTTGGGAGGGGCCGACGAGGCCAGGGCGAGGGCCACCTGCTGCACCCACCCACGGCCACCGTTCAAACACCACACGGGCGGACGAGCCCCGGCCACCGGGAGCTGCTTCCCGAACCCCAAAACATGCCACTGGACAAGCCACCAGAGCAACAGGGATCCGTCACGGGGAGGCTGGGACACGCATATTTTTGTGGAAGGTAGCCAGGGGAAAAGAGCTCCAACAGGCCTCAACTTCGACAGAAAATTCAAGTTTCCTGGTGGGCGTGAAGCCTTGGGGACACCCCAGTGGATGCTTTTGTTCCTTGAAGGCCCCGCGGCATGCTGTGTCCCTGCTGGTGCTTGCTACCGGAAGTGAGTGCGTGCCTCCATTTCCCCAGCTAGAGCTGAGATTCCTGGAGGGTGGACTCCTGACTGAGTCATCTCTATGACCCCTGAAATGCCTAGAACAATATCCAAACCCTCTCCAGACTGAGTTCCTCACACAAAAGAGGGAGCACACCCTTGGCTGTGGCTCAGGGAGTCCGGTGAGGAAGGGAGGGTAACGGGTCAACCTAGTCCAGCCCAGAAGAACAACTCGCGGGGTATAGGAAGGACATTCACAACCTCCTGGTACCTTGGGTTTCCCCATCCTGCAGTGTGGCACCCACCCCCCAAACCAGGACGATGGAGGCCTCCCTCCACACACTTATTCTAGAAAGCCTGTAAAACTTCTGTGAACACAGCCTGAGGGTGTACCATAAGCCAAAAGGGAAGTGACAAACCTGGGGAGCCCAAACCCTTCCAGAATGTTCTAGAGCAGGGGGTGGGGAACTTCTACCACAAAGGGCCAGAGAGTAAGTATTTTACATTTTGTGGGCCAAGAGAGGAAATCGAGGACACTACGTAGGAACCATTTTACAGTGTAGAAAACACTCTTCATCGGCAGGCCGTGTGTACACAGGCTGAGGGTTGGATTTGGCCTCTGAACAAAAATTTGCCCACCAGACTGTCACAGTCTGAGCAAAGAGCTCATTTTGTCTGTGTAACACGATGAGGCACTGCTCCCTCCTCTCCCCATGTCATGAGGAGAAAACTGAGGGGCAGGCAGGCAAGGTGACTGACCCACGCACACACGGCGGGTAAGGGCAGAGACGAGACCCAGATTCAGACTGGGTAACCCCCAAGCCCGCGAGCCGCTGCACATCCCTTTGTTTCACACAACCTACTGTGTTCCTTACGAACACTGGTGCAGGCAAAGAGGCTCTAAAGGCCAGCTCCCTGGCGGGAAAAGTAGGAGGAGCTGCAGAAAAAACTCTAAGTCACACAACGTATTCACACTGATGCTGACCGACACCCAAAATCTGTAAGTAACTGGCCTGCCTTTTGCTGCAATGGCGATGTGTCTCTGTCTCGTGCTGGGTATTAGTTTCCTTTTTGATGTTTACAACCACCCAGCAGCCTGACCCCAGGTGTCCCTCCTGAGGCCGGGGCCTGGGAAACGTGTCACGTCCTCCCGGAGCCTCTTTGCTCTCACACAAGTGACAGACTCCTCAAAAGCTACATTCTGAACACCATGAGGCATGACCAAGCTCCCGGCGACCCTGGGGGATGTCTCAGGCCTGCTGCGAACCACGAAAGTCTGTTCCAACCAATGGATGTGGGATTCCTGACAGCAGGAAAGAGGATTCCAGGCCTGGAGTATAGGCAGGAGATGGAAGAGAAGGAGACGTGACAGAGACAGGTGTGTGAACACAGGGAAGACGACTGGAGAGGATGTCAGGACAGGATCTGGGGGAATTAAGTTGGGGACACGCACATCCTTCAAAGTCCTGATGGGGTAAGCCAGGCTCAGCTTTGTGGAGACTGAACGCGGGTGACCAAGAAGAGACAGCAAGCGTCAGGACCACACCGCCAGGATGAAGGACACTGGGCAAGAGGGAGGAGGGAGAGATTTGGAACTCACACGGCAAGAGCACCAACTGCGTTGCTGTGGATTGAGAGAAATGACTAGAATAACAGGCTGGGAAAGAAGTACATAAAGGGACAACTGAAGGGGACCAAACCTTGGAGGGAAAGAGGAGGAGACGGGACTTCACCTCAGTATGTTACAGGTCACAGACTGTAGGCTGGACCCATGCAACATCTTCAACGTTTTGGGTGAGGTGCTAAGCAAAAAACAAAATCCTGAAGTTTCACCTAAAACGTGTAGTTTCTTTGTCAACTTTGGATAACCCCCCCAAATCCGATACATGGGTGGCAAACGTGTGTCCCCTTGAGATGGGGGGGTGCTCTGTGGTCCCCACTTCCCTCGTGGGCCTCCTCACTGGCCGGTTTAAGTGGCCGTGGCAATACAGTAAGATAGAAAGCATAAGTGGGTGGGCGTGAGACCGCGGGTGGAGACTGCAGGCTGGGCTCCTCCGCCCGCAGGGAGGAGGCAGCGCGCCCCGACGCGGGTGTGCTGGTGTCGTGAGCTCACCCAGGAGGGGGTGTGGGAACCAGGCTGCTCCCAGCTCACCAGCTCTGGCCGGGCTGCTACGAGGAAAGCAGCGGCCAGACTCCGTGCTACAGGTGGAAATAAAAGCCTCGCTTCATACCTACCACCAGTGATTCACACCTTCGTACTAATTGCCTGCTCTGAGCCAGACACTGTGTAGGGATGGACAAGAAACATAAAACCCCCGCCCTCACAGAAGAGCCACCCTGTGCCTGACCTGTGGCTACCCCGGGACTATTGCAGCTCTAAGTTCAAGGATGGCACCCAGGTGGCAAACATCAACAATCCCAGTAGGTCGACCTTGGCCTGGGTAACTTTCCTTGCCTCCCCTTCCCACTGGGGGGTGGCAGGTCGGAGGGAGGAATCTTCCCATTTCTATGCTGGTCCATTCCAAATTTCCAGCCATGGGGGATCACCATTTTTTTTTTTTAATTTTTTTTTTAACGTTTATTTATTTTTGAGACAGAGAGACAGAGCATGAACAGGGGAGGGTCAGAGAGAGGGAGACACAGAATCTGAAACAGGCTCCAGGCTCTGAGCCATCAGCCCAGAGCCCGACGCGGGGCTCGAACTCACGGACCGCGAGATCATGACCTGAGCCGAAGTCGGCTGCTTAACCGACTGAGCCACCCAGGCGCCCCGGGATCACCATTTTTGATAGATGGCCCCAACACAATGTACTTCGTATTTTTCTTTAAAACTACTCCCTTGTTGGGGTGCCTGGGTGGCTCAGTCAGTTAAGCATGTGACTTCGGCTCAGGTCATGATCTTGCAGTTTTTGAGTTCGAGCCCCATGTCGGGCTCTGTGCTGACAGCTCAGAGCCGGGAGCCTGCTTTGGATTCTGTGTCTCTGTCTCTCTCTGTCCCTTCCCCACGTGTGCGCGCGCACGCTCTATCAAAAGTAAATAAAATGTAAAAAAAAAAAAAAAAAAAAATTTAAAGCTACTCCCTTGGTTTTATTTAAATATTTTTGAAAACAAATTGATATCTATGGCACACGGGAAACCATTTTCATCTACCATGTATAAAAATTACCACAAAAATAATCAGGAATTTAAAAACAGAAAAGGGGCTCATTCCCATACCACACAAGATCTTCTATCCTGCCATGTTTAACATGTTTTTGGAATGAACATCCACTTGGCACTGAATTTCAGCCACACCATGACGTTTCCCATGCCTGTTTTGCCAGTCTTCTCTGTCTCCCACTGTCCCTCCTATGCTTGGGTCTGTTTTATGACGACACCCCCAATTCTTCCAACTCTACTGTCCTTTTATTGAGCCTGTTAGCTCTACCTAGAACACCCTCTGCACACTCTGCTTCCTGAAATTTGAATTCCGAGCTTTTAAATCCCATTCACGTTAAAGCCAACCCCAATTTCACCCAACAGAATTCACCTAGGTGAATTCGCCTAGAATTCTAGACCCTAGGTGCTGGGCTACAGCTTTGCTGAAATCTGCTGTTTGCTAGTTTCTTGGGGGCACGTCTTTCTGTCTTCCTAACCATTTAAACAAACAAACGTCATGCTAAGTGTTCACAATGGAATGGTGACTCCAACCAGCTTCTTCCTTCTAAGGGGAAAGCTGCAAGTTCCCAAAGACAGAAACCCCACAGTGTTTTATGACTAATAAATAGCTTCATTACAGTGATTCATCAATAAGCAGGTATTTACCAAGCATCTGAACTGCACATTGTACCCACTGAGGGAACAGAGAAAAACTGTGAAACCTTGTCTTTATATTCAAAGACCTGACACCCTCCTCTGGAAGACAGGACTGAACTATTAAGGGGGAAGGGAAACTCTGTGCCGCGGAGAGCCGAGGTTGAGGAGAACAAGACCACTGCTCCTAATGGCCCCCATGAGATAATTATAACAAAGCTCCTCGGGGCCATGCTGCTGGCTCTGCTGTAATTAAGACAGCCTCTGTGGAGGAGGCAGGGTCTGAGCCGGTAGTGCAAGATGGAGGTAATCTGGACAAGGGAAATAACCCGGGTGGTGCGATGTGTGCGGAACAGCACGGGAGAGAGGCTGCCAGGTGGAGACGATACCGGATGTACGGGCCATGGTGGGAAGTCCAGGGGAATGATGGCCTTGAGGACACATAAAAGGTGGGACAGAAGCCCCGTGTGAGGAAGCGGTCTGGGACTGGTGTATATGCTGGCGGGAAGGGGGGGAAAGTATAAAATGGCCAGAGGGTGACACAGGGTAGAGGCAGGGACGGTGAGAAAGGGCCCAGACCCGAATTCCGAACTGGGTGTCCTAATGGGCAAACTATTTGGTACTTTTCTTGGTGGATGCCAGGTTGAACTACCGCCAAAAGCGGGTCAGGGAAATGCGGCTTCTGCGTTTGAACGTGGGCCAGCCTCTAGGACTTAGGACCAACCCCTGCCGTAGACTGTTTTTTTCCGACAGCTCGCAACTGAGCCAGAGGCTCCTGCGCTGTTCATGTCTGAAGGAATTTGCGGTACAGGAAAGGCATGAACTGGATGGAGGGCTTGGGCGCTAACGGAGAGCTAATTCTTTATTTTAAAATCACTCAAAAGATAAACAAGTAGTTGAGAAGAAGAGAGTTATTTGACGGGGGAAAAAAAAAGCCAACGTGGCAAAGTGAGGCTTCATAAGTCACTTGTACCACTAAGGTTCATGTGGTATCAAGTCTGACGCTACTTGTCAAGCTTCTATCCTGGATTTACTTTTGATATAAAACAGCACTTCAGAGAATAAGTAGGCAAACAATATTATGACCAATGGTTTGTTTTAAGAGAAAAATGCTCTCACAAATGGCAGTACTAATTTTTTAACATTCTCTGGGAAAATACAGCAACTTGACATGCCTGAGAACTGGGTAAAAACTATTGACATTGTACTTAATCTTTAAAACTGATATATGTGTGTCCAAAAGCTAATAAAGTTCCCTCTAATATAAATGGGGGGGTGGGGAGTAAAACACTAGATCACAGGCCACACTCCTATGCTTTCGATTCCGGTCTTATGGGCAGAGCCCAAGGGCAGAGAAAATTGAAGTGATTTAAAATAGCCTCTGATAGGATATATCTGATATTAGTGGGCTTGCTGAAGCGAAACCGTAATATCGGAGACATACAAAGGTGTAGAGCCCGTTAATGTGCGTCCGAATGTTTGGATGCCTGGGACTGCCACATCTTTCAGGTGACCCGTCCACGGGTGGGCAGAGCTATGCAGCATAGTATGAATGAGAAAGCCAGGAAGTGGGTGCTCCGAAACCACATTTTATTTTATGGGATGAACGAAGGAGCACTAAGGGCACCTTCTTTCCCTTTACACCTTCCCCCCGGATAGGAGTCCCCGCCAATACACCGAGTTCTGCCCATCTCCTTTCTGGGTCCCCCTGACATGACCTACCTTGGGGCAAGGCAATTCACCGCTGGAAAAGAAATAAATACACAGTAATGTAGATGGAGGGTGTTTGTCAAAGCTTTGCTTGACCAAGCCGTCCCACAGTCCCACTTGCCCAGCACACATGCTAACCTATTAATTGTACTGAACATGAGACTGTTAGTTCTCTGCCCCTTGGGAGTGTACAGACCAGTAAAATTATAAAGGGGAAAAGCATCTAAGAGAGTAGCCAAATGTATGTACAACCTTGTAAGGACTTTTAAAATAACCTGTTAGGGGGCGCCTGGGTGGTGCAACTGATTAAGCGGCTGACTTCAGCTCAGGTCACGATCTCACAGTTTCTGAGTTCGAGCCCCACATCGGGCTCTGTGCTGACAGCTCAGAGCCTGGAGCCTGCTTCCGATTCTGTGTCTCCCTCTCTCTCTGCCCCTCCCCTGTTCAGGCTCCCTCTCTCCTCTCTCTCTCTCAAAAATAAATATTAAAAATAAAATAAAATAAAATAATTTGTTAGTACCTCAGTTGGAAAAAATCCTCAAAGATACAATCTAAGAATTTACAAAACAGAATAAATATGTATTTACAAAGTACTCACTGTCCTATTTAGCTGTCTGTAGATACATACTTTGTAGGAACGTACTCTCTGTATGCACGGCAGGTGCAGACAGCAACACATCCCCGGGAAGCTCGAGAATAACATGCAAACTGGGATGCTTCTGGTGA
Organism: Panthera uncia; assembly: GCF_023721935.1. Taxonomy (NCBI): domain Eukaryota; kingdom Metazoa; phylum Chordata; class Mammalia; order Carnivora; family Felidae; genus Panthera; species Panthera uncia. The sequence goes on from NC_064816.1 coordinate 38,880,847, forward strand.
CATGAAATTTCCCTGCCTGGAGGGAAGAGTTAACCAGGGTGCACAGAAGGATGGAGAATGAAGCACTGTTTCTTCTCCTTTCCTTCTTTAAAATATCGAATCGGAGGTGCCTGGGGCTCAGGTGGTGAAGCGTCGGACTCTTGATTTCGGCTCAGGTCACAATCTCACGGTTTGTGGGATTGAACCCCTCATCGGGCTCCATGCTGATGGCACAGAGTCGGCTGGGGATTCTCCCTCTCCTTCTCTCTCTGCCCCTCACCTATTCTCTCTCTCTCTCTCTCTCAAATAAACTTTAAAGAACAAGAACAAAATACTGAACTGTAATGCTGCAAGCCAACCCGTTTTGTCTTGTCCTCTTAACTTGTGCCTTCCGTGTCTCCCATGTGCTCAAGGCCGGGGGAGGCGGACCTGCAGTTCCTGCCTCTCCCACTTCATTGACTGCCAGCTTGTGCCAGCTCTCTCGTGACAGAAAAGAGGACAGAAGGAGTCCTGACTGATTCAGACTAATGTGGGCTAGGCCTGCACTGCTTCTCGCCAACCTCATGAAAATACACCCATCCTTGCAATGTCTGTGTTTGTCTCCTGGCAATAACTGCCCCCCTTGCCTCCCGCAGGGGCACTTGGGTGGCTCAGTCGGTTAAGCTTTGGACTTCGGCTCAGGTCATGATCTCGTAGTTCATGAGTTCAAGCCCCACGTCGGGCTCTGCGGTGACAATGCAGAGCACACTTGAGGCTCTCTGCCGTCCTCTCTGCCCCTTCCCTACTTGCACTGTCTCAAAATAAATAAGAGAGCTTAAAAAAATAACTCCCCTCCACCCCAAAGTTATCTGAACTGGGAGAGAAACAAACTCGGCACATCCTTGCTCTGACCGTCCTCCCATCGTCCAGCTCCTCCAGTTTCTAAGGAAAAGGGAGGCCTCTCTCCTTCTGAACTCAGGTTCTTGGCACTCACAGAGAGGATCTCCCCAGCTCCAATCCCTCCCACTGTGCTGTCCATGCCAGCCCCTGCGATCTTTTTCCTCCCCAGGCCTGTAGACATTTCCTCACTCTGAAGACTCTCAAATCTGCCATCCCCCACCCTATTCCTTCTCCTACTATTCACTGCCACACTTCTTGACAGAGGATTCTACAAGGAGGTACCTGTTGTTCTTTCTTACCGCAACACCACGTGATCTGGTTTGCCCTCACCGTCCCTTCCTCCTACAGGCAAACACACTCTACCAAAACCATCCCACCTATGGTCACAAGAACCTGTCAAGTATCACAACCAAGAGCCTTTTGTAAGGCCTCGATTGAACCTATCTAAGAAGGAAGACACGGAGATCCATGGTCCAAGTTTTACCTCCACTAACTTTAGAGATAATTAAGTTGCAGCTCAAAAGATTGGGAGCCTTGTGGCCAACGTCACCCAGCCACTTACTGGCAGAACTAGAATGTGAGCAGAGCTCTCTGGCCATTATGTTAATGTTCTTTTTCCCCCTAAATACCACCACCTGCCTGGCTTTCCCTGTAAGGTCTGACATTGTTGATCATTCTGTCCTTCTGAATTCCTCCTGAGTCCCCCTGATAGTACATATTCCTGCTCTCTGTGAGTCCCTCCAGTGACTCATGATGGTTTTTCCTTCTTCTCCTGCCTTCCAAATGAATGTAGACGCACTCAAATGTTATCGTCTTTCCAGGAGTCAACAGAAGATCCGAACAGCCTTCTGGCATCTAAAAAAGTCCTTTCTTTTCATCATCTGTAAATAAGCACCTACTGTGTGAGGTTCTGCAGAGCCGAGGTGCTGGGGCTCTGGCTGCCTAATTTGAAATCCCGGCTCAGCCTCTAATTTAGCACATACCCCCGGGACTTGGCGGCTTTCTTCCTAAGTCTCCACATCCTCACCGAATCACACAGGATTGTCAGGAAGACCACGGAGAAAGCTTTTTTGAATTACTCAGTAGAGTGGATGGCTCACAGCATTCATGGTAATTGGTAGATTTTGGTTTGTTCTTCCTAAATCTTCATCACTAATGCCTGTCAGAGAGGACAGCAAGCCCTAGTTCCTTCTCGTGAGCAGCTCAGCGTCTGTAAGGCCCACAGACACACAGACTAAATGGGACCATCAACTTCACATGTCCCATGACAGATACAGGAGAGGTAGTGGGGGGAAAACAGGGTAAAGAGTTAATTCCACTTAGGACTTGAGAAAAAGCTTTATTTTGAAGAGCCGAACAATGATCTGAACCTTGTTTGCCCTCCTGGGAATTAGGTTCCTCTAGCGGCCACACGCAAACTTTACATGAAAGGAAGCTTCTCAAAAGAGTGCTACTAACATGTCAAGAACCACCCCCCCCAAAAAAAACATTTAATTACTTAGACGTTGGGGTGTACCCAAATCACCCCTTCCTGAGTGGGTAAGGTGGTGGGGTTAAATGCAGATTCCTAAGCCCTACCCAAAGAGGCAACCATTCAGCAGACCCAGGCACCCGTTTTTCATGCAGGTGGTCCATGAGTCACAGGATGAACACGCAGATTGTGACGTGGCCCCAAAAGTCAAAACAGGCGTCTATTTAAAACGAATCACCATGACTACCACCACCAGAGTACAATGCCTATTAAGCACCTTGGATTTCTCGCTATAATGTTGCACGTGGTGTGGTTGGGGTTGTTAGGCTGATGTTCATGAGCTTTTGAACCTCTGCTTCTTGTATGTTTCCTTCCATTCTATTGAAGCCTGGTCTTTGAGACAGAGGAGGAAGAAATCACAGATAATTAGGGCTTAAAATATTCTTATTTCATGGTGGGGATAACAAGTGAAACTACAAGTAATGATGTAATCCAACTTGTCAAAAAGGAAGAAAAGAGGAGACAGAAGGCAGGACAGAGCCTTGGGACCCGGCATGCCATGTCATCTTGTAATTAACTAACTGATCCTTTAAACTGTCAAACTCAGAGAGGAGCTCCATGGCCTGGCGTCTGATTAATATTCATATTTGGGCACTGGATGCTCTGATTTAGGTCCCAGTGGTTGTAGTTAAACATCAGTCTTTAAAAAAGAGAGAGAGAAATAAAAACCTGCCTGGCCAGCCAAAATCTCCAGGTTTTACATTCATAGGGAAATGAGGGGAGGCCACCCTGAAGTCCATAATCCATGGCAAGAACAAATCCTCCACGGATGCATATTGATTTCTGCATCATGATGAGGACTTGTATATTGAAAAAATAATTATTTTGCTTCTTCCTACTGGCAGCCACATTGTTAATCACACTCTGGGCCTCATTGTTAAATAAGCGAACAGCGCGTGTAAAATTACATAGCATTCGGTAATATAATCAAGCTTTTAATTTCAAACAAAAATAATTGAATATGTAATTTAATCAAAACATGCTAGAATCTATCATTTAAACTATAATAAGGGGCAACCTGGACTTTAATTCTTCTAGCACAGGCTGCAAAAGAATATATTTCCCTCCCTCATACAGACGTCCCTGGATGAAAAATATACTTCCGTCCAGGGTACAACAAGTACCTGTACTAACAAATGCGTTTTGCAGAAAAGGCAGTTCGCTTAAGAAAACAAAACCAGTCCCCCCCCCCCCCCCCCCCCCCCCCATGGTGTGTGAACCCAGGTCACACTCGCAACCATCAACAGCCGGCTGGACACCCTGGGGGTTGCTCTTGCAGAAGGTGGAGTCATGAGGAAGAGTTCTTCGGAAGCACCGGACCAACCCGGCCTTTGCCTTCACGCTCGGGTCACGTTTTAAAAATCAAAACCCTTCCAAGGAAGAAAATGATTCAACCCAGCTTCACTGTGACTTCCAACAGCAGCGACTTTTAGGAAAGATTTCCCAAATTAGGGGCACCTGGTGGCTCAGTCAGTTGAGGGTCAGACTTGGGCTCAGGTCGTGATCTCATGGTTAGGGAGTTTGAGCCGCACGTCAGGCTCTGTGCTGACAGCTCAGAGCCTGGAGCCTGTTTCAGATTCTGTGTCTCCGTCTATCTCTGCCCCTCCCCTGCTTGCCCTCTCTCTCTCTCTCTCTCTCTCAAAAATAAACAAAAAAACTTTTTAAAAAAAAAGATTTCCCAAATTATAATTTGCGCCTTGTCTCTCATGGCTTAAGTCCATCCCACAGTACCCTATCCTGGATCGAGACGCCTTGCAGCCCACACACTTTCTCCACTGTAATTCCTCTTCATCCTATAGAACTTACTCTCAAGCTCTTGTTAAACTTACCACTCTGCTATTTCAACTTAGATTTGAAAATGGGTGACACTGCTAATGAATGCTCCATCTTGGGATCATAATTCACAAGCGTACTGAAAGTAAGTGGTGTGGAACAGCTAGACTCAAGTTGATGAATTCAGCCAACAGATATTGAGGCCCAACCATGTAATCAGATACATTAATAAGTCTCAGTTCATTTCCATTTGGTGGGGAGAAAGGCCATACCACTCATACAATCAATATATTTTTAATAAAGGAATAGCCCACTCCTAATAAATAAATATATACATTACAAATGATTGAGAAGAAACTCATGGCCGAGCTGGTGCAGGGCACAAGTTTAAATTCCAGAAGGCATTTATGGACTTTGACTAAGCAGACGAGGACAAGGATGAAAACCACCCAACAGCATTAAGATTATGTTGTCTGGGTCAGAGCCACCTATGAAACATCAGAGCTAAAAACCTCTGGAGCAAAGACCAGCTGATGGCCACCCATTAGGAACCTTGGATCTTTAGCCCCTTTGGATGAGACCATCAAAGTTAATGGTCAAAAATATCGTTCCCTCTGACAATTATTTCTAAGATGACTTGGAACAGTTCTCACGCTTTAAAAAAAAAAAAGCTGACACAATGCCAAATTCACAAACACCCACCACTACTTGGTGGGTCTAGGCCATCGGGGAAACCTACCGTCACTGCCAAGCCTGACCTGTGAACTCCACATGGGGAGGAATCCAGTACCAAGGCAAGGAGAGTCTTGACGTCTCACTTCAGAAGTCAACACACAATGTCAGTGCACTGCTTGCCAGATGACATCCTGTGCTGTGTTCCTAGGAGCTGCAAATACTCCTTCGGGAGGAGACCAGACTTGGGGACACCGAAACTGGCTCAAATCCACAGGCAGTAAAGTAATTAATGGTGCCTTTCAGGGCAAGCGCAGTAAAAAAATAATTGCTCTCAAATTTTTACTGCTAATGAATGATTGGTGTAGTCAATATTTGTGTTGTTGGGAGTGGACGTATGTGTGTGTGTGTGTGTGTGTGTGTGTGTGTGTGTGTGAGTGAGTGAGAGAGAGAGAGAGAGAGAGAGAGAGAGAGAAACAGAGACACAGAGAAGGAGGAAGAGTCTTTTGGATGCAAATACCCAAACCAGTCTATCAGCCTGGTTAACAACTTTGAACCTCCAGACCACAAATACTGAATATGTTGACTTTAAATGTCTAGGGGGAACATATGCCATGGATCAAAGAACACACTGATTAATCCAACAGAGACTAAAGTCTGTCACTTTGGTCATGGTGCAAAAAGGAGCCAAACAAGGTCACTAAAGAGCGTAAATAGATGGGAGAGAAAGACCAAAGTTAAACTGGTTTCAAAGAGGGGCTGAGCTGCCAACCCCCTGTCTAAACGTGACTGGATGAGGTCCATGTATCTCCTTCCCCAGCTCATCTGCCCGCTTGTGTTAAAACAGCACTTCCCCTTAAGACAACTACCAGCTTGCTGACGCCAGGTAACTCTCACTTATGCCGTAATCATTTACTATTACATTAGGTCATCGGCTCTGCCTCTACTGAATCGCAGGGACGCTCCAGCTTCTCATCACACACATGCAGCCCTGTAAACAGATGTAAAGATAACTCTGCTCTTGTTTAATGGGAAATCAGTTCTCATAAGTAACAGGAATCCACTGCGAGCATGAACAGTGAACCCAGAGAGAAAGTTCTGAGAGCCAAACACAATTGGATCTTGGCTAGTGTACCTAAGAAACAAGCTGTCGGGTGTTTGTTTGTTTGTTTGTTTAATGGACCAGTTTGCCCACTGGTTAGAACACAGATGCAGCTGAGGCCATGGCAGTGAGCCTGATTCCCATGTGAAGAGGACAAATGGCCTTGTAGCTACAGAATGAATCCTTAATCTCCACATCATTCCAGAAATATGCACTCTTTGGGCGGGGGCAGAGCACATGATTAAAAGACAGAGTCAATATGGTGGGTTAGTAGCAGGGTCTCAGGCAGAAGTGGGGGGAGGCGGGGGGGGGTTAGACTGGGCCACAAACACATTTCCTTTCTCTGCCTCCAACACAGGGATAATCATTTGTCATCTTCTGCCAAGACACCACAAAATATCTGCCACAGAGAATTCTCTAAAACTGATGTGGGAATATACACCTTGTGCAACTCTGTTTACATCGGCTTCCGTCTCACTGTGCCGAAGACAGAGCCATGTGCTGGGAACTGCATGCTCTTACAGGGAACAAAATAGGAGGCCGAGTCAGTTCGGGCTGGGCCAGGCTTCTTGGATGCCCTCACTGCCGCCTCCACGGTATCATGATTCATGCGTTGATTTAATACTGGGAATTCCAAACCACATGCGTTTTTTTCCCTTCAGCTCTCTTTCTGGGCACCCTATTTTACTTGGTTCCAAGTTTTGAGTTACTGCAAGGCCACCCCCCACCCCCGGGCAAACCAGGCTAACGCTTCACTAAGAGGATATGGTTGAATAATTTTATAAGTTATTCATGAAGTAACAACTGGTCGGCACCAAAGCAAGCTCTGCAAGGGAAATTCTTTTTAACCAGCTACATATCTGGGGTATTTTTTGTTTTAAGTCCATGGCAGTTGTCCTTAACTTGTTCTTCTGCATAATTTATTGGGCAGCTGTCAAACATGCATGTTCTCTTGTCGCATATCTGACATCTGTACGCTGAGAAATGACATCAGAAATGGGCAGCAAACAAACGGACACTCCGAGATTGAATAAATGACAGCAAAGGAGTACAGTGAGGAGAGAAAACAGTTGGGACAAAGTATACTACATCCTTTCCCAGCGGGCAGGCCTATGAATGGATTTACTGTTAATTCTTCAACAGTCCACAGGAATGGACTTATTTCACAGAAACACTTACTTCAAAATGACTGGCAAGCTTTTGTTTAAAAAAGCACAATCATTTTAATACATGTGAATTTGTCTTCTTCTTGCCTGAACTATACACACACACACACACACAAACTATATATATATATATATAAATTATGCATAATTTTATACAGCCTATGATGATTTTATAAAGTCAACAATGTTGATACCATAATGAAATACATGGTTTGAGAAACTCCTAAATCTCCTGAAGAGAACGCCTAATGCCTGCAAATGGGCCAAATAACGCAATTCTGGCAACCTCACCTGCACAGACAATTGATCTCCCTGCTAACCCATGAAGCATTGTTGCTAAGCTAACACACTCATTCTTTTTGATCTCTTTCCATCTCCTGCATTGTATTCTGTGCCTCTCATCCGCATCCAACATCAACAGGTCATTTGCAGAGTGGTCAGTGTTGGCCAATATAAATAACTATTATAAAACCTCTAGCATGTTTTAAATCAACAACCCAAGTGGCCTACGCTGTTTGAAGAATAAATTCCAAATATTTTGATGGCAGAGGGTAGCCTGGGCCTGTGAAAAGTACAGGTACAAATTATCATTAAATAATCGGATCACAGCAAGCTATTCTAGCACAACGTTCTCTATTTTTAAACCAGCTTGAAAACAAATAGAGATGACAGCGCCCCTTGGGCAGGACGGTAAGCCTGGGCTTTGTACCACAGGCAGGTGTGTTTCAGATATGGCTGAAATTACCAGTACACACGTAAATCTACAAGAGCCAGAGAATTTGAGAGCCCAGAGCAACTCAGAGCAGGCAGAGGCGGTGACTCTTAGTCTCTAGCTGCCTCTTTCTCTGCCCCACCCCCAAAGCCCATTAGCAATGACCCCCCCCACAACGCTCACCTGAGCAAGGCGATGCATTGCGACATCAATGTGCCTCCAAACAAACTCTCCCTTGATAGAATAGAAACGGGCTGATGTGAACAGTCTAAGAGTTGCTGATGTCTCCCTTTGAGAAGGATATGTATCCTCACTCCAGATTTACCACTTCTGTTTGCCCAGGTTGTTATTGGAATTAATCTGTATTATCTAAGAACACAATCATTAAGCTGGGTGGAGTAGTATCTATAAATGCTAAGGACCAAGTGGGCCAAGAAAAATATTGACCATGACCATGATGAAGATCTACATGTTACTGCCATGGAGAGATGACTAGAACACGGTGCTGAGAAACAGGAGGTTCTAGAACAAGCACAAACAGTGCAGCAGTATTTTACATGTAACTCAAAAGGTGGATAAAACAATGCAGAAGTAAATATATAACATCCAGAGGATGTTTACTCACATCTCATCTCTGTGTACTGGGATATCAGCTGATGTGAAGTCTCCATTATTATTATTATAAACATTTTTTTCTATTGATACTTGGGTATGATTGACTTCTCATCCCTAGGATATTGGTCTTGAATTTCTACACTCTCTTGGTGCACCGGCTGATTTCTTCTAGAGTTACATCCAATTCTGCATCTCTTATTTCAAGGTTTGATTAGTAGTGTACAACTGAACCCTTACCATTTTGGAGTTCCCTTCCCAATTTTCATAAAAAGTTTTTCTAATTGGGAAAAGAAGCTCTTTTCACTGTGAAGCAAGAATCACGCTGAGTAATGACCAAAGACGATACTGAGATCATCATCACAGATATGCTGTAAGCATCAGTCGGCACCATGCATGCATTATTTAATCCTTACGATACCTCCAGAAGGTAAAAACTCTTGCCTAGCATATTCTTTCCAGTTTGCAGACAAGAAAGGTGAGGTCGAGAAGGTTAGGTAACCTACTCAGAATCACACAATAATTGTTGGAGCCAGAATGTAACCTTACTTGATCCAAACCTAGAGCCTGAGTTGTTGTTATTTTTTTGTTTTTGTTTTTTGGGTTTTTTTTTTTTTTTGTCTATTTATTTCTGGGAGAGAGAACACGATGTGAGCAGGGGAGGGCAGAGAGAAAGGTGGGGGGGAACAGAGGATCCAAAGCAGGCTCTGTGCAGACAGTAGAGAGCCCAACTCAGGGCTCAAACTCACAAACTGTGAGATTATGACCTGAGCCAAAGCCGGATGCTTTACCCACTGAGCCACCCAGGTGCCCCTAGAGCTTGAGTTTTTAATGACTTTGTGACAATGTGTTAACATTACAAAAGAGGCATACTGTGGTCCCCACACTCGTAAAGAAAGACAATTCAGATAAAGGAATTCAAGAAAATTCCTTGAAGGAAATCAAGACTCTGGCCAGTACAAGTCACCTATACAAATCTACTTTTTTAGCCCCAAAAGGCTCTCACTAGCAAGGCATATATGATTTCTGAGCTTTTTTTTCTCACCTGTAAAACATACTAAAATAAATCTTGTTCCAAGGATGAGAATGCTTTGTTTCCAAAATCCTCTGAGAGGATGGGATATAATATCCCACATTTAACGATGAGTCGCTTTTCTCTAGCACTGAGCAAACAAAACCATAACACTGCATTTGGGTTTTTCAAACACAAATTGATACAAGTCAAAATGTACATTTTCTTCACTTGTTTTTGCCAGGCCAACTGTCCTCCTCTGACCCCCTGCTAATTTTCCTGATGATGTTTGAACAGAACCTGCTGATTTGGGTAATTCCATGTCCATGCACAAAAATAATTGATGACATCAGCATAGTTAGGGGAATTAGACTTATTACTTAATTACAGAACCAGCAGAGGGAGCACAAACCCTGCATAAATAATAACCATTTCTTCTGAGCTTCTTAATAGCGGCAACAGTCGTAGGGAGAAATACATTTAAAGCTAAATTATCAGAAGATGGGTCTTTGCTTTCTTGGAATGGTGTTAAGGCAGAAATCCAACATACTATCTGTACAATTTACATTTACATAAATGTCACCTTCTTGGGTATTGAAGAGGAAGAAGGAAGTGTTGTGCACAGGTGGACATGTGTGCATGTGTGCCTCTTCGTATCATGGTGAAAAACAAATGACACCCTCTCCACTGGTGAATGCATTAAGGTCAGATGATGAGACTGTCCTAGAGTTGGCAAATATTTACTTGTTCAACCATTATATCAGAACGGCTTTCATTGTAGCTGTGCACATCCTGACAAAGTACTGAGAGAACAGACAAACTTGATTCTTTTAAGATGCATTCAAGGCTTACATTTACAGTTGAAGAAAGGTTCCACACAAAATAGCATAATATTGTGATGGTAAAAAAAATAAAGATACTCGTATTTGTAAAGAACTATCTGCCTTAAGTACGGCGAAGGCTCTTAAGTAACGGTCATATTTTTGAACTTGAAACAGATGTTGTTGACCTTTTTCTTCTGGAAGAATAAATGACCAATAGCCAGTAAAGAGATAGGTTCAACCAAAACAACACTTTCAGGGATAAATGGAAGAAATAGGGCACCCATTTATCCTTTATTTGATAGGGTGGGTCAATGGCTTTAAAAACAGCTATGACCGCTCCCCCACCCCACCCCCCGCCACCCAGCAAGATGTACAATTTAGCCACAGAGATAACATAATGGAAGACTTGATTTCTGTGCTATGGATTTCCTCTGTTGATTTTGCCAGGATGGTCTCCCCATCACTAATGTGGGGAAATTAAAAAAGCAAATCATGGAACTTATACATTGAAATTTAAATGACACACAACCTGACACACTCAAACAAAATGTTTATTTTGAAAAAGTCTCCTGTGGAAGGAGAGAGAGCGATGAATTTCAGCTTTAGCTCATATTCAGAGAATTACCAAGACCCAGGAATAGGGAAATGGTGTTGGTGAAGAAAGGCCCCAGTACAGGTTTGTCTGCCTCAAGTGAGAACCAGGTCAGAGGATGATGGGGACGGCTGTACTGTACCCAGGTGCCCCCAGCGCTTCCGCCAGCCTCTTCTGCATGAGGCCTCTGTCCTATGGGCAGTGTTTCCCACTATCCTGCGAGCCTACTACCCCAGGAAAGTGGAACGGAAGAGGCAGCAGCAGACCGGCCATGGAAACTGGACAGGCACTCTGGTGCAGAGAGACCTGGAGCCTGGTTATCAACAGGGAAAGATGTGATCCACCCTTGCCTTTTTCCCCCCCTTGCTTTTTATCTTTATTTACCCATGAAAGACTCTGAACACAGTGGACCCTCCATATGTGACCCTGGTCAACTGGCTGCAGTTTACTTTGGGCTGGGTGTGCTTTCTTGATGAACATGATCAGAAAAATGAGGTGGTCCTAGAGGATGGAATCTACTATGGTGCCCACAGTTAGGGCTGTTAGCTGACTTCTTCCACATCTGATTACCACCATCAGATGGCATCTCTCTTTCAGGGATTGGTGGCCTCTCAATAGTGCTTTCTTCCACTGCTTTGAAAAAAATTCAAATGAGTTCATCTTACTGGGACAGGTACTCCCTGTGAATGAGTAGTACGTCTCAGAGCAGATGTGTGTGGATCCTTCTTTCCATTTAGTTTTCCTCCAATGTTTTGCATATTCGAAGGTTTAAGGGCAAAGCAGGATTTACTGAATACCTATCATATATACTAGTCCAGTGTGAGAAGCCTTAGCTACATGGTTTCACTTAATCCTCCAAGTAGCTTTATGATTTAAATAAGCACTCCCTTTTCTTGCTAGTTCATAGACTGGGGAACCTGGAGGTCAGAGCAGGTCAGCAACTTGCCTAAGGTTAGTATGCGGTAGTCACGAATCACATCCAGAAGTCTGTGAATAAAAGGGAGATGGTAGAATCCACCACTCTTAGAATTCTCAAACATACATTGTGGGGATTTTGTTGTTGTTGTTTTATGCAACTAAAGCTTGCTGGTTTGAGAATTAACAGCAAAAGAAAATGTCTGAGCAAAAGAAACCCCCTGGAAAAAAAAATCAACTGGTGAGAGAATAATGATTGGAAAAATAATGATCTAGGCTAACATTCTCTTCAGTGATCTCTAGTACCTGCATCACGGGTTGTGTCCTCCACAGGAGTGAGCTTTCTTTTCCAGCATGATGGCAAAGGTCATTACAGACCCAATCAACAAGCCAACTAGCTCATGTGTCAGAGTCATTAAGACCAAAATAAATGGGACCGACAGTCTGAGGTCTGGAATCCTGATCCGTCTTAACAATCCACTGAAAACCACAGGTTTTCTATGAATTCAGAAACTTAAAAATTCTCTTCAGGGAGCATGTTTCTGGCAAGAAAGTCATTTTCTTTATTGATGATACCGTATTTTCTAAATGAAAAGTTTAACATTGAAAGTGATATGAACATACTCTTTCTTATTGAGTTTTCGTAGTTGATCAAGAACGAGGCAAGAAAATAACAATGTTTATTTTCATCCAAGAAATGCATTTACCATAGCTTGTCTATGGATTACATATGAATATAGGGATTCATACTGTATTTATTACTATAACTCATTATAATATGTGTCAAGTGATCTCAGAATGAGTCAGTCAAGAGAGACCAGTATGGAAGGCGGGGGGGGGGGGGGCTTATCTGATCATGTTAGGAAATGGTTGGAATCCAAACCCAACAATTATATCAGTGAAAATAGCCAGGTTTGACTAGAGCTAACCATTTGTCAGGCCTATGCTATGTGCACATGTTTTTATTTTTAGCATTTCACAGCCATCCTGAGCCAATTCTACATATAGTTGAGCAAGCTGTAGAAATTTAGGATACGTAGTACAAATTTGGAGAACCCAGAAATCTTTAAAGGAATCCTTTGGACACTTCCCCCACTTAACTGAATAAACACCAGAAAGGCTGTGTTAGTGAAACTCACCTCATGAACATATGAAGCACTAATTAATAAGCACAAATGTGTTTGTGTCAAAAACAGGTAATCTGCTTCATTCATCTGTTTAGAGACACTGTCTCTGCATTCACACCCCCAAACACAGTTTAAGTTCTGGTGACAATCTAGGAAAAAATGCAAAATGTTTCCAACAGATTACTGGTTTGCTTTTTCAGAAAGACCTAGAGATAATATTAAGTCATCTGGATGGTTCTTTGGCCAGTCGATGTTGTATCACAGACATGTCACACACTTGTGAGAAAGTACATGTCACAGCAACTGCCAAGTCATCCAGAGTCTGAGGTTCCCTAAGGACAGGGGTTCGGCCAGGGGGCGGCCAGAGAAAGGGCCATGATTCACTCTCACAGCACCACGGCCTGGACAGACTTGTCTCTAATTGCCTGGCTGTCATCTCTGAGATACTCCTGGGTGATATTGTGGCTAGAGTAATGAAGAAAATAAATACACTGAATCCCATATATTCCAGGATCCTGAAATGCTCTATTTATTTGCTCAATATTCATTAATGAGGAAAAAAAATCAGAGTATCATCTTTCATGTTATGCATCGACACCGTATATCATTTTTGCTTGAGTGTAAATTGTGATGTGAGTTCTTTCAATTATATGAAAAGCAAGGTGTCAAAGAGACGACTAATTTGCAGCGATGCTGTTCTTTGTGCTCACATTTCTGATTGTGGAAGTCTGCAGTTCGAACACCAGCGTAATCAGCTCAAACAATCTGAACGGTAATTTTGCTCGAGAGGTGGAGAATCGTAATTTCATCACGGAAGCGTTGCATAGCTTGTGAACCTTTAAAAAGGAACTTGATTCCATTCAAGGTCTAGAGGCTTTCACCCTATTGTATAATGTCACAAAAAGTCTCTAAAGCATTTTAGATTGGGTATAATGACATGTCAAGAGAAAAGCAAGTCTCTACTTGGCCTCCAGATCCTTCTGAGTGTGCCATCAGGGGGCCGTCCCAGTCTCTCAATTAACAACAGCAGTGGCTGCAACCATTTATTCAGTGGCCACCACCAGATAAGAGGTACCCTGCAAAGCACTTTGCACCCATTACCGTGTTTAGTTTCTACAACACCCTTTTGCTGTCGGCTTTACTTGCCACGCTTCTACACACAAGAACAAGAGGCTGAGGGACTCAGTATTAGGCTCAAAGTCAGGATTCACACCCGGACTGTCTTGGTTTGGGCCACCCAAGTAGACCGCTGCCTACGGCCGCTCTGCTTGTTGTGTGACTGCTCACTGTTGGGACCAGCACTGGCGGGAAGGAAATGGCACAGGGAGAGGAGAGGCTGAAGTCTCGGTCTTGCAAGAGATGTGCACTCAAGCGAGGAGAAAAGGAAAGCTTCAAAAAGAACTGGTCGTCTTACTGGGGGAGCAGTGGCAGAATTCTTGCTCTCGGGCGGGCTCACTGCATTGTGACCTCAAGGAGGGCCCATCCTTGCTCCGTCAGACTTAGGAAGGAAAGATCTGGCAAAATCAAGAAGCAGACAGCTGAGATAATCATGTGCAACAGTATTTGGGAGCTGTCTGGTTACTCAGAGTCAAGAGGGTTTTTGGCTCTAGGATCCCCAACAAACAGCATGAGACATCACTGGATAATTCGTATGCTACTACTTATTACAGACATTCAATATATATTATATTATGCATATATATATTGAATGTCTATATAAATGAATATATATTTATTGAATAAATAAAATAATATATATATTTACTGAATACATATATAAATGAATATATATATATATATATATTTATTTATTTATTATAAACTGATTTATAACGTAGAAAGTGGGGGGGGGTCTCTTTTTTTTATCTGAAAGCCAGATTCTGCTCTGC
>NC_064816.1:38895731-39093541 GCF_023721935.1 Panthera uncia
TGGGGGGGGGTCTCTTTTTTTTATCTGAAAGCCAGATTCTGCTCTGCTAGGTTTTCAGAGACCCCCCCTCATCCAAAGGTGCAGTTGCTAAGTTGTCCCCAGATCAAGGAATTGTATGAATCTTGTAATAAATCTTAATTACAAAAGAACAGAGTATCCGCCTCTCTTTCCTGGACTAGAAAGGAAGTGCTCACAGGCAGAGGTGGTGTAGTATTGGCTGTTTTACCCACAGAGGTAGCCTGGCACCTGGTACATACGAAGCCCTCGATAACTAATTCATGAATAATAAAGGGTATTTTCTTTTGGGTTTATTCATTTTTGCATTCTGAACCTCAGGCTCTCTTCCTTTTCTATGTATTTCTCTTTCTTCCCCTCAGGTCCAGCATCCCCTATCGAAAACAAAGCGACTTCCTTAGGCATGGTGGAAGAGGACAGGATCTGAACATCCATCGGCTCGTGTGCTTCTAGGCGGCAGAATCTGAGAAGCAGACTTGGAAAACAAAACCCTAATTAAACCAAACAAAATATCCCTTTCTAATTTTCTATGGAAAACCTCTGAAGGGACCAGAGTTGATGAACAAAACCACACTGCCATACTTCACCATGATGAAGCAAACCCTAGTGGGAGGGTCAGAAAACGGCTACTGGGAAGTCACAATTATTGTTGTATATTATTTGTGTTTAGTGCCAGAGAAACGATTTTCTTTTTGCAATATCTCTGTCCCAATAAAATTAAGAACTTAGCGTAGGATCCAAATTCCCCCCAAAGGAGTCAGCTTAAAAAAAATTTACTAGCTCTCCTGCCACCGGGATTTATGGTTTCTTCTTTAATAGCAACAGTCTGATACACTAGAAGTTTCTCTGGTCACTACATGGATTCATTTATCTTTCTTTTGAAATATGCACTGAACATTTTAAACAAATTCTGGTGCTCCGAATTGATTGAATTTTGCATCGAGGAATGAATTGTAAAATGGGTTTTGGAATGGGTCTCCGGAACAAGAAGACTTTAAAATAAAAACAGATACTGAAGACTGTATTTTCCTGATTGTCAGTCAAGCTAATTATGCTTTACTCTAAAGCTTTGTCTATCATGCAAGAAAGCAAAAGGCAATTGGGGGCTTTCTCTTTGCACAGCCTGATGTCTGGGAATATAACACCAGTTTATTCACAGCAGGAGGCTGCTGTAATTGGCATCCCATTTTCCCCTACTAGAGGGTAATTCTCAAGCGAAGAAAACACAATGTTAACAAGATTTTACAAATTTGACATATGGTGTTCTATCTGAAATGACCAACACAAGTTCCTGGTCTCCCCAAGCAAACAGTTATCACTAGATAGGACTACAAGAGAACATGACAGGGTGTAAAGACACCTGGCATTCTGTTAGCAGATTGGTAAACCTGCCACCATAGGAAAACAACAAATAAAAGCAACAAAAGGTAACACACCCAGGATAGACGTGTCTTAGAGAGGTAGTGAGGACAGAACAACAAAAGCCTCACCTAGAACACCAGGCTTCTTTAACGACATTTGGTTGTGCCTAAGGCATTCGAGGCGAGGATTCAGACCAAGGAGAGAATGCTTCCTGAGTCCCTTAAGGTGGGGGTAGGGCTGGTCCACAGTGTGAGTGAAAGCAGTAATCATACAGGATGAACAGCACCTAGAAACGGTTCTTAGCTTATATTCATTCACTCCCTAAACACAGAGAAACTCTAGAATGAACTTATAGGTAAGGTCAGATTGCCTTGATGTGAATCCAAAAACTTTATCACAACATCTTTCTTGTTCAAAATAACCATATACCCCCCAATGGGGGGATTCTGTTTTAATTAAAAAAGAAATGGAAGAAAATATTCTAGTACATAAAAAACAAAGCAGAAATACATAAAAACTTTCCAGGACAACAGGGATTTTTCTCCCCCTTCCCCTTGAGCAACATTTCATTCTTTCTTGGTAAGGCATTGGGTAGATTCCAAAGAAGGGCAAACATGGATCCCTAGGAATTTATCCTGGATTTGCTACTAAGATACTCACAGTTTATTGTCTATAACTGTTGCCAGACCCCATCTGATATTCCATCTGAACCCAGCTGAAGAGGTGGTGTGCGGACTGGAGATTCGTTTTAAGGTTGGTGATCTCAAGGGGATTACACAAAGGGATTAATGAGCGTTTGCAACCACCAGGTACTGGCAGTAAAGGCACAGAGCCAGGGCAAGTCCTGATTTTCATGGGGAATTAAACTGCCTTTTGTTACCACCTGCTGACACATAATTGACAATCAATGAGAATCTGCCCAGGTGAAGGAAAAAGCATGGTTGAACCACTCTTTTCTTTCAGTGCACTCAATCCCGCAGACACACCGCATACTCCCGCAACAACAACTGTTTCTCCCGTGAGCCTATTTGCGTGTTCCTGCCCATTTCTTCCTTCCTTTCTGGATGTGCTACAGTGGTGATTCTCAACAGCACCTGAACTATTTTTAAGTAGTACAAGGACAGGCTTTGAATTAACACTGAATCCCATCACAAGGAGCGTTTTGCTCTCTGCAATGTCTGACTATCCTCTAGACGGCCCAAAAAAAAAAAAAAAAAAAAAAAAAAAAAAAAAAAAAAAGTCAGAGGTCTCAGATATAAACAAGTAGGAAGGAATCTCAGTTTGGGGCCGATATGTGTTTCTGACCTTGCTAATATGTGGTAATCTAAAAGGGAGATGTGAAATCAGAGTGTCCAAAAGATAGTACAACCCAGCTGGCATCTATTAGCGGGCGTTTTCAGTGTAATTCATTTTTACAACCATTTTTTTTTTTTATGACAAGTATTAGTGATTCTCCATTTCCAGAAGTTAGAGAAAACGGTCACTGAAAACAGTTACTCACGCTAGGCGAAATAAGCTAGCCACAGAAAGACAACTATTTTGATTCTACTTATATGCAGTATCTAGAGTAGTCAAATTCATACAAACAAAAAGCGCCGGCTGCCAGGGTCTAGGGGAAGAAGGGAATGGACAGTTGTTTCCTGGGTACAGAGTTTCAGTTTTACAAGGTAGAAAGTTCTGGAGACTGGTTGCACTACAATGTGAATTATATTTAATACCACTGAACTATACGCTTAAACAATGGTTAAGATGGTGAAACTGATATTTTACTGCCACGAAAAAACATTAGAGAAAAAGCAGAAGATAATGTGACTGTGAAGAAAGGTCAGAAAATGTAACATTGTGGGCCTGGAAGACAAAAGGAGGCCTGAACCAAAGAATGCAGGTAGCCCGCAAAAGCTGGAAAAGGACAGGAAATGGATTTTTTTCCATAGAGTCCTGCCAATGCCTTGATGATAGCCCAGTAGGGCATGTTTCAGCCTTCTGCCTTCCAGAACTGTGAGATAATAAATTTGTGTCGTTTTAAGCACCCCTTATCTCCTTACCCCCTGAAAAACACAAGCACACACTTTTCCCCTGAGTTAATTAAAGCATATTTGGAAATGCTATTTGGATGAAGTCCGTGTCTATGGAAAAACTGTGAATACATATGAACACCTGATGTTTGGTGAACACACACCTCATCTGCTGGGCTATAAAAGGCAAACAAAGTTTTCCAGGATTTATTATATTTAAGAGGCCTCATGACCACGGGGACGGATTCAAATTAGATGTCAATACACTTCACATACAACTTGACTGCAGGCCAACGGTCTTTCATTATTAAAAGCACCTCCCTCCCAAACTTTCTCATCACGCTGACTGACGGAAATAGGAACCAGGAGTTAAGTTGAGGAACAGGAGGCAGCAAGCCTAGTTTGGGCTCATCACTTCATTTCCAAGCCTCAGTTTCTGAAACTATGAAATGGGTGAATCAGTACTTCCCTCTAAAGAGCTGCTGTGAGACTCAATCAACATGCAAAGGCCACTTTTGGCACACGCCTGGTTCCTATTATTAATATGATTATTACCAGGCATTCTTCTTCTACCAAATAGCTATTTTCTTTCTGGGAAAAAAAAATTAAGAAAAAAAATTCATCACTTTAGCATATATTAAATCTGAGCAACTCCAGCCACCAGCCCTTCGATAATTTGGAGGTCACATTATTTGGAATGATCTAGGACACCGCCATGTTGGGGCAGGCATGTTCTTGGGGACGGCCCTTCCATTTGCTCAGCTCTGAGTGAAATTTGCCAGTGTTGTGTGCCTGTTCACTGGGTCACGACTGTGACTGTAAGGGCCAGCCCAAGAGCTTGAACCATTTAATGTTTAAAGCCCAGCCTGAGAGCCAGGTTTTTCCACAGCTGTCACTTATCAGCAACACAATACCCTAGGGATATGTATTCATCAAATACTTATTGACTGAAGCTGCAGGGTTTTTTTTTTTTTTCTTTCATAACGTTAGAAAATATTGCTTCTGATTTAAATAGTTTTCTTTGAGGGATGGAAATCAAAAACAAAGATCCATTTTCCAATTGTACGTGTTGGTGAAAGGTGAGCACTTCTGAAAATATCTTGGGAGCTTAAGGCAGGGTTTCTCCACACTGGCACTACTGACCTCCTGGGCCAGATGATTCTACATTGTAGAGACTGTCCTGTGCTTTGTTAAGATGTTTAGCAGTACCTCTGGCGTCTACCTGCTAGATGCCAGCAGGACCCATACCCCTAGCTGTGACAATCAAAAATGTCTCCAGACACTGCCCCGAGTCCCCTGGTAGCAAAACTGCCTTCAGCTGAAAACCACTGCATTGGACTATGATACCAACTCTGAGATTACGAACAGCAGCTGTTTCCTTAAAAGAAAAATTAAAAAATACTTAACACAGAAAGAGTCACAGTTATGGCTACTAGTTGTGAATAATTGAAAAGAAGCCTCTTTATATTTTTATAGTGTCCTTCAATCCAATAAATATAAATTAAATGTAATAATAAGTGAAATAGCTCTGTAAATTGCAAAGTGCAGTGCTAATGATTATTAAAATGATATCAGCATGCTCTGGGACTATACAAAGCATGGGTTGCTTGAAGAACATTTTATTAAACCCATGCTTTGCGGCAAATACTTTACTCACACCATCTCATTTGAATTTCAGCCTCTGATTTGTATCAATGAGGGAACAAAGGCTCAGGAAATAAAGTAACATGATCAAGGTCATTTGGCTAGTTAAGAGGTGGTGGCAGGATCTGAACCTAGGGCTATAACTCTCCAAAGCCAGTATCTCCTATCCCACCTGCTGCTTGCCGTATGCTGTGGATGCCAGTCTGGAATGTCCTATGTTGTTCGACAAGCCCTTCTGGAAACAACGGCACATGTATCTAGAGAAGCCAACCAGGGTTGGAATGAAATCTATAACCTGGAGCTGAAGTCATCTGACCTGGCTAAGTTGGGCCTAAATTCCAAATTCAAGACCCACTGGGCCAATCACCCAACGAGCCAGTCACAAACTGACATTTTTAGGGTCCATTCTTAATACCCACTATCCTTTTTCTCCCTTTAGATAGTCAGAAAAAGAAGCTTTGATGCAAATAGGAGAAACACATGTCAAACTGACCTAAGTAACAAGAAAGAATCTACGTTCCGTTTTTCAGTTTTTAAACTTAGTATTTGTAATGGGTTGAAATGGGTGCCCCCAAAAAGGTTTTGTTGAATTCTTAACCCCTAGTCCCTCAGAATGTGACCTTATTTGTACGCAGTGTCTTTACGAGGTAATCGAGTTAAAATGAGGTCATTAGGGTGGGCCCTAATCCAATATGGCTGGTGTCCTGATAAATAGGGAGAATTCAGACACAGATGTGAAAGAAGAGAGAGAGCACACCAGGTGAAGATAGAGACTGGAGTGATAACACCTACAAGTCCAGGAACATCAAAGCCTACTGGGAACCCCTAAGAAGCTACAAAGAGTCAAGAAGGAATTCCCCTACAGCCTTCAGAGGGAGCATGGCACTACCAACACCTTGTTTTTAAACTTCTAGCCTACAAAACTTTGAGATGATACATGTCTCTTTTTTAAGTCATCGAGGGACTTTGACAGATGAGGGAAATGAATGTTATGGCAGTCCTAAGAAACTAACACAGTTTCTATTTCAGAAGTTAATCCCTAAGCAGACTTGGGAAAATAAATGCACATGGTATGTTTTCAGGGGGTTCTAGAACACTGTGTTTGCATGACTGTCAAGCACATGGAGCTGTCTAAGGTGGCTTGTCAACTGAGTTGTGCCCGCCATATGCAAGTTTTGGCCCACTGCCATGTAGTGACAGGGCCCTCACCCATGCCAACTGGCAGCTGGGCCCCAGGTGGCCTCTGTCCACATCCTCAAGGCAGATCTCTCCTAGGTCCAAGGCAAAATGGCCTCCTGGCTTCCCCCGGAAGGCTTAGAATGTTTATTCACATGAATTCTAACAGATCTGTAAAAAAAAAAAATTACCATCTTAAAGTTTCTATTATATTTCTGTTAACATTTTCTATTACATAAATATGTTCAGAGGAAAAAGGAGGGCTATTTACTACACACTGAAACCCAAGGGGCATTAATATTCATGCCCATCTGAAATGTGGGCAAAGGCAAGGATGAAGTGGTGGGCTATGGAAAAGAGCAACAAAAACTTTTCTGGAAATTTTCTCAACTTAAGTACAGAGCCGATCTATTGCCTTTAAGATACCAGGGTAGAGGAAAATCGATGTGAAAAGTTAATAAGCTCACATCTGGCATTAGTAAAGCAATGCAGAAAACCACACAGCCCATCTCCTTGGTGAGCTAGGCCAGTGCTGTTATTTAATTATTGCAATTCTGGCTTTGTTAGACCTGCCAGCGCAGGATTTGTTTATAGGTGTCCCTTCCTTCAAATCCGCCCGCAGAGGCTCACCCTTGTCATTTGTCAGGGGCTAAATAGCTCCGGGCCAAGAGAAGACATTTACTTACAGAATCTTCAGATTCTTTTAAATAGGCCTTTGGGATTTTGCCACTGACTGTTCTGTGGCGAGAGGCTCTGGACACCTTGCACTGGGTGTTTCTTTTAATTGACTAACCTCGATGTCGCTGATCAAAACCACTGTAACCCACACATGCCCTCAGTCTGAAGCTTCTAATGACCTTTCCCTGGCCCTCAACACATATGGCCGAGACAATGCAAACATCATTTGGAAGATGAGTAAATTCAATAACTCAATTACAGCTACACCAAAGCACCATTTATCAAACTCGGACCACAGCACTTTGTCTCTCTTAGGTCTCTGTTTTTCCACAGCCAGGCATTTGGGGAAAGTCACTAATCAATTTAGGAATGATTAAATTGGAATTTGTAACACTTCCCATTATTAAACCTTCAATCTTCATTACGGCAACTTAATGATTACATCATGGCTGAGAAAAACAAATTATGGGTAGCTGGCATCATTCAGAGAGCTGCAGGAGCAAGTAAACTGTCAGAAACACCACAAGTCTCATACGTGTGGGTGTATAAATGATTGCTTGATGTGTACAAAGAACACCAAACTGCCATTCACTTTAGATAAAAATACACAGGAAAACTTGACCTAATATGTTGGCCTATACTGTACTCTTGCTTTTTTTCTATAGATTGAGTTGGTTAACCTGGGATGAATGGATGGGAGCTGGGAACCCTTCAAAAATCTATGCAAATCTATGTGCAAATGAGCTTCAATCCCAGAGAAAGGTCCTAAGATCTTATCTGACCCCTACAGGTGTACAGAAATAGAGATGGTCTCTAGTTAGTAAGGGAAGGCATGTTCTATAGCTTTCCACTCTTACTTTCCTCTGATGTCCCTTGTCTTCTTTCAAACTCCAGTGTTAGTTCCCCGATCAAAAACTCTTTCACAGGAAATAATTTTTTTCTCAACTCTTAATAACATGGCCAATACTTTATGAGGGTACTTTGCAATTTCTACCATTAACCATATCCTCAATATTCTGGCAGTCAGAGGAAACTCAGCAGGGTTACCCATGGGACTTTAAGTACTGACATTCTTGTGGATTCTAATTGTGGGCAAACAGGAAAGAGGATGAAATTCAAGGAAGTGAGGGTGATTATTAATGGCGAGGAGAAAAAGAAAACATGAATTCTCAACATATATTAGGCCCATTTAAAAACGATACTGGGCGCCTCGGTAGCTCAGTAGGTTAAGCACCCGGACTCTCGGTTTCAACTCAAGACACGATCTCACGGTTTGTGAGTTCGAGTCCACATGGGGATCCGCGCTGACAACGTGGAACGTGCTTGGGATTCTCTCTCTCTGCCCCTCCTCTGCTTGTGCTGTCTCTCAAAATAAGTAAATAAACTTAAAAAAAATATTACACACTATAGAAATTTACAGGGTAGATACAGCAATGATGATGATGATAAAAGTAGTACTGAGAGTCTATCGGGCGTCAGATAATGTGCTAAGCACCTTAAAATTCAATGTTCACTATTAACCCCCTGAGGTAAGTATTATTCTCCTCAGTTTACAGATGAAGAAACGGAAGCTCAGAGAAGGGAAGCAGCCTGCCTGGTTACAGTAGCCAGCCACCAAGATGGCCCTCAACAGGCCCCCTCTGGCGTTCCCAGTCTTGCAGTCCTCTCCTACTATGTACCAGGGCTGGTCTGGGTGACTAATGGAATACAGCAGAAGTGACCAGATGTTACTTCTAAGGTTAGGGTATTAAAACTATTAAGGCTTCCTTCATCTTGGGCACTCTCTCTGTCTCTCTTTCTTGCTCTCAAGGAAGCCAGATGTAATGTCATGAGCAGACCTTACCATGGGAGAGTAACTGAGGCCTCTTGCCAACAGCCGTGGCCGGGAACTCAGAGATGGAGGCCCGGCCCTGCCCAGCCTCAGATGGCCGCTGCCCCAGTCAACAATCTGAGTACGCCCTCGGGAGAAACCCTGACCCACAGCCACTCAGCCCTAAGCCACTCCAGATTCCTGACACTCAGAAACTGGGTGGCAGAATACAGGTGCGTTGTTTTAAGCTACTAGGTTTGGGGGTCATTTGTAAGGTAACGATCATTAAAATATTAATCACACACCTAGTAAACAGGAGAGTCTGGATTCAGACCCAAACCGGCCTGGCTCTGGAGTTGGTGTTCTTACCCTCCTTCAACGTTCCTAAATCACTCCTTTAGGCACCTAGGACCTCCCTTTTATGGGAAAGCAGAAATTTCTTTCTGCCCCCACTGCCACCTTAGGAGGCACTGGTAGAAGGAGCTGTGGCCCTCCTCGGCCTGCCAATCACCAAAGACAAAGGTCAAAGGTAACACAGCTCATCATCCTGACAGATGGGAGAAATCCCAGCGCTTAGCAGGTGTGCTGTCTCCCTGCTTCTATCAGCTTTGGAAGTTAATTTTATACACACAGGATTTCTAAAGCTGCCCGCTATCAATGGCATTCAGTGGGGAAAATATAACCACATCTCATAATTGCCTTATTTATTTAAAAAGGTGGAGTAGATTAAACTCACCAAACACCATCTTCCACCATGGGGTTTACATATTAGAGCAAATCTAATGAACGATAAGGTCACTGTCTTGCATTCGTCTTCATTTAAAAATGGATGCAGTGAGAAAACACCTGCCTTAAAACACTGTAGGTCCATAATCTCCTTGCAGTCCAAGCTTCATTTATGGTGAGAGTGCAGAGCAAACGCTACCATTACGGTGACAGTGTTCACTTTTAAGCTCAGAGAATAGAGAGGCATTAAACAAAAGAGGACCAGTGGGAGACCCATCCATTTCAGGCCCTGGGAAAGGTCCCTCTTTGCCAAGTGAAGGGGGGAAAATGAGCCGTAAGGCATTAAGAAAGGAGCAAGCTGTGAAATGAACCAAGGGGTAGATGGTGCGGTTCATGACCCTGTAGCCTCATAACACAGTCCTTCAGCCACGGGGTCGCTAATGAAGGGCGATGCCTGGAAATTAATGGAGTGGTATGGGGTATTCGGGTGAAAATGGGAGCATGGTGATTCTTCCAGTCCTTTCTGCTCAAAGAGTCAGGGCAGAATGGTTATTAAGGCTTCCAGCACTTTGGTAAGTTAATATTTCACCATTATATGATTAGAATGAGCAAGCCCAGACATCAAGTACCCAAACATCTTCTTTTTGAAAAACAGAAGGGACCCCTAGTCCTAGAAGGAAGAAAGAGAATAAAGGCAGGTCCATCTGATTCTAAGCTCTGATGTTCTGATGAGGCAAGGGCCTTCATTTTCTTTTGTTTTAATTCAAAAGGCCCCTTTAGCCAAGTGGACCCTGCAAAAATCCTCCACTGGGAGCTCACGTCCTAATCACCTCCTTCCAAAAGCCTCACAAATAGATATTTATGGCAAATACAAAACACTGAGCATGCTGACTTATGAAAGGCGATTTGTTCCATCTGTGAATTGAGACCTGAAACCTTTCCACTTTCATGTTATCTGTCATTTTTCTCCCACAAATGAAATGAATAATTCCTCCTCATGGCAGTCAATTTCAAATTCACAGGGTTCCCCCACCCCTGAACCCATTATATTTTGTTGCATAAAACCCATCTCATAAAATAAACCTCTCAAAGTTGTAAATTAAAAAATAAACATTCTTGAGAAAATGTCAAATGCAGGCCTGAGAGAAAGGCCAAAAAATCCATTTAAGGGAATATTGCAGGGAATCCGTCCCCAGAAAATTGGGAGAAAACACTCAGACTGGTGATTGAATATAAATTCACCGCCTTCAGCCGATTTGTAATGAAATGAACCTTTAGCTAGGGGTTGCTATATACTTTTAGAACGGACTATGAGCCATGCCTGCAGTGGAGGGAAATCAAAAAATATGTACCAGAATATTAAAATAAAAGCGAGGGTGAACAAATGGAGAGGGCAAACAGAGTATCTGGCACCATGTCTGGGTGTGCAAATAAAAAGTCACAGAAAATACTCCCCCCACTGCGTGGCAGGTGCATTTAACCTATAAAATGTACCCATATACCAACTGCTCAGGCTGGTAGGCTTTCAGTGGCAAATCCTGAATGCTAGAGACATTTTCCTAGGGTCTCTGGTCGCTTCCCACCTTCATGGTTTGGCACGTGCTTCAACATACTCAGAAGCACAGTACACCAACACCACGGTGGCAGTCACCTCCAAGATGGCCCCAATCATCATGCCTTTTGGTATTCACACCCTGTGTACTCCCCTCCCACATCGTACCAGAGTTGTTTTGTGCGACCAACAAAATACGCAGAAGCAGTGGTGTGTCATTTCCAACATTAGGTTATAAAAGTCACTGCATTTTCCATCTGTTGTCCATTCTTCCTCCTTCTTTCTCTTTCTGATCACTTGTCCTGGGGGAAGGCGGCTGGCATGTCTTGAGTAGCCCTTTGGAAAAGCCCACCTGGGGAGCAACTGAGGCCTGGTGCCAACAGCCAGGGAAGACCGGAAGAAGCCTTGGCAACAGCAAATCTCTGTGAGGGAACCACCGTCAACACAGATCCTCAGGTGAGCCTTCCAACGACCACAATCCAGGTGGCCAGCCTGACTGCAACCTCCTGAGAGGCACTGAACCAGAAGAGCCCAGACGAGCTTTCCCCAGATGCTTGACGCTCAGAAACTGTGAGACATTAAATTTTTGCTTTTGCAGACATGGTAAACTTGGGGGATATTTGTTATACAGCAATAGACAGCGACTACACCCATTGATGACACCACGTATTTAGTGAGTTCTTACAATGTACCAGACAATGCATGGAGTGTTCTTCACGAACTGTCTCACTTAATAATACATCACATACCCTATGGTGCAGATCCTACTTTGTTATTCCCAGGTTATTATACAGGATTGCAGGGAGGATTAAATGACATATAAAGCACTTGGAAGAGTGGCTGGCACTTAGTGAGTACCTTCTAAATGTTAGCTATCAAGACTGTGACTATTCCCGTCAGAGGAGAATATCACGGGTTAGCAAGAGCTTGCTCTGGGCCACACTGCTGGGAGGTAGCAAACACACATTACACATCTCCCAGATTCCAAGGCCCATGTTCTAAAACCAGGATGCTTCTTCCTCTGACAAAACAGTCTCCAGTAAACAAAACAAAACATATGCTATAAGCAAAAGTAATTAATTCACGGGTTATCTATGGTCTTGGATTAACCATGATTTTTGGGTCTTAGATTAAAATCCTCTTTGTGTGGGGTGGTGGGTCAAAAATATTCCTGAAGGCTACAAAACTGTTTTTAAACATTAAAAAACACTGAAAGCAAGGACTTAGCAAAAAACAAAAGGCTACTAACAAATTGAGATTTTTATTTGGTGTAAAAATTTACTGAATACCAGCGGCATTTACAACATGAAACTGACTGAACGTTGCCCTGAGTCACTAAGTTGCACCTATCCTTAAGATGAAATCAAATAACAGAGGGGTCTATGTGCACTACTCAGGCCAAATCCTGAACCTGCAGAGAAACTAACTTAAGGGTTCTGTTACTAGGTTCAGAAGTAGTTGTTGAATTAAAAACAGTCAGAGAGGTCCAGCCCTCTGACGAACGTTTTTTGTCTTGAGCACATCACAGGTAGGGTTATAATCTCTGTGAGATTAAGTACTCTATAAAAGAATAGGAAATAACACAAGCTACAGGCTGGTAATGTTCAAAAAACTCATTTCAACCAAGTCTCTTCCAGTTGATTAATCAACATCCACCTTTTATCTTCGGAA
This sequence comes from Panthera uncia, assembly GCF_023721935.1. Lineage (NCBI taxonomy): Eukaryota > Metazoa > Chordata > Mammalia > Carnivora > Felidae > Panthera > Panthera uncia. The sequence continues at coordinate 38,908,381 of NC_064816.1, forward strand.
GCGAGCCTTCAGTTCTACATAATTTGCTGTTGAATGAACATCTGTTCACTGCTGAGATTTACTCAGCCTAAGTGCTTGTGGAATGAGAAACTAAGAAATGTGGCTTTAATCCTATTCCACCTTGAAGAGGTCTCTCCTCCTCTGTGGTTAGGCAGCTTGAAAAAGGTACTGGCTTTCTGCACTCTCATTACTTTATGATGCTCTCGTCATTTACCAAAGTAACACAGCGACTTCAAGTAACACTGCCAATGAGGGCATCCATACTCTTTGAGCCTGCAAGGAGTCAAAGTTAAATTCCTTCTGGCAGGTTTCAAATTGTGAAGGGAGCAATCAGTAGAACCAAATCCCGCGGGACTCTAATGCGAGGAGACGTTCCTTTTTGCCAGTATACACTTGTCCACAGTCGACCCGCCAAATTCCTTTCCCATGGTTATTTTGTGGCTGTGTCCGGTAAGTACCCAAGAGCACCTAGGGGGCGTCATCCCAGACTGCTGGAGCCTGGAGAGCAGGCACCTGCTGATATCGCTCCAATCTAGCAACCACGTGTGAGCTCGGCCTGAGAAGCAGATCACCACTGGTGTGGCCACCAGAAGTACTTCAAACATGGTCTTTGTAATGACAGCTTGTAAGGAAGGACCCAGGCCTCTCCCCACTTCCCCTCCTGGAACAGTTTAACCAGACAGGTGGGGCAACCCAAAGCAATCCTGCCTCCCTTCTTGTACCCTGCCCCATGCCCATGCTCCCAATTCATCATGTGGGGAGCTCAACTCAGTCTACACAAACGTTGCAGGTTCTCACCCATTTGCTGAAAACACAGAACAAAACAAAACAAAACAATACAACCTGCAGGAGGGATAGACTGAGTAGGAGGGGTAGCTTATGGGAGGAAGGGAAGGAAATTAGGTTACGTGCAAGGGACACTGTAGTGCCTTGGAATACAATTTCCAATATAGACGCTGGCACCAGGTGTTCCAATAAACCCTTTTGTTTGTAATGTGATTTTATTGGGGGCAATCCAATTACAGAGAAGTTCAAACCACCATCCTTAGGGTAAGACCTGAGGCCAGGGTCTAACTATTAATAACTCTATTAATACTCCTCTTCACCAAACAAACCGTGTCTGCCCTTGGCTGTTGTGACTGCCTGTCAGAGAGTGCCCTGATCCTAAAACCGCTGGGGCATGAAGGCCAGCCAACCTGAGATCAGCCACAGCTCGAAGCCACTGTTGTCAAAACTGTGGCCAAGACGTTATCAAGTCCAGCAGAGTTCGCAGCTCTCAGAACTCAGCAGCTGGGACAGGCCCTTGATAAGGTGGTATTTCCCACTGCTCAGAACTCCAAGTGACCCTCTAGATTTTTCCTCTGCTGAAACGGTATCAGTTCAAGATCCAAGTGAGTAGGCTCAAACCTTTGGTCCTCTGCACACACGGATGGGTCTCTCTGCTCGGAAAAGCTGCCCACGGTCAGTCTGACTTGCTTGGCTAGCTCTCTGCTCAACCATTCTGAAGACAGGCTCTGCTCTGTTCTTTCCTGGACACCGTCTCCAGTCGGCTCTTCAAGTCCAAATCGGAAAGGAAAGCTCTCCCAGGACCTCCTCCCTCGCCTGCTCCCCACAGTCCATGCTTGTTTCCATACCAGCCCTGGGTCACTGACTAGGGCAGTTGGTAGTTGCACCTCTCACTGTACTACACTGTGTGTCCTCAAGACAGGGGACCTTTCCTTGGTCGATCTGCACCCTTCCCACAAGCAGACGATGGATCGGTCTGAAGAAATGCTGTCAGTGCATAACCTTGCTCCCAATTCGGTATGTTTAGAGTGGCTCCTGCCCCTGTGTACACACGGCTTTCTCAACCACAGGCCCCACACCAGTTTCTTCCCCATCAGGGTCCCAGGAGAAGCACATTCTGCACTTGGCGCCCATGTAGTTACTGGGGGTGGCACTACTGAATCTTCCACTCACAGTTCTGTGAATGAGGTACTTGTATTATTCTTAGTTTAGGGCTAGGAATTAGGGATCAGATAAGTGACTTGTCCAAGGCCATGAAAGTGTAGTAAAAGACACACGCGGGATTTGGCCCAGTCTGTCCTGACCCTGAAATCTGTGCTCTTCACCACTATGTGTGCAAACAGCTTATCCTTATGGGCTTTTGGACCCTTCGACACGGGGGCTGTATATGGCCATCTGAGGTGTCAGAGGGTAAAAGGGTCACGTTGCCCTTGCAGGAGTATGTCACTTTGGAGAATAATCTTCTCCTCTTACCTCAAAGTAACAAAAAAATGGAGGTAACACAATTTATTAAACTTTATAAAAAGGTCAGATGATAGGAATCTATCTCCTAAAAGACAAAGAGCTGGATATATGGAAACCCAGAGTTCATGAGAAGCAAATCACTCATTCTACCCTTGAAAAGAAAAAAATGGAACCAAGTATTCAAATTTACGAGCAGGTTGTTCATAAAATTTATAGTATCACTTTAAAAACTTAAGGGAAGGGGCGCCTGGGTGGCTTAGTTGGTTGAGCATCCGACTTCAGCTCAGGTCAGGATCTCACACTCGGGGAGTTCAAGCCCCGCGTCGGGCTCTGTGCTGACAGCTCAGAGCCTGGAGCCTGCTTTGGATCCTGTGTCTCCCTCTCGCTCTCTGCCCCTCCCCCACTGAGGCTCTGTCTTTCTCTCTTTTTCTCAAAAATAAAACAAACAGTAAAAAAAAACCTTAAACGTAAGAGACATCAGAGATTCTCCAATCCGCCTCTCTCACCTTATGAAGGAGGACAGAAAGGTCCAAGAAGAGTGAAAAAGAGCAGAACAACAAAGCTAGCGAGGGGACACAGCAGGACTAAGCCCAGGTGTCTTCCATCCCCGCCCAATGTCCTTTCCATTATCCAAGCGTGGCAAATTGTTTCAACACGAAGGGCACCTCTGACTGACCGGCAGTGGCTGCCTGGAGTGACAAGCTGTGAAGGCTCTGAAGCCATGGGGGGGGGGGGTCTGAGGATAAGAAGGCAGTGAGTGATTAATCAGGCCTGATGCAGGGATGGGTCAAAAGATGAAAGAGTCAGCTGCTCCCTTCTTAAGGTCTTTATTCACAGAAATGTGTCTACTTAATTGTCGTGAACTCGTAATTTATCTCAAGAGCAATTACATTAATACCATCACAAGAGTCTAGTTCATCAGACTGTTACAAATCTATTTCAAAGAGAAAACACATTTTGATTTGCAACACGGGATCCCAGAAACCTGGACTCTGCTTTAGAGGAAAGCCACCAGAAAGGGAGATGAAGGTAAGCTCAGTGGAGAGCAACACACTGGGGAGTCTCAACTCTTCACCCTCCTCAACACTTTTACGTTAGATGTACATGCCATGTCCCACTGGCCACCGTGGCCACCACTCAACTAGGCTGTATCAGAACGGCTAAATCATGCATTTACTACCTGGTTCCTAAAGGCATCTGACGTGTTCTTTTGTTTTGTTTACACATCTCTGACAGTCTTCAACTCCATTTTCTAAAACATCACATACGCGAAAGTACCCGTGCAACGTGCTAAGAGAAAGTTCCTGTCTATTTTGTGATGGCTCTGAGCAGGCTCAGCTGAGTACCCTAAGACCCTGCAGGAAGGGAGGGGCCCTAGGATATCCACAGGGCTGGTCTGGAAAGCCCCCCAACAATGAAAGGACCTGGGTTGCCAGACACCATCACATAAGTAATACAGCCTTTGAGGGATCTTGAACTGACAATGTTTCTGAGGACAGGACATTTTTTGGTGTTTCTGCCAGGAAGATCCAGAAACTGTCATACATGCCTGGGTCAATCCAAAGTATCCAGCCTCTCTCCAACACTCCTCATTACACTAGCATGACTGGTCCCTGGACACCAAAGGGCTTAGGGAATTGCTACTGATGGTTTCCTATGCTATTGTAAGTAAAATAAAATAAAATGTTCTTGTGCATTAGAGAACCAACACGCCTACCTTGCCTTTGCTTCATAATCCAGAGTAGAAGAGGAAATTTTCCCTCTACGGCGGAGTTTAATGAACAAGACAAGATCACTGTGGTTGTTACAGATATCCCAGGCACCCGAGTGGCTGATCAAAGCACAGAGGGAGAACATCACCAAGAAAAATCTCCAGGGTTAAGGGAAGAGCTTCATTTTGCAGCAGTCCAGAAGAATCCACAAAGATACACCTTCTGGAGCTCACTCTCCCCACTTGCAAAGTCAACATAACGAAGATGTGAGAAAGAGCAGTTAACATGTAGCTTTTAGGCTAGATGCACGTTTGTCATCAGGATGCTCTGTCAATGATGTCTTCACAGGGCTGTCAGTTGTCCCCGGGAAGAAACGTGTCTGGGTTCACAAACGCTGCGGTACTTCCAGAAAAGGACAATTTACCTTCTAGTGTTATCAGTGTTATCCACAACATATAGCCTTATAGACCAGTGGGGAAGGGTTTAGCAAGAAGCTACAAATACAACTGCTTCTACTGAGCAAGGGGTCCTGCTCTCTTGGAACCACAGCCTACTCAAGAATTCGGTGGGAACAAAGTCCACTGATGATATCAGCAAGCGAGGCTTCAAAATTAGCCATGAAACACTCTCTACCCTTGCTTTTTCCTGATTTGTTTTCAGAGGATGGACAGAATGTCAATTCTCTTGGTCCCCTTTCTAGGAATAAAAACCGCAACCCCATCACTTAAAAGAGGAATTGGGTTTCACTGACAAAGCTGGCAAAGGGATCCCAAATGGAGGAGACAGTGGACAGAAAAGCACAGAAGCATGACATTCTTGGATGTACCTGTAACACAGGATGGCTGGTGTGTCAGGCTTGGGTTACAGCCAACTGGAGAGGTAAGTGGGGGCTGGGAGGGGCCGGGAAGGGCCCTGGGGACCTATGGCAGCCAGAAGAACTTTATTCCATGAGGTAAAGATGAATCACATCATGGCTTCAGAAAAATGTTTAACTCTTGCAGAAAGTGTAACAAAAGGATTGCAGGAAGGAGAAAATGGACGGCAGGCGGGAATTAAGGAAAGAGGTACAATGACCCTGGCAAGATAAAGGGGGGTCTGGGGTGGAAATGCAGAGGAGGGATAGATATGAGAGACAATGACAGGAAATGAGAGCTCACAGGAACTGACAGGTGAGTGAGTGAGCAAGCAGAGTCCAGAATATTTGCAAGATTGGTAGCTTGAGCAACTGGGTGGATGGCAATGCTAGGCAGACTTAGAGGGTAAGGACAAGGAGAAGGAGGGAAAGCAGGAGTCTGGCTCATAAGCCTTAGGCTTGACGTATGTTGACATCTGAGCAGAGATGTCCCAGAGACGGGGTGGGGGGAATACAAATCTGGGTTCTGGAGATGGGGCATGGTAGATATGGGAGGTGCCTAAGCAAAGACTGCTCAGAGCGTGTAGGGAGAGGTGAGGTCACAGGAGCACGGGGAGGGGTTGCTCAAATGTCCCAAGACCCAGGGGTTAAGAACTGACAGTGCTTGCTGGGTATGACAGCAGGAAGGTCTCACAGTGTCCTGTGCCAGAAGATCTTCAGGAGAAAGGTGGGAAAAGAAGCCAGAACATGACACAGAAAGTCAAAAAAAAAGGACAGACTATTCTTCCAAGATGACTAGTAGCTATCAGCAGACAGCGAGGAGGCAGGGCCATCAAGGGGAGGAAGGTGTAGCCTGGGGAGGGACCCTTGCTGCAAAGCAGGGCCAACAAGCCAGGAGCAGCAGCACCACCCGAGAGCTTCTTAAAAATTCAGAACCGGGGCGCCTGGGTGGCTCAGTCGGTTAAGCGGCCGACTTCAGCTCAGGTCACGATCTCGCGGTCCGTGAGTTCGAGCCCCGCGTCGGGCTCTGTGCTGACCACTCAGAGCCTGGAGCCTGTTTCGGATTCTGTGTCTCCCTCTCTCTCTGACCCTCTCCCATTCATGCTCTGTCTCTCTCTGTCTCAAAAATAAATAAACGTTAAAAAAAAAAAAAGTTTAAAAAAAAAAATTCAGAACCTCAGGCCCATCTCCAGGATAAAGGAGTCAGAATCAGCACCTGAGCAAGATCCTCAGCTAATGTGTTTGCATATTCAAGTCTGAGAAGCTGGTAATGAAGGAGGCTTGGACTTCCTGTGTGAGCAGGACCCGAGGCACCTGGGAAGAGGGAGAGCAAATGCTCTCCTAGGAGAAGTGAGATGAGGTGACAACAGAAGGAGGGAATTTGACCTTAAAATGAAGCCAGAAAAAGCCAGATATCCTAGTATTTTCTTCCTTTCCTCAATTTCCAACAAATACACCTGGGTGACGAAAGTAAGCTTTCTACTTACAGAGAACTGAGGGTCTCAGTTCTCTGATGCATGAAACAGGGATAATGGGGATTAATTTCACAATTAATTTAATTTATATCATCATCAACACGACGGAATGGGAAATGCTTTCCTCAAATCCTCTTCACATCTTTTGAGAATGAGGCCCTTACAGAATCTGAACCAATGACAGAAGGATATTACAGTGTTTCAGATATGGCTCCACCTCAGATTCTTCATCGTAGAAGTAGTTTTCCTACCATGATTTGGCTACTAATGGTCTGGCAGCTTCAGAGTCAAATATGGTTTGCATCAGAAAGAATTAAGTCCTCCATTTAGGACAGACAATATTTCATTCTTCCAGCAACTTTCTGAATGAGATCTCTGTCAAGTAGAAACCTAGAGGGGTAGGAAGACATGTTCATTTTAAACTAGAAGACCATGAAAAATGTTTTTTTTAAATACAGGCACTGTGAGAAACATAGCTAGCATGCAAAGGATGACAATTAAGTAAGTCAATTTCAGGAAAATTGGTAGGTAATCTGATGTGTGTTGATGTATCTGTCTCCACACGTAATGTTTAAGAAAAAATTTGGAAAAACTTACAGGCAAGGCAAGGCTGATAAAAACCTGTAATTACAACCAAAGGGCGGCCCGTGTAGCCTCTTTATCAAGTAATTAACAACATGTCTGGCCACAACGGCCTGTGACTCAGTGTTTCCAATTTCTTTAAGTGAATTTTAAAGCTATTACCAACGCCCTTGCCAACACACAGCAAGAGATGGGCTGAGGAGCTTTTGTGCAAAAAACTTTATCTTCATCAGAGGAAGGTAAGTGGATCAAGCTGACAGGGAGCAGGCAAACAGCATGCGGCAAGGACGGAAGAGTGTGGTGAGGGAAACAGAAAAATAATCAACACACTACCAGACACTGGGGTCGGGGAGATGCCAATGGCTGTAAATGGCTTGCTTTTAGGTCAACAGCTTGAATCCGGCTCCGATGGGCAATAACTCCAAATTCTATGGCCTGTGTAAGAGCCCATGGATGGGAGGGGTGGGATTACAATCCAGGCCCAAGTACACAGCTGGGAATTTCCACGGCTTTAGACTTGGCAGGGCACACACAGACTGGAGAGGAGACTGGGAGAAAAACGATCATTCAGCCGACCGATATGATTTTTCAAACACCAAAACAGCCCCATTAAAACCAACAGACAAAAAAAGCCATACGCTGGCTTAGCAGTTGTGGAGTTTCTGTTTGGGACAATGGAAACGCTGTGGATATAGACAGGGTGATGGTTATATAACCCTGAGAATGTAATTAATGCCACTAAATCATACATTCAAAAATAGATGAAATGGTAAATGTTAGGTTATACAGAATTAAAAAAAAAAAAACAAAAAACCAGAACAGAAACAAAGGAAAAACCATACATTTAACTTATCCAGTCCATGAAAATTTCCTCAATGTAGCATCAGCCAAGCTGGGAGGCAGACCTGGGAGGTATTTTGTGTTGTGATTATTTATGATGCTACCAGTACCTGTTTGTCATTGATAACATTCAGACCTTAGCGTCACACATGTCAGAAGTCAGAGACGTTTAACTTCACATCAGAAAAACTAAGTATTTTTAAAGTGTTGGAGGGGCACCTGGGTGGCTTAGTCGGTTGAGCATCCGAGTTTGGCTCAGATCATGATCTCATAGTTCATGGGTTCGAGCCCTGCGTCGGGCTCTGTGCTGACAGCTCAGAGCCTGGAGCCTGCTTCAGATTCTGTGTCTCCTTCTCTCTCTGCCCCTCCCCCGCTCATGCTTTGTCTCACTCTGTTTCTCAAAAATAAATAAATGTAAAAAAAAAAAATTTTTTTTTAAATAAAGTGTTGGAAAAATATTAATAAAGTAGCCTAAGAAATACCCTTAAACCTATGCTCTATTATAAGATAAATATGCCTTGGAATCAAAATGTCTTTTGCTCCAAATTGGAAGTCCATTGTATTTATACTGTCCTCCCTACCACCAATAAACTGGCTAAACATATAAATACTCAACATTTCCAATTTATACAGGAATCAAATGGATTTTCATAGTGAGTATGATTAAAAAAAAAAATTTACCAGTACTGAGCACTGACTTCTATAAAGAAGGGATCTAAATGTCAACTTCTGGTACTGGTTTTCATTAGCTTCAGTATCTCTGAACTTAGAGATGTTTCCTAAGAAACAGTTTTAGGCTTTGAAATTCAAGGCACTTGAATAATTTTTTTTTTTTTTTTTTTTTTTACCAAACTTAGATAGCATTTAATTCTGTATCTTATTATCAGATGGTCAAGTTCTTCTTCAAAAAGAAAACAAAGAACTTTTACCCCTGGAAAAAATAACACCAATACAATAAACACTTAAGTAATAAAATGGAACAGAGGAAACCCAAACTATCATTTCCTACATTCACTCTGCACAACTCCCAGGAGAAGGCTGCCTTCCCTTTCTATATTTTCTGGGAGGCCAACTAATCAGTTCATTAAAATACACAAGATGAAGACGTCACAATTACCCAAAGCCAACTAATTACCACTGAGACTGCCCGGGACACAACACAGCTCTCTCCTCTAGCAACATCCAAGCCTTCTCTGGCTGAAAACAAAAACCAAGTTTCTTGCAGAGTCAGAACAAATGTGCCACCATTAAAGAGCCAAAACATTCACCATCTTGAATTTCTGCAAGTGTCTTAAGAATGGTTCTTATGTAAGCCCGTAATTTGTGTGTTGCTATCTGACACCCAAGTGTGGAAAACATTTGGAACCCATCTAACTGTCCCAAGGATTTCTCACTCACTGCCTCAGGTGTGGCCTTTTACTGCTCCCTGTTCAAAGCATTCAACTTTGAGGCCATTTCTCAACAGGGCAAAGCCTCCCAGAAATATCACCTCATGAGAAGCCCAGAAACCATTTTCTTATCTCAGAGCAGTGTATAGAAAACACACACACACACACACACACACACACACACACACACACATCATACACCAACTGCAGGCTGATTTGCTCCAACTTTAGATATGTTCTTTTCAATAAGGGTGTGATGGGAGGCATTAGGCTTTTATATTTTATGAGGGCAAATGCAAGGCACGGTCTGTGGCTTGAGTTTTAGATTAATTGTCAAGCCACATGCCAGCAGAGGTCCTCTAGCTACTAGATGAAATCCCCCTTTGAAGGAAATGGATGAAAATCTAAGTTTTTGTCCTAAAAGTTTCCTGGGGGGGCGGGGGGGGGAAGCTGAGCCTTTTGGGCAGAAATAACCCACGAATGAGGTGTACAAAGATACAGGTACAATTTAAGGAAAAGAGTGCTATGAGGAACTAAACTTGTCTCCAAATACCTCTACCAATTCCATATCAACCTTTCCCACCTTCTCCCACACTGCCTTCATTATTCTTTGTGCCTCAACCACAACATCCGCTTTCAGTTCCTCCAACAGGCAAGCGCTTTCTGGCCTCAGGGCCTTTGCATGTGCTATCTGTCCTGCTTAGAACAACCTTCTTCCCAACTCTTGCCTTGGTTGCCGTCTTCTCACAGCCTGCGTTCTTGGTTTAAATGACCCATTTGCTAAAAGACCACCTGCTTACCATTTCTAAAACTGTCACCTTTTTGGGTTTTCTTTGCCTTGGTCTCCGTATTTATTTCTTATCTTAGTAGAAATTATATTCATTGGAGGCGGGAGGGTGGACGGATGGCATACTCTTTTTTACCTGTAGGACCAGCTCCATGTACTCAGAAGAGCCCCATGCTTGGGGCTTAATACTCTGCAGTCACTATCTTGAAAGTCTTAATAATTTTACCTTCGAATTTGTGTTTTGAAACTGAAATCTGATTATACGATGTATCTGCCGGAGGCTTATAGGCTTGTCTCACGTGGCGTCGCCCTGGGTGCTGCTGGCTTCCTCTTCCCTGCCTCTGCTGCTGACTCCATCCTTGGTGGGGGCTGGGCCAGGAGAGGGTTGGAGTCAGGTGTATGTGACTGTGGCATCTTTAGGTGGGGCATGGCAGTGGAGGTTTCCCAGTATGTTCCATGCGGGGTTAGGGCTGCAGACCCATGGAGATACCTTCCCTTCCCTGGCGGGGTCACGGGGCGATGGGCAGGCAGCTGACGGGAAGGGGACCCAGCAGTTCGTTGTGCGTGTGGCAGATTGCAGGGCGGGCCCCCAGAAGCCTGTGCGGGTCTGCCCTTGCATGTGTTCTGTGGATAGCTCTATGCCTGAGGGAGCACAACATCAAACAGCAAATAAAAACCCCACAGTGGGTAGACAGAGAGACCACGGGAGAAAAGGAAACAGCATTACTTACATGCCTTTAAATGACTGACCCCCTCTTCAGAGTTTTCAAACACCGTGGCTCTCTGCTTTCATTCCACACTGGTCCCTGCAAATCAGGAAGCTTACCCTGTTTACGACTATATCCCTGGCATCCAGCACAGATCCTGAACTTTTTTTTTTTAATGTTTATTTATTTTTCAGATAGAGAGAGACAGAGTGCAAGCAGGGGAGGGGCAGACAGAGAGGGAAACACAGAATCCGAAGAGAGGCTCTAGCCTCTCAGGTGTCAGGACAGAGCCCGACTTGGGGTTTGAACCCACAAACTGTGAGATCATGACCTGCGCTGAAGTCGAACACTTAACCCACTGAGGCGCCTCCCTACCTCCTTTTTTTTCCCCCAACTTCTGTTGAATAGAACCCTCTACGCCTTTCTGTCAGAACTAGTTTCAAGGGGTGGGAGGAGGGCTTTCAGAGGGCGCACTACCGAAGACTGAAGGCAGTATCTGACGTCCTCGCTGGGCTTCCGGGCAGCTTCCTGGATGCGTGCAGGCACCCGAGGCGGCGGTGGTGCAGAATGTTTCCGGGCTACGTGAACCCACCAATGTGATTACAGAAGAATGATGGGATCTCACGGGAGCCTGTGGAATCAAGCCCGTGACTCATGACCACGTCTCCTCATCTGGGAGCCTATGCACTGACTAAAAACGCTCTGCTAAACTGACTTCAATCGTCACTATCTGCCCTACAGAACCTTAAAGACATGAGTTTTCTTCTACACAGCTAATTTCATCTTTACACCCCAGCACCCGTTTCCCTCTGTGAGGATGTGTAAGCAGCAATGCCTGCCTTCCTCCCCCGGGGGGAAAGGAGAGCCCCACGTGGGCCAGAAGGCTCTGCATGGCTGGGGTAACACTGACCATCCCATCTCAGGCACCGACTGTCACCACTGCACACAGAACCCCAAGTCCCCTGCAGGCCACCAATGGGAGGGAAAATACTGAGCCTTGTCAGGATTCCTGTTTATGTACAATCAGGTACCCTGAAGCTTTTTGGATCCATGCATCACTCGGCCGAGAAAGACTCCAAGCCCCTCTTATCATTCATGGCAAGAGTGATTCGTGCTTCACTGGCATGGGTGTCCGCACCCAACGTGGGCGAAAACCTCACAGCCACATTTGTACCTGTGGCCAAAGATTCTATCCTTCATCAATTCTCCGGCTAGAAGTTCAAATGCATGCCACGTCAGCAAAAACTGGGGGTATGTGGTTACTCTTCTTTACTGCGATCAGCATGAAATCCTACGTAAGGAGAAAAGGCTGCTGAGAAGGTACATTCAGACTCCAATGGCCCTTCTGGTGGAGGCCTGCTTCTTTGGCAGGCACGACGCCACAGAACTCTTGCCTGAAATAAAGAACGCAGGCAGGGGCTACTGGTCTCTGCACCTCTGAACTTCAAAGCAATTTAAGCAACTGGGCCCAACTGGCTGCCAAAGAAAACAGTGTCAGAGGACTCCCCAGCCAGAGGTAAGTGCGGGTGTAGCAATCCTGAAATGCACAGCACCTCTCTCTTTGCCATCTCAGGCTGAAACTACAGTATCAGGAGCCAATGAAACCCTGCCAGGCAAACCCTCCAAGGTCAGGGTCAGTTCAGTAAACTCCAGGAAGGCTCAAGGAGCCGGCTGCGATTCCCAACAGTCCCAATGGCTAAAGGCTCACACGCCATGACCTTCTGGCCCTGCTGGCAGCCAGGCAGGCTGCACAAGTAAGTCCCTGCGCCACAAGGGCCCCTGCTCAGGTTACAGAAACTCCTATTTTAAATCCGTGAAAGTCTCTCCGGGGTGCTTAGGAGGAACTCCCGCAGCCAGGTCATTCCTGCTTTAGGGACTGCACGAAGATCAGCCTATAAATGACTCAATGGTCCACCAGGGGCTCCTCCCCAAAAGAAAAACTCACAAACCATTGTAAAGAGCAATCTTAGAAGATTCTGAGAACCAGCAGTGAAAACCAGCCAATATTTCTCATGTGCTCGACTCCCGGAATCCTCTTCCTGGGCCCTATCACGTCTGTACACCGATTCAAGGGGTCTCTGAGATTTGTAAACTGGTTTTCCAACACTAAGGAATCAAAATATTCACAGAAAATCCTGTCGTGCTGTCTTCTCTTGCAAAAACGTGTAAGTTCAGGCAGCAGGGGCTTGCGTGTCTTCGAGGCAGTGACCTGTCTTCTTCTGTCTGTCTGAAGCCAGGCTGTGTGCCCATGAGCCCCCTCCCAACAGTGCCCCACCTCACTCATTCTTGTCCTTTGCCTCCTTTGCCCTAGGAGGCGCTTGGGTTTATGACCCTTGTCCTGAACATGCTCTGGAAAATGCAAGATTTACCACCCGTCCAAAGCACTGGTAGAGGATATTCACTGAGCGCCTCTGTGCAGTTCCTCGCTCAGCAATATGGGAGCGTACAGGCGTGTTAGAAAGCCTCCTTTCACAGGACCTGAGAGCAAGGGGAAAGATGAGGCATATTTAAGAAAAGGGGCACTGGGGCAAGCAGTGTGGTACTGAGCTAAGCTGCGCCATCTGGATTTTCTGGGAACCACCAAAAATGAGCATTTCCCTTTCTTCCTTTACTTACAACTTGGAAATATTTCTCATACAAAATTTTATACGAAAAGAAATATGAAAGTGGGAGGGAGGGTAGCTCTGGGGCCCCCATCTCTTTGGCTTTCCCTTCTTATTCCAGACCTTCTTTTCGGCCCCAGAGAGACCTCCCCTGGCACTCGAGGCTCCCCAAAGCCCAAGCTGAGCCCTCAGGGACCTGCATGAAGCCTGAGGTCTCTCCATACTCTCCTGCTGTGTCTGTCTGAGATGCCCCACGGAAACGAGCAGGGGGGTGTGATGGGAGAACTCCCTGTTACGCGCCACAAGAATACAACTGGTAAGAGATACGATGACAATATTCAGGACCTCATCTACAACATGGAGCCTATGAGTGACTGGAACTGTAAGGTAGAAGATCAAGTATCGTGGTACATCTCTAAACCATGAATGAGACTCACCACCCAAACATTCAAAATGGCACCCTAGCAGATGAGGAGGATGCCTACGTATGCGCGTGCCCGTGTTTGTACCCACACCCCTCCACACACACACAATATGAGCACTTGGCAAAAACCAGACAGACTGCAGGCTCAAATACCTGGTATTTCTGTAATGCGTCTCTCTTTTCACCTATACTGTATTCCCACTTGGTAACAGCTCCTTATTCCTCCCCTCCTTCTCTCAACACGGTTCAGCTGAACTTGACCCCATTACTAGTTCCAGAGATGAGCCTCAGCCCGGCCAATAATACGGCTACAAATCTTTGGCATTAGTGATTGGTTAAAGGATGGCACATGACCTACACTGGTACAATCAGAGACTGCCGTAAGATTTTCGATGGAATTATTAAAAAAAAAAAAAAAAAAAGAGCTTGCTTTTACCCTGGGTGGGGCTGGGCTGACAGGAACAGTCTTGGAAACGCTAGGGGCCGTTTTTACCACCGTGTGTGTAGAGCAGGGCCCCAAATGAAACCAACCAGAGTTAAGCACAGCTACGAGATGCAGACAAATCTACGTTAGATGACAAGATTTGAAGAGCTGGATCTCGTTGAGCCAAAAGCTAGATGTGCTTGTATTTTTCCACTGCTTGAGCCAATGAATTGCCATTTGTTCTTTGTTTTGTTTTGTTTACTGCTGAGGCCAATTTGTGCTGGGGTTAGACACATGCATTCCAAAGAATCCTGACCAATATAATCTTCCTTCACTGAGCAATGCTGTACTTCAAGCTAGTTAAATATCTTCAGTGCATACTAAGGCTTTCTTACTACAAACCAAGAGAATTAAAAAGTAAAAGGCTATTTTCATGATCTGTGTATTCCTATCTCCAACATTACTCATTAAACAACTGATTCTGACTACATGTCCAAATCTGACCATTCCTTAAAGTAACTCCCTTTCTCTTGGTTGACTATGAAGCTCAGGGCACGACAGTCCTGACACATTTATAGACAGCTACTCCTGGGAAGATGTAGGAATAAAATCTATGTGTACCTTCTGTCAAGCCATTTGCCCTCATCCAAAGCAGCACTAATATAATTCAAATACTTCACGTAACACTTATAAAGGGAAATACTTATAACCTATCAAGTACTATTTGCAAAAGTTTTGCGGCACCTGCTTATGGATTGTTTTTACTGAAATGGAGTATTTAAGAGCTGCTGGTTGTGGACATAAATTTCTTTACTTTCTTCAAGAAGCTTAATTTATAAAGTAATTTTTAGCCACCTATGACCTTTATCTTCTGCATTATTTTAAAGACACTTATGTAACCACATGAATTTATTCAGTTTCTCCAATGCCAAAAGACAAAATCCAAAGACTGTAACTTTTTTTTAACGAAGAATATGACTTCTGGCTCCTCAGCCGGCCATAGTGTAAGACAAAGCTTACTTTTCACGCACTAAACAGAAAAGAAAAAAAAATCTAGTAGTGCAAAACCAGTAAATCAAAAAATTGCTTTACAGAATGATTTACCAAAGAGTTCCTTTCAACAGCAAGATGTATTCATTCAGCAAGCGTCTTACCTTTTACGTAATTTTTAAATTGTCCAAGTAATATAAGAACACATTTTGTTTGACAAAAAATTAAAACACGCCCAGCATAGCTAAAATTCCTGCACTCATCTCCAGTTCCGACAAGAAAGCAGTGTTGCCTGTCTGGGATGTGCCCTCCCAGATATTTTTCCTTATAGGTCTATACTGCTTGGTATGGATGCGTCTTTCCACAAATGCTGTCAAACATCATGCAGCATTATGTAACTTCGTTTTTTCTCCCAATAGTTGTATTTATTACAGATCAGTCCCTATTAGCGCACATATATTTGTCTCATTATTTGATATTCCATACTTTATTCTGTTGTTGATTGGCATTTAGGTTGCTTCTGATATTGTTTTTCCTCCACTACAAATAATGTTGCCATGAGCCTCTCTTATACCAATAATAAAGGCCTTCTCTTGGGTTGATTCACACTCATTTTTCAGGCAAACACATGTTATATAACAAAAGGTGGCCAACAGACAAAAATACTGCCCCAAACTATCATAAACCAAAGGTGGTTTTTCCTACATTTTTAAAGAAACAGATTATTTTTGGGGCACTTGGGTGGCTCACTAGGTTAAGTGTCTGACTCTTAATTTTGTCTCAGGTCATGATCTAATGGTTCATGGGTTTGAGCCTTGCTCTGGGCTCTGTGCTGACAGGGTTGGAGCCTGCTTGAGATCCTCTCCCTCCCTCTCTCTCTGCCCCTCCTCTGCATATGCTCTCTCTCTCAAAACAAACTTAAAAAAAATGTTTTTTAAAGAATTAGATTCTTTGCTTTTCAAAAATTGTTACAGAACCATAGCTCGTATTCAGTTTTACGTGATCAGATACCCTGTTCTGATCACAGATGGTTAAGAAACCACTGAAATATCAATACAGTAGCATCCTCCAAAATGCCCAATGGCTGGGGTTGGAGCAAGAACAGGGAGAAGGAAGGGCAAAGGGGGCTTCTATTAAAGTACCAAAGGCAGTAGGGGACCTGTGGATGCCAGGTGGCTCTGATCTAGGTTTGCCGCTTACTGTAGCTGTATCCTCTGGAGTGAGTTATGGAACTTCCCCACGCTTCAATTTCCTTGCCTATAAAATAAGGATAAGGACGGTACCTTCCTCTACATTGTTGTGATGATTAAATCACTTAATACATTTTCAGTGCCTAGACAGAGCCGGCCACGTAGAAAACCTAATGGATATTAGTGAACGTCATTGTTCTTACTGTTGTTATTGTCACATTTCTTTCACTGTTTGGAAAACAATGTCCCCATAAGAATGGGGGTTTATAAAGAATATCAGGGGAAGTCCTCGCTGCTTTTGAAGTCTATTATTAAGACTGAACTTGAACTTGGCTTTTTAAACTTCTTTCTGATCTCCCCCCATCCCCCTTTTCCGATGTGAGGTATGTCACATTTCACTTTGGGCCCTGAGTATCTCCTAGCTCAATTACTAGGGCTGTGGGACGTTAATCGCCAAGGCTCCAGTCTATACCAGTGTCACTGCCAGAGTAATCCTCCTAAAACACAGCCTTAACAAGCTCTGCCCCCACCCAACAATGGTTCCTTGTTGTAAACTGGATTAAGGGAAGGCTCCTCATCCTTTTACTTTGGCAACTCAGTAACCCAGCCTAGCCCACCTGTCAGGTCCCACCTCCGCTCAAGACTGGTCCCATTTTAACCACCTACTTTGATGTTCTGGGCCCTTTCCACCTCTGTCCACCACAGCCACACTTTGCCGAGACAACTCCTCTCTTTCCACATCTGTCTATCCAAAGCTCTGATTTCTCCGTGATGTCTAACCTAAATAATGTAGCCCATGTGGATCACTCCATCAACTCTTCTGCTCATTTTGAGCCTTGATTGTTTGTTTTTTCTCATGTAACATGGCTCGATTTGTGCACGTCTGGTCTACCAAGACAGATTCCGATTTTCTCAAGCGGAGGCACGGTGTCATACATTCCTTATGTAGTTCACATGCTTTTCTTCCCAAGCAAAGTCCGTTAGGTGATTCAGACATCTTGTAATCTTCGGAACTATCTGGACAGGTTATTTGAAACTCTTGCTGAAATTTTGCTATGACTTCAAGAACTCGATTAAAGCTGCAAAGTCCACACACAAAAACCACAGCTGCTTTAGTTTGTTGTGGGGCTGTTAACAACCAAACCAATTTCTCCACTTGATTCCCATCTCTGATTAAATCGTGTCAACTGCCCTCCTGAGGAGGGCATCATTCCAAGTCCTTTGTACACTCAAGTGGGAAGTAGATATCAGAGGTGATCCCTTTATTGAGAGTCCCATGTACTGGTGTTTATTCCTAGGCTCTATGGAATCTGCTTCCCAACTAGGACTCACACATCCCATCTCCAGCTTCCCTGCCATTTCCCTATACAGGTCACCATCATCATTCACCTTGATAACTGCAGAAGACTCTTCAACTATCCCTTCAATGTTCAGTCTCTCCCACTTCTAACCTAGCGAGGATTCATTCAACATGTATCTGTTGTGTGCTTACTATGTAAAAAAAATAAGCAACCATGTCAGACAGGGAGGAAGGTATAACCCTAGGCTCTCTGGGTGTCAATGGAAATCCGTGCAAATTTGACTCTCTGGTTCCATACTTGGTGGGAACAAAGTGGCTGACATTGTCATCTAAACTCTAAAATAAGCTGTCAAACGAAGCTCCTTGGATTATCTCCCGCTCTTAGAGTCGTGTTATCAAGGAAAGACGAAAAGCATAACAACAGCTGAAAGGAGAGAAAATCAGATGCTACCACACATGCATCTTGATTAAGTTGACTCATGATGCACAGAGTTAAGTGTAAAACTTGTTGTCTGAAGTAATTATTATGTTTTCAGTCAAAATTATAACTTGGTTGCAGCCCAAATGATAGGTTTTTACAGCAAAGATTCCATTTCCATAACGGTGTTCTTCACTGTCTAAATAAATGGCTTCTCAGAAGAAAGGGGTCTGTCAAGATAGACGTGAGAAGAGAAAGGAAGATACGTAGTTTTCTAGAAGTTTAGGCCAGCATCAAGTACAATTATTTTCTTCAATATTCATTAAATATTACATTTAATATCTTTCTGAATGATCTTTTAGTAGTGTGGTTCCCCTTCACGCCCCCCCCCCACCCCCCCCAAACAGACACACCTAAGTAAGGCTGCTTGATCTGACTTCCTTTTTTGCGGTGTATGTTATGTTCTGGAACTGGCATCCTGAAACCAGGCAACTGAAAAAAAGGACAATTTTCAATGTGTAGCTACAGAGAAGGCAGCTTGGTCAAGGATGTTAAGTGGTCAGATGTACGGCAAGTCCCTCGGGGATCCAGGTATTTGTAAAGATCAGCCGTGGGATATCTTACAGAAAACTCTCCAGTGTGGCACAGGGTGGCAAGAGGCTCTCTTCAGCTGAAAGGAATGACCGAGAGGTATGGTATCAGAGCGCCACCTCCTGGCAGAGCTACAACAATGTTTTACACACTGCAGTCCTTCCTAGAGAAATCTTTTTGATCCTCTTAAAATAAGAAAAAGTGAAATTCTTCTGAGGCACAAAAGAGATGCGAAACACAGTTGTGGTTTTGCATTTTGGGGGCTGGATATATGGGTACTACTGGGCAGAGAATATTCTACTACCGCAGCTAGTTTTATTTTAGATAAGGCATTTTTATTGCAAAGTTTTCTCGATCTCAGTTTTAAAACTTTAACACTTTATTATAAATATAAAACGTCCTCTCAAAGAATTGTGGTAACTGTTTTTTAAAAAGAAAATGAATAAGTTTTAGATAGCTGTATATGTGTGTGTGTGTGTGTGTGTGTGTGTGTGTGTAAGTAGGTTCAATCTAGATTTTAATGGTTCCTTCAAAAATTTTTCTATTAGGTGCTACTTTTACAAGCAAATGTGTAAGTGGCACATTATTTACCTAGAAGATTCTACTGAGGTCATAAATCTGATGTGAGTTCCATTTACAAGTGACAGGTGGGTTAAACATCTGGGAATGCATAACCACGTTCTAGCATTACACATGGGTAATTCTTTATGTTTAAACCTCAACGAAGTATGATTTCATAGTTTAAATACCGAACCTTAAAAAAAAAAAAAGCAATTTATTCATTTTAAATCAAACCTTTATCCATAATGCTTCATTCCAAAGAGCATTCCCACTGCTGTCTCTTCAGTTTCACCTAACGAATAACGAAAAAAGTCCTTCTTTCACTCTGTGTTACTTTTTGATTATAGAGGACACCATCTACTGCTTTTCCCCGTGCACGCTGCAAAGTCTTAAATGACAGAATACGAGTACTTTTCCAAAAATACAACACAGCATTTATTGTGTCTGAACTCAACTGTCTCAGTTCAACCACGAGTGTGTCTCAAGAAACGTGGTAAAAGCTTTGAAATTCTTAGGGGCAGAAAAGCATCACAGACTGAAATAAAAAACCTACAATTAAAGCTTTTATACAAAATTTATACATAGATCAAGTTCTGCTCTCTGACACATAGGCAAGAAAGCAAGGGGGGAGGGAGAGAAGTTGGACAGATGCGTTTTTGTATTACGTCTACAACCTCCACATTTGAAACAGAACTCAGTGAAAGAGAAATCCCAGCACGTAACTCCTTTTTTGAATAGAAATGCAAACACGGCATCCCAAAGTCACAGGGTACATGCCAGGCGCTCATTTACTCGTATTTCTGTCTTCTTTATTAAACGGAAATTAATATTACACTCGTGGCTGTGTATGCGTGTCTGCCTTTTGTGGGTACATTATTGTTTTCCCAGGATGACCAACCAGTGCACCTCATTCTCACCATTAATTAGAACACGTATGTGGTTAAACACACAGGAATACGGGGTTAGTTAGCAAGTGTTGTGTAACAAATGAATTCACATAAAATTTACATGTGATTTAATTAGCTGATAATGGGTCATTAATTGAGGGGCTGAAGAAAGGAAACAATATTCTTTTGGACACATAAAGGCGCCATTCAGGAAGAATAGATTTGTTTTTACTGAGCCCTTCTCGGCTAGGAAAACCACCTGTGCAAATACGGGGCTCAAGTCAGATGACAAGCAGGGTTTTTATGGTACCAGGAAGATTTTCATCTCCATGACAACTTTCCTGGTTCCAAATAGAGAATGTTATTTTTCTGGAATCAACATCTCGGCCCCACTAGCGGACTCAATCCGAGCCTGGTGCTCATTTGAACACTCCTTGGGCAGCCATAATGCTGCTTCTGCCAAATCATTATTAGTTGGTGATTATAGATCTGACATATTTTATAAGAACTCTGTCTTCTGAGCCCTGCATTTTTAAGGAATGAAGTAATGCTCTGAGTCAACAACTCACCAGAACGACAAAACACTGCTCCCATCCCCACAGTATATTACTTATTGTTAGGCAGGTCCATACCCATGTTAAGTGGTAAGATTTCATTTATAAAGATAACCGTTTGGGGATCACACATGTGTGTGCACATAATTTAAGAAGAAGAATTGCTCAGATACTAATTAACCACAGGACTGGATGATTGGCATGTTGAGAAATGCACAGGGAAGCTTCCTAGGAACTCTACTCAAAACAGGTACGGAAGAAACCAAACAATGGTGTCGCTGTGCGATTGTGCTCGTGATACGGAAAGAATGGTTTTTCTAGCAACGCCAGCAAGTGCTTCCGGTTCCTTGGAAATACCATTCCATCAGGTTTCTGCTCTTTAGACAAATCCCATTCCTGTTCTACAGTCTCTCCACACCCTGGAGAGGCAAACGTAGAAATGAAGAGCATGAGACAGAGGAACTCAAGGCAAGGGTTTTGCTCTTTTGATTAAGAATTAAGCCATACTTTCACACAAAGATGTCATTTTATTTCACTGGTTTTCCATGAATAACCCATTTGGGCACTTCTGATACTAAGGACCCCTCAGACAGAACACTTCTAATAAGCCTCAAGTCCCTAAAAGTTACAGGCTTGGAAGACAGATTTCGGGAGAAGCACAGACTTGTGTTAAAAATTGCAAGTCACAGAAGTTCATTCAGGCAACTTTCTTCACTGGGTCAGGTTTGTTACTGTTGATTTTAAGAGAACTGAGCCACAATGCCCTGGGTAGATATAATACTGCACCAAAGACTCCCAGACAAAAATCAGCAAACACTGATTACCTGTATCAGCAAAAACATCTTCCAGGAGACAAACCACTAGACGTATCAGCCTGAAAACCAAAATTTTCAAATAGTATATCTTGTGAAAGATACTCAGTTACAATTTATCAAATCTCTGACACTTGAAACTTAATGCATTATTTATTTTATATGCTTATTAAATAAGCAATGTTTATTAAAGATGGTTTATTTGTATCGCTCGAATCTCCAAAAAAGGCAAATGGGAGTAAATACTTATAACAAAGATGAAAATGTTGGTTATATTTAATATAAATGAAGCTTTTCTACATCAGTAAAATAGAAGAAGATGAACATATGAACCAAAACATGGGGATGATAACAAGTCTTGCACCAAAGAGGAAATATGATTGGCTAATGACAAGGTCAAACAAGATCCAACTCTGTATGTAAAACAGGTACTAATTTAATTTTAATGTTATTTAAAAATTTTTTTTTAATATTTATTTTTGAGAGAGAGAGAGAGAGTGCAGCCAGGAAGGGACAAAGAGACAGGGAGACACAGAATCCAAAGCAGGCTCCAGGCTCTGAGCTGTCAGCACAGAGCCGGACACGGGGCTCAAACTCACAAAACCACAAGCTCATGACCTGAGCCAAGTTCAGAGGAGTTCAAAGGCTCCACTGGCTGAACCACCCACGCGCCCCAACAAGTACTCATTTAAATAACAAGGTGCCATTTTTTCACTTATCAAGGGAGCAAAGGTTAAAAATAACCCAGTCCTAACAAAGGACAAGGGGAAAATATGCTCAGATATTACCTATGGGAAAGCAGTGGTGCCCACCTTCCAAGGGAGATATTCATAATAATGGGACAAACACTCCACTTCTAGAAACTTTGAGGAAAAATGCATAAATGGACTGAAGGATCCACATATAAAGACCTTCAACACAACATTGTTTATAATGACAAAAAAATGGCAATAATAGTACAAGAAGCTATAACACAGCCATATGTCAACTACATAGCCATTAAAAGCCCTGACGCTCAAAACTACCTCATGACAAAGGATACCATTTATGGTATGCTAAGTAAGAAGAGGCTACCATACATCAGGGAAAAAAATGATTTCTTTTAAAACTCTGTGTGTAAGCAAAAATTTTCATTCTTGCTTTCTCTAATGCAGTTATTTACACACCCCTACACACCATCAAGTACAGATAAGGTAGGAAGGAGTAACAGGTTTTTTCTCTACATTGTCGGGGGACAGGCGACTTCTCTGAGCATCTCAGGGCTTTTAGAAACCAGACTGTATCACTTCAGTAACTTGGAGAAGTGATGGCGTTTGGTAATGTCAGGTCTAATTAGAATCAGCCCAATGAGAAAGGAATTTTGGCAGTTGAACACTTGGCACAGAAAAGACAGATTTAAATGAGGCTTTCATCAATCTCTAAAACTGTACACAAGAAGGAGTGCTCAGGCGTTAATAACTGTAAGTCAGACTTACATTTTATAATCAAGACTCAACTACTGGGGGCGCCTGGGTGGCTCAGTTGGTTAAGCGTCCCACTCTTGATTTCCACTCAGGTCATGATCTCATGGTTCATGGGATCGAGTCCTGAGTCGGGCTCTGTGCTGACAGCATGGAACCTCCTGTGCATTTTCTCTCTGCCTCTCTCTCTGCCACTCTTCTGCTCATATTCTCTCTCAAAATAAAGCAACATTAAAAAAGTAAAAAAAACTCAGCTACTGCCACCCTGTTCTCCATTTGTCACAACACGCAGGACTATCGACTAGAAACTTACTTGAAGAAAACCGCTATCCCTCACAGGCTGGACACTCCCACCAATCCCTCTCACCATACAGCCTGGAATAAGTAAGTTCCCTGGACAGAGCACTTCCCAAGGCAGGCCTGCCTCTCTTTGGTTATCATAGCCTCGTGCCTAAAATCTGTCTTGAGTCATCTCTAGAATTCTGGGGACAGCAGCACAGAAGTAGAAGAAAACAATGTGAGTGAAAGAAGAAACACCAACCGGTTTCTCCATACAGAATTCTGCCATCCTGGCAGTCAATTTCACCTCAGAGCAACACATCAGGTTGAGGGTAGTGCCTCAACGGGGACCAGTTCTGCAGCTACTTTTCAAGGACCACCGATGACCCCTGGGACCACCAGGGGGCGACAGAGGAGTGACCAGATTTCCATCCTTAAGATCAGCCAAGAGGCCTCTAATTTGGAGAGCAGGACTTCCCAGGTAAGGCCGGTTTTAAATTTTAATCACAAATATAAGCAGGGTCTTCCTAACTTCTCTGGAAATAAAAGGATAAAAGGCTTTCTGCTGCAGATGTGAGAAAGGGGAAGGAATGACACGTGAAACTGATAAGTTGGAGAATAAATACTTTGCTCTCTGCTGTCCACACCCCTAGCCATAACCAAGGCTTCCTCTTGCAAAGGACAAAATAAATAAACAAACCTCTGGCAAAAGAGCCTTTAGCGTCCCTGGGAGGTTCTACTCATATATTACAGCCGTGGTATAAACGGACGGACCTGAAAACTTTCTGCTGCAGCGAAGACAATTTCACCCACTCTTGTGCTCAACATGTGTTACCCATAAACCTTGTGTGGCCATCAGTTACTCAAGGCCTAGTGAGGGCTCTGCTACTGGTGTTTAATGCTCCTAAGATACCTTAAATCCTTTGTGGAAGGAGGCAAGACATAAATAATAATTTTTAAAACAGAGGCTTACTCTGCTATTTACATTTTTCATGTGTTTGACTTTTCCTTTCTTATTTCCCAAGACCCCCGTGAGGAGGTGCCTCTGCCTTCATGCTCACGTTGGAAACCAGCCACCGTGGGAAAGGAGGATTGCAGGATAACACATCCACTGAGTACCTACCATGTAACTGATGCTGGGTGCCTTCTGGGAGCGGATCCAGCAGGACACAGATCCCCGTGGGGGTCTCTGCCCTTGGAAGACAGAAGAGCTGGCTCTCCACATTCCATTTGTGCCCTAATTTCTCCACAAGGTGTGAACTACTCATCACTTGATTTCCTCCTGCCTCAGTTTCCTGATCTATAGAAACGAAGGAATCGAACTAGATGACGACTAATGGTTCTTCTGGATCTCACAGTGCTACGGCTCAAGCGGGCATCCTGTCAATATTTATTTTATTTATTTATTTTTTTAATTTTTTTTAACATTTATTTATTTTTGAGACAGAGAGAGAGCATGAATGGGGGAGGGTCAGAGAGAGGGAGACACAGAATCCGAAACAGGCTCCAGGCTCTGAGCTGTCAGCACAGAGCCCGACGTGGGGCTCGAACTCACGGACCGTGAGATCATGACCTGAGCCGAAGTCGGCCGCTTAACCGACTGAGCCACCCAGGCGCCCCATCCTGTCAATATTTATTAGCTAACTGATAGACTGGACTTTGAGCCGTGGGGGGCAGAAGTATCCCATCGGGAAAGACACACCAAAATGTCATTTTAAATCAGGGTCTCAGGCTTTTAGGCCTTGGGAGAAAAAATATCCTCCTAAGCAATCACCAGCCGCAACTTTCAGCTCTGACAGAGTAATCAATTCTTGCCAGAAGACGCCTGAGTACCCAACAGACAACTTCCTGCCTCTAGTCCTGGCAAGGGCAGCTCTTCTCTATGATGTCTCTGCAAATGGCTGCAAATGTTTCCACCTGGGGGAAACCAGGGGCCTCCAGCCACCTTTCCTTGAAAGCAATAGTTGCAAATGTTTTGAAAACAACAGATTATCTTTAAAGAAGAAGCAACAACAAAAAGCCATTTGTTTCTTCTGCCATGACTGATTCATTTGTTGTACACTGGGGGTTGGGGGTGGAGAGGAGAGGCCCTCCAACAAATGTTTCCTATCAGAGGCAAGTATTTTGATAATCAGGGAAACATCAAATAAATGTGCAAGCAGCTCAGAAAACTACTTAGCGTGAAGGGTTCAGTAGGATCCCTACTGTGTTCTGTCTGCTGTCTCTTTGGTCTCTTCTCCTATGGATTAATCTGTTGGCCAGAAATCAAGCACAATGACAATAAATACAGTCAGTGGCTACGTAGGTAAACGCAGTACTCTGTACTCTTGCATACAATGTTTACAGTCTGGTCTTGCCCAAGAACCAGCAATTCCATTCCCCGGTCTGTCCCGGACAAGAGCTGGTAGCACATAAACACAAGGGAAAGCGTGCAAGGAAGCTTGCAGCAGCATGGCCTGGAAAAATGAGTGCAAACAACGTGGCGATCCAGTAACAGGGGAATGGATCCAGTGTGTGTTCTGTGAAGAGGCCTGAACCAGAGGGAAAATTTAAAGGCCCCTAAGTAGAAAGTAAAAGACTGAAAGAACACGTATCAAATTCAAAGCAAGCACTGAGTGGGGAGGGGTTGTGATCCAAGGAGGGCTTTAGTTATATATGTAACATTTTATAGTTCTAACGACGACCTATGAAGAAAAGGATATTCAGGTATTACTTTTCGATATATAAGCAGAGAAAGGAAAAAAATAAAATAACCCCCCCCCCCCCCGCTCCAAGCAAAACGTGGCAAAATGTTCACAGTGGCTACTTTTATGGGGGGCAGGAGTATGTGTGACTTAATTTCTCCTTTTCTCTATTTTTTCACCTTTTCCCAAAGTCCAATACGAAAACAAATAAGTGAGCCTTTGTCCTCATGTGGTCTCCCACCCGCTCACAGGAAGAAGGAAGTCTACTGAAGCGGTCTCTAGTCAATGCAAAAAACAAGGGCCAAGGCAGGAAGCAGGTAGTTACTATTCCCTCAAGTACTTCTCCAAGCTAGAAAAGTGGCCCCTGTTTCCAAACCACTCCCACCCCAGCCCTGGGTATCTGCGGACCCCCTTCCACAATCCTTCCAGTCCTTGGTTGGATTCCACACTTGGGCTTGCTTGTATACTTGGACATGGGGCAAGATTCTCCCTTCTCATGTTCCCACTGATACTTGAGGAAATGACAGTGCTGCACATCTCAGCCTTTTCCTTAAATCGGGTCCTTGGGGTATCAGGCTGGGGCAGATCGGGGAGGGGGAGCAGATGGAAGGAGAAAATGGGAGCATTTCTCACCGCCCCAAAGTACGGTCCACAGCATCAGCAGACAAAGCAGGGCATGCTGTAAAAAGCAGTTCTGCTGGCAAACAGAAAACAGATCCGTGCCTTTGGACCAAAGCTTCACAGCCGCATCTGAAACAGACATCTCATTGTGCTCAGCTTTAAAAGAAGCCCTTCCCAAGCAGAGGCCTTTCGGGCTGACAGTTAAATCACAACGGCCGGTATTTACACGAACGGCTTCCAACTGTCTGGGCGAATACATAATATTTCTATTTCACAGAAACCAGGGACTGTAACAACACAGAAGCTGGCAAGACCAGAAAGTAAACCTCTGATTAGTACGAATGTGCTTAAGAAGCAAAGCTTATATCCTTGCAGGAGTTAACACAGTCCTTCTGCAAACAAGTTTGTTTTTTCTTTAATTAAGTGACAAATGTAATAGATCAGAATACACCCATACATACATGTCTCGAGACGGCTTTATGCTCATTAAATCAAGTATGCTGCCGTGAGCGCTTTCAGCCATTCGGGCATTAGCAGGGAAGCTGTGTGGTTCTTAGTTTCTTATTAAAAGCTAGCAAAGCACTGCTCGGTCAGCCCAGAGCAGCAGCTAAGCATTCCAAATGCAGACAGGAAACACCTGGAACTCTGTGCTCCACTCGGACCACACTTTACATTTCAAAACAGAGGATTCTGAATTGTTCATAAATATTTGTCTTGTTTCAATAAAACACTCTTCAACCAGTTTCATAAACCCTTGGTTCAGAAGGCTAAAACATACACGCTACTAGTCGTCCACATTCTTTTAACGTTGCATGTATTTATGTGGACAATATCCTAGAAACATAAAACCCAAAGAAAGGCATTTAATAGCGTCATAAGGGAATTTCAGTGTGTGTGTGTGTGTTTTTTTTTTTTGAGGCGGGGGTGGGGGGGTGGGGGGAGGGGACAGCTCTCTGCCCCTATAAATAAAGCCCAAATCACGCATGTTTTCTGAAGAGATTTTAGAAAATACTGACTTGAACTGTAAGTTAAACCTAAGTTTCCCTAACTTGCCTATTGGGGTAAATAAGACCCAGACAAACCCTTCTGGAGGCTCAGAAAAGCTTTAATAAACTGATTATTGAACCTCCAGCTACAGGGGAAGCAGAAGCTAGCGTAGCCAAATTTTCATACTTGCACAAACATGTCAAGCCTTTTAAAATGCTTTAAAAATCTGTTTTTACACACGGAAATGAAATTAGCTCAGCTTGCATGTTGAAAATTCTGTTTTTAAAAGCTATTTTCTTATTTTCAGACTCCTCCAGATTTTCCATCATGTAGAAGACATGTATTGCTTTCATTTAGTTAACGTATACTTTGATAATAAGAATACGGAAAACGTCACACTGACATACACACATTTAGACATCAGAAGAGCAAAGGAGACGGAACGAAAAGGAAAAAGATAGGGCTTCTTCAGAGCAGTTTCTAGATGCGGTGTCTCAACCCAGGAAACTGGAATGTTGGAGATGTTTGTGGAAATTACTAAGGGCAGGTTCCAGGTTCCAGGGCAGACTTAGCCGGGAGTGGTGGCCTGGCTGGGAGCACAGCTAACACAAGGGCCACTGAAATGGGACTCCGAAGCGGCACCAGATGAAGCTTCAAGCCCAAACTGCCTGCCAGAGTAGGGTGTCTTACTCTACCCTACCAATGTTGAGTCTTCCAGAGTCAAGAAGAAAATGCAGAGACCCAGGCTTACACCCGGAGTTAAGCGGGACAGTAGGTCATGAGAATACCAACTTGTGAGCATGGTCCAGTGACTGCAATGAGTGAGCTTCTGTCCTTTTTATCTTTCTTTAAGCAGTTGTGATTGAAAATTCCTCAATTGACCATAAACTGCTTACTCTGGTCCAACTAAGAATTATCAGCCCACTGGCCCCTGGTTAATGAAGATTAGGCTTGGCGCTGATAAGAGATTTCATAGAAGCTCTTCGGAACCATAAAAGGGAGTAGTCAGAGGTAATGATAAACTAATTCTGCATCCATGGGGCAGCAGCCGCTCAGCATCAGGTTAATGATTAACTTGCTGGACTCTGGCCAGTTAAGTTGTTTAACCAGCGCCCCTGAGAAGCAAACCTGTGAACATTCACATGTCCACATAACAACAGCCGCCGTTTCCTTCCTCCATCTACACAGAGCTTCAACTGTAAGAAAGTTTTCACCTCTCCCTGCCTCAAACCCAGACATTTAACATCCAGGTCCTGAACTCAGCAAGCTAGGAGTCAAGAACGAAGCTCCTATAGTTTTCTTGGATCCCTGAACCTTTATTGCAAAAAATCCACCAAATAACTATCGCTCTCCCACTAAACAAAAACATTTGGACCCATAGTTGAATGCCCCTTGGTAAAAGCTTAGTTTGTTATTCCTGAATGAAATAACTTCTATCGCTCTTGAAAATGGATACCCACAAAATTTAGGCTCATTGATGAGAATGGGCTTACAATACTGGATTGAATAGAAGGATCGTATCTGTTCCTACATGCAAAACTTTAAGTGACCTTTGGGTTGGTACTTTCATAGACTAGCCGCCCAAGTTTAAAGGGTCAGGCTGCCTTTGTCAAACCCAAGGGAACTATTTGGGGGCAGTTAATCTAATTTTAGGAACAATGCATTTGAAGAGGGTGATTAGTAATGCAAATGAAAAATCACCTTTGGTTGGGATAAGCAAGACAAACAGGCAACTCCTGTGGGAGGAGGGGACACTGCTTTGATCCTGCAGAAAGATTTCTAAAAAGAATGAAAGGCTAAGTCTCCAGGATGTGGGGTCCGGGGTCTGTTTATCCTACTTAGTTCAAGTTGGAATTAATTCACTGAAAAGTTTGAGATGACCTAAATCATTCTTTCATTGGGGCAGGCCTGAGAGCAAACAGTAGTAGATTCAGGCAAAGGGACTATACTGAGTATCTGTGCATGTGTCTTACAGTGAAGTATGCTTCTATCCAGATCTTCTTTGGGGAAAAAAAGAGCTAAGGAAAGGGTAGGATGGAAGGCTTAGCAGCAGAGAGAAGCGAGGTGGCTGCGATGGGTATGCTCATGACTTTCTATCTGGGCAAATTCTCTGGTCTTGATTTGGGCCATGACGATCATGAAGACACAAATACACTCACATTCCAACAATTCCGGTCAATATCTGACCTAAGAAATTTCAACCGACACATCTGGATCTTTTATATTCTACACTCCAAGTTAGGTTAACAGTCTGAGCCAACTGTCTGGAGTTCTGATTCTTTGACCTGCTTTCCTGCTCTTCAGTGCTGGTTTGTAACCCATTTAATTGTCAGAATCCCAAGCAATAATCTATCTAAGCTACTTGGTTTTGATGCGGGCAGAACTGCAAACGCTCCTGAGCTACATTTGTGCAGTTGTGGTCCAAGACAATGACAGGTACCAAAGAAGGCTTGCCAGGTGCTAGGTGGGAAGATGAGCATTTCTCCTGCATTATCTCATTTAACCCTTAACAACTCTGTAAGCAAGATGTTATTCACAAATCCGTTTTACAGACAGGACACAAGTTATGCTAGAGCGCAAAGTCAGAAAGTGATAGAAGACATACCGGATTGAGAAGAAATAACCCCCCCATACTGCTTCTCAACATGAAAAAGCAACCACCCCAAAAAAGAGTGTACCCTTTATATGCTCATTAGCTGTGTAACACAGAAGGGCTCTAAAGATCCAGGAGCCTAGGTGTTCTTTTCTGAATTGGCAATCTGGGGAGCCTCCTTTTTCACCAATAATCAGCCTTGCGCAATGTGCCTCAAAAAGTTCCTACAAGGGGGGTGCAGTGGTGGCTCAGTCGGTTAAGGGTTTAACTTCGGCACAGGTCATGGTACCCCGGTTCATGAGTGCAAGCCCCATGTTGGGCTCTGTGCTGACAGCTCAGAGCCTGCAGCCTGCTTTGGAAACTATGACTCCCTTCTATCTCTGCCCTCCCCTGCTCAAGCTGTGCCTCTCTCTGTCTCTCAAAACATAAATAAATGTTAAAAAAAACATTTTTTTAAAGTTCCTAGAAGGAAATTGCCTAATCTACACATTCTTGTTTCCAATGTAACCCCACCCAAGACTTTATTTTTTAATTTTTTTAATTTTTTTTTTATTTTTGAGAGAGACACAGAGCATGAGCAGGGGAGGGGCAGAGAGAGAGGGACACAGAATCCGAAGCTGGCTCCAGGCTCTGAGTGATCAGCACAGAGCCTGATGTGGGGCTTGAACCCACAAACCGTGAGATCATGACCTGACCCCAAGTCGGTTGCTTAACCACCTGAGCCACCCAGGTGCCCCTCCACCCAAGACTTTTAAAAGATGGATTTCTACAGGTAAGCAGAGGCCAGGATATACCCAGATCGTAATGACCCCCTATTTTTCTCTCCTTAAAGAATAGCTCTGAATGATTGGATTGCACAGATGAAATCAAGACTTAAAGCTAAATGTGGTCACCTATAACTGCTGGAACACTTTCACATGTATTTCAGTCAAATTTTGATTTGAGTGACCTTTGGGTCAAACAAGATGCATGGAAGAAAAACATTTTTGAAGTATGAAATAAAAAAATAAGTTTACCCACACTTTCAAACAGTAGTCCCAAAAGTTTAGCCATTGTTAACAATTTCTTGCATGTCCTTCCAGATAAAAGCATATACCAGTATGTAGATATCATTAACAGAAATAAATAACTGTTTCATTAATAAAGCTTGAGATCTAATCGAACACTTGTAGATCTGCTTTATTCATTTTAACAGGGCAACCCATTGTATAAAATGTATTGTCACTTATTTAGCAGTTATATTTCTAATTTAGGAGAGGGGTATCTTGTGGTGGTGTTGGCTTTCTATTGCCTAATGTTACAAGGAGCACCCTTGCCTGCATGCACACGCGTGCATGCATCCGTATCTTGGCATTCTCTTGTGATTTTATCCCCAGACTGATAATGAAAATTTATGAGCCAGAACACATTATCTATTTTAATAGATATTGCCAAAAGCTGCACCAATTTAAATTCCCACCAATGGTTTATGAGGATGTCTACGTCAACACACTCATCAATGCTGCATATTATCAGACTGTTACACCTGTGCCAACCACGTCTCAGTTATGAATGAAGTTGAGCACCTTTTCATACATTAACTGATGGTATTCTTGGCTAACTTTTCTATTGGCTAGTTTGTCTTTTCCCTATTGATATGTAGGAGTCTATTAGGAAAGCAGGAAATCGGCCCTTTGTCTGCTTCTGCTGGTTTAATTTTTATCGTATTTTTGCCACTATATGTAAATTCTAAGTTTTGTATAGTCAAATTATCAATCTTTTTCCTTATGGCGTCTGGGTATACAAGGTAAAAAAAAACAAAACAAAAAACAATTTGATTCAGACCTATAAATAGGTATCCATGAAAAATGTAAAAGTAAGCCTGGCCAAAATTACCCTCGAAGCCTGATATTTAAAACAAACACTCCAGAGAGAGGTCTACACTTGTTGCAGTTCAGAAAGTTCTGGACACCTGCCCAAACCTTCCAGAGCAGAACTCTGCAAATCCATTTATGGTCCTGCTATGTTGCTGCTTGTGATCATTTGCCTACAGACTAGAGCACTGAGGATTTTTCCAGGTCAGAGCAAATGCCTCACACAATGGAATACTGAGTCCCAGTTGCTGTGCCCAGCTGAGCTGTAACCAAAGCTGTGCTAGCTAGTGTTCAGGTCGAACTCTCACTGATCCTGGTTCCTCAAATTCCACCACCATGCAGAAAATCAAAATGCTTCTTCTTCTCTCCTTTTAAGTAGGCTCCAAGCCTAGTGTGGTGCCCAACCTGGGGCTTGAACTCACGACACTGAGATCAAGAGTCAGAAACTTAACCAACAGAGCCACCCAGGCACCTCTCAAAATACTTACTTTATTTAATATTTGAGGGGAGTGTTCATTGGCTACCACAAAGTAGGTGCTAAAGCAGTCCAAATGTCTGAGGAAGCGGGGTGTGTGTGTGTGTGTGTGTGGTTACCCAATGGCATGCAGCTACAGGTGGAAGAAAACAAAGTGTGATGAGGCGTCAAGACCCAGGCTTACATTATATATCCTCCGTTTACCAGCGTTGTGCTTGGAGTAACTTAAACAACCTCTCTGAATATCAATTTCCTTGATACTGATAAGGATGATGATAATTCTATTATCTTTGTTATTCAAGTAATAATAAGATCAGACATTTAAGAGTTAGGTGCTTGGGCTACGTATTAATGTTACCTGTTATTCACGTGCGACAACTTTTAGGAAAGTTATAATACAATTCCAAGCATATTACAGTTTTTTAAAAATGTATAATCCTGGTGTACCAAAGATGTTCCAAAGAGGTTTTCCTTCTACACGAAAAGAAATCTCATCTTGACTTGCAAGATGCAAAAGCATGCATAACATGCTTTCACTTTTGGTACCTAACATATAGTTTATAGAAGAATAAGTTATTTTTAGATAAGCAACCAAAACCCCCCAAACTTATTATCACAGTTAGATTTAGGCCTGAAAGGATGCCACAAGACATTTTAAAAGGCTGGAAAGCTTGGAAGACTGAGCTGTATTGACAAGTATACTCCCAAGATGACACACAAGAAACTCAGAGATTATCTGTAGAATCTGTAGCCTTGGCAATCAAAATATTCAGTATGCCATATAATTGAATCCATATCTGTAATTTGCACATCTGCTTTGAAAACCGGCTTCATATTTCACAGGCAAGATGATGCAGAGTTTCTGCAACGCATTTTGCTAATACATTCTGGGGACCAAAATATTTGCCAGCTCAAAATTATAAATGGGTGTAAGCAAAAGCAGTTGACCTCATAGACATGACTAAAATAAGCTCCTTTGATGTGGGATACCATATAGATACAGCAACTCCCAGAGTTAGTCTTTCAGGTCAAAGTAAACAATATAAATAATAAGAGATGAAAACAATACGCAATATGGTATATTCTCAAAAAATTAAAAATAGAATTGCCATATGATCCAGGAATTCCACTCCTGGTTATACACCCAAAAGTATTACAAGCAAGGTCTCGAGCACCCAGACTTAGAAGCAGCATTATTCACAAGAGTCAAAGATGAAAACCATTTCAGGGACTGAATAAATAAATGGATAACAGCAGATGAATAAACAAAATGGAGTATAGATAAACAGTGGAGTATTACTCAGCCTTAAAAAAAAGAAGGAAATTCTGGGGTGCCGGGGTGGCTCAGTCAGTTAAGCATCAGACTCCTGATTTTGGCTCAGGTCATGATCTCACAGTTTCCGAGTTCAAGCCCCATGTCTGGCTCTGCACTGACACTGAGGAGCTTGTGATTCTGTCCCCTCTATGCCCCTTTTCCACTCATGTGCACGCCCGTGCTTGCGCTCTCTCTCTCTCTCTCAAAAATAAATAAAGTTAAAAAAAAAAAGGAAGGAAATTCGGACACAGTAAGTGACAGTTATACAACAATGTGAATGCACTTAATACCAGTGAATTGTGCACTTAAAAATGATTAAGACCGCTCAGGCAGTTAAACGTCCAACTTCCACTCAGGTCATGATCTCACAGTTTGTGAGTTCAAGCCCTGTGTCAGGCTCTGTGCTGACAGCTCAAGAGCCTGGAGCCTGCTTCAGATTCTGTCTCCTCCTCTCTCTGCCCCTCCCCTGCTCATGCTCTGTCTCTGTCTCTCAATAATAAATAAACATTAAAAAAAATTGTTTAAATGATTAAGACTAGGGGAGAGGGTTCAAGATCCTGAGGCTCACCTCCCCCCAAGAACACACCATAAGCGCATATGAAACAATTTTATCCAAAAAGACTTGAAGACTCCAGAACAACTCTACCACACCACACACACACACACACACACACACACACACACACACACGGGGGTAGAGGGGAGGAAAAGAAAAAAGCCACAACCAGATTGGTAAGAGGGACAGAGAAGCAGCCTTGCCAGGACCCCCACCCCTAGCCCCTGGCACCATGACCCACAAGAGGGAGACATAACATAAATGCACAGCTCCTTTCTGAGGAGGAGTGTGAGCCCTACATTGGGCACTCTACCATCTGCATCAGAAAGGTGAGTCCCCACAACTACTGGCTTTGAAAACCAGTGGGGCTAATATCCAGGAAAGCCAGAGGACTGTTGGAAATGGAGAGTCCATTACTCTGGCTGTGTATGAGGGAGATACACTGATTACTCTTAGGGAGTATACTGAAGGAGCAGGGGTGTGATACAGATTGGTACCAGAAAAGAGGTAACAGTGAGCCCCCCCCCCCTTTTTAAACTCTTCTTCTTCCTTGTTAGCACAGGGTGGGCAGATGCTATTTTTGGCATGATCCATCTACCTCCCTAGTGCTGCTTGCTTCACCCCCATTATTTTCCAACAGTCTACCAGACCTGGCCCAGTGCTCAACCAGTGCTCTCCCACCGTGCCACATTCAGCACCTGTGCTCACCCTGCTGTTTCCATCTTCCTAAGCCACTGTGGCCTCTACTGTGCCAGACCCCATGGGCAGGACCGGCCCTAGCCCCTTAGCTCCAAGAGGGGGGTACCTGTGAACATGTGGCATTGCTGGCCAGTAGGCCTTGCATTTCTGGGCCTTCAGGACTGAAACAAATGTAGACACAAAACTAAGAAAGCTACCACTCCATAAAGTACTCCACAGACAACAGAATTAAACATCCCTCCCCTCCCCCGCCTAGTGTTCTAGTGACCACTCCTTCAAGACAGGGAGAAATACTTTCTTCAGTTAATACACAGAAACAAAGGAAAAATGAAGAGACAGAGGAAGAACATGTTCCAAATGAAAAAAAAGAAAAAGAAAAAGAAAAAGAAAAAAAAGACAAAACCTCAGGAAAAAAAAATAATGAATTGGAAATAACCAATTTATCTGATCAATAGTTCAAAGAAGCTGTTCACCAAACTTGGCTGAAGAATGGGAAGTGAGATCCTCAAATAAGAGAGAAAAATAAAAAAAAGCAACAGAAGTGACAAAGCTCAAGAATATACTAACCAAACTGAAAAATACACTAGAAGGGTTCAACAGCAGACTAGATGAAGCAGGAGAATAGATCAGTAAGCTGGAAGATGGAACAACGGAAATTACCCAAACAGGGGAGCAAAAGGAAAAAATATTTTAAAAGGTGAAGATTCCTTAAGGGATCACTAGGACTACATTGAGTAAAACATTCACATTATAGATGTCCCAGGAAGAGAAGAAAGAGAAAGAGCCAAAAATGTTGTTTCAAGATATAATAGCTAAAAACTTCCCTAATCTAAAAGGAAAGAGATATCCAGATCTATGTTGCAGAGAGTCCCAAATAAAATGAACCCAAAGATATCCACACCAAGACACATTAGAATTAAAATGTGACAAGTTCAAGGTAAGAAAGAATCTTGAAAGCAGCAAGGGAAAAAAAACAAAAGAACCCAACTTACATATAAAGGAAACCCCAAAAGGCTATCAACAGATTTCTTAGCAGAAACCTTGCAGGCCAGGAGGGAGTGGCAGGACATACTATAAGAGTTGAAGAGAAAAACTTCCACCACAGAATTCTCTACCTGACAAGGTTATCATTCAGAAATGAAAGCGAGATCGAGAGTTTTCCAGATAAGCAAAAGCTTGAGGAGTTCATCATCACTAAACCAGCCCTACAATAAATGTTAAAGGGACTCCTATGAGGTGACAAGAAATGGCACTAATTAATAACAAAAAAAAAAAAAACCATATAAAAGTAAAAATACCACTGTAAAAGGTAAATAGATAGTAAAAGTAGTGGGCCAATCATTTATAAAACATAAAGGTTAATAGACAAAAGTAATAAAATTAACTAAAACTACAATAATTAAAGCAAGCATAAAATAAAAAGATGTAATATGTGATATTAAAAATACAGAATATGGGTGTGTGGGGTGGAGTAAAAACATAATGTGCTGAAATATGCTTAAATTTATGCTGCTATTAGCTTAAAAAAGACTGTTAGATATACAGGATGCTATATGTGAACCACACAGTAAGCACAAAGCAAAAACTCATAGCAAATACACAAAAGACAATGGAAGAGCAATATAAACATCACACACACACACACACACACACACAGGCCATCAAAGTACAAGGGAAGAGAGAAAAAGAAAGGAACAGAAAGGAACTAAAAAAGAGCCAGAAAACAATGAACATAATGGCAGTGAGTACATACCTATCAATAATTACTTTAAATATAAATGGACTAACTGCTCCAATCAAAAGACACAATGTGGCTTAATGGATAAAAAACAAGATCTATCTACATACAGCCTACAGGAAACTCATTTCAAGAGTAAGTACACACAAAGACTCCAAGTGAAGGGGTGGAAACAGATATACTATGCAAATGGAAACGAAAAGGAAGTTGGTATTGCTATACTTACAGCAGATAAAACAGATTTTAAACAAAGCCTGCATTGAAATGTAAAGAAAGACATTATGTAATGATGAAGGGATCAATCCACCAAGAATATATAATGTTTATAAATATTTATGTACTCAACATAGGCACACCAGGATATATAAAACAAATATTAATGGACATAAAGGGAGAAAGTAATAGCAATACAGTAATACTAAGGCACTTTAACACCCCACTTACATCAGGAGATAGATCATCCAGACAGAAAATCAGTAAGAAAACATGGACCTTAAATAACATATTAGACCAGCTGGACTTAATAGACACATGAAGAACATTTCATCAAAAAGCAGTAGAAAACACATTTTTCTCAAGTGGACAGGGAACATTCTGCACGACAGATCAAATGTTGGCCAAAACAATTATCAATAAATTAATGACTGAACTCATATCCAGCATCTTCTCTGAACAGAATGGTATGAAATTATAAATCAATTACAAAAGGAAAAGTAGAAAAAACATCAAAATGTGGAGATTAAACAATACGTTACTGAAAACCAATGGGTCACTGAAGAAATCTAAGAAGAAATTTTAAAAATACAGAGACAAATGAAAACAGAAAGAAATCATTCCAAACTCTATAGGACGCAACAAAGGTAGTTCAAAAAGGGAACAGTACAGGACTACCTCAAGAAAAAAGAAAAATCTCAAATAAATAACCTAACTTTACACTTAAGGAACCAAAGAAGAACTAACACAGCCCAAAGTTAGAATGAAGAGAATGGTCAAGATGAGAGTGGAAATAAATGACAATGAGACTGAAAAAAACAAAAACACAAAATAAAACAACAAAAAAGGAAAAGATCAATGAAGCTCAAAGCTCAAGTTTGAAAAGATGACAAAATTGATAAACCTTTAGCTAGACTAAATAAGAAAAAAAAACTGAGGGAGGGCTTAAACAAAATCAAAAATGAAAAAGGAGATATTACAATTCAAACTATAGAAATAAAAAGGATCATAAGAAACTATTACCAACAATTACACACCAACAAACTGGACAACTAGCAGAAATGTACAAATTCCTAAAAACATACAATCTTTGAGGTCTGGATGATGAAGAAATAGAAAATGTGAACAGACCAGTTATTAGTGAAGAGATTAAATCAGTAATTGAAAACTTCCCAACAAACAAAAGTCCAGGACTGGATGAATTCACTGGTCAATTCTACCATTCAATACCCATACCAGTATCCTTCTCAAAAACAGCAAAATATTAAAGAAGGGGAATGTTGCCAAACTACTTTCATGAGGCCAGCATTACCCTGATATAAAACCAGGCAAGGCCATTACAAAAAAAGACAATTACAGGCTAATATCCTTACTGAAAACAAAAAACAAAAAACAAAAAACAGGCAAAAATACTCAACAAAATACAAGCAAATTTAATTCAACAATACATTAAAAGGATTATACAACATGATCAAGTAGGATTTATTCCCGGGATGCAAGTATGGTTCAAACATCTGCTAATCAACCAACATGATACACCACATTAACAAAATGAAGGATAAAAATCACACGATCATCTTCAACAGATGGAGAAAAATTTGACACAACTCAACATCCATCTATGATAAAAACTCTCAACAAAGTGGATAGAGAGAGAACATATCTAAAGATAATAAAGGCTATATATGACAAATCCACAGCTAACATCATACGCAAGAGTGAAAAGCTAAAATCTTTTCTTCTTAGATCAGGATCAAGTGAAGAATGCCCATCCTTGTTGTTTTTATTCAACCTCATGTTGAAGTCCACAGGAATTAGGCAAGAAAAAGAAATAAAAGGCATACAAAGTAGAGAGGAAGAAGTAAAACTGTCACTATTTGCAGATGACATGATACTTTACACAGAAAACCCTAAAGATGCCACCAAAAAACCAAACAAAAAACAAAAAAACAAAAAAAAACCCAAAAAACCTGTTAGAACTAATTCATGAATTCAGTAAAGTTGCAGGACACAAATCAATCTACAGAAACCAGTGCTGTTTCTATAAACTAATAAACTATCAGAAAGGGGAATTAAGAAAACAATCCCACTTACAATTGGATCAAAAAAAAAAAAGAATAACTAGGAAGACATTTAATCAAAGAGGTGAAAGACCTATATACACTAAAAACTACAAGACACTGACAAGGGAAATGAAAAATACAAGTAAATGGAAAGATATCTGATGTTCACAGATCAGAAGAATAAATATTAACATGTTCATACTACCAAAAGCAATCTACAGATTGAATGCACTCCCTACCAAAATTCTAATGGCACTTTTGTAAAGATTTCTTTTTTTTAAAAAAAATGGTTTTTTATTTACTTTGAGAGAGATAGTGAGCAGGAGAGGCATAGACAGAGAGCGAGAGGGAGAATCCGAAGCAAGCTACACACCATCAGTGCAGAGCCCGATGTGGGGCTCGAACCCACAAACCATGAGATCATAACCTGAGCTGAAACTAAGAGTAGGACGCTCAACCAACTGAGCCACCCAGGCAGCCCTCCAATGGCATTTTGACAGAACTAGAAAAATCTTAAAATTTGTGTGAAACCACAAAAGATCCTAAATAACCAAAGCAATCTTAAGAAAGAACAAAGCTGGAGGTATCATGTGCCTTGACCTCAAACTGTATTACAAAGCTATAGTAATCAAAACAGTACAGTACTGGCATAAAAAGACACACAGATCAATGGGACAGAATAGAGAGCCCGGAAATAATTTAGCTACACATACACAATTTATATCAAAGGAATAAACAGAAAAAGGATAGTTTCTTCAATAAATGGTGCTGGGAAAACTGGACAACCACATGCAAAAGAATGAGACTAGACCACTATCTTACACCACACATAAAAGTTAAGTCAACATGGATTAAAGGCTTGAATTTAAGACCTGAAACCAGACAATTCCTGAAAAGAAAACAGGCAGTAGGCTCCTTGACATCTTTTTTAAAATTTTTCAAAAATGTTTATTTTTGAGAGAGAGAGAGCATGTGCAAGCACAGAAGGGGCAAAGAGAATGGGAGACAGGATCCAAAGCAGGCTCAGCACTGACACCAGAGAACGCAATGCGGGGCTCGAACCCAGGTAACTGTGAAATCATGACCTGAGTCATGACCTCTTAACCGACTGAGTCACCCAGGCACCCCTCCCTGACGTTAATCTTAGTGATGTTTTTGTGGATCTGACTCCAAAGGCAAGGGAAACAAAAGCAAAAATGAACAAATAGGACTACATCTAAAAAGCTTCTGCACAGCAAAAGGAAACCATCATCAAAACCAAAAGCAGCCTGCTGAATGAGAGAAGATACTTGCTTATTACATATCCAACAAAGGGTTAATGTCCAAACTATAAAACAAATTTATACAACTTAAGACCCAAAATAACCCAATTTAAAAATGGGCAAAGGATCTGAACAGAAATATTTCCGACGACAACTTACAGATTGCAAACAGGCACGTGAAATGCTATCTGAAATCAGTAACTATTAGGGAAATGCAAATTGAAACAACGATGAGGTATCAGTCCAAATTGGTTAGACTGACCATCATCCAAAAGATAAGAAATAAAAGTGTTGGGGAGGATGTGGACAAAAGGGAACCCCTGTGCTCTGTAGGTGGGAATGTAAATTGGTACAGCAACTATGGAAAACAGTTTGTGGAGACTACTCAACAAATTAAGAATAAAACTACCATATGATCCAGCTATTCCACTCTCGGATATTTATCCAAAAAATACAGAAGTATTAATTCAAAAAGATACATGCACCCCAATGTTCATAGCAGCACTGCCTATAGTAGGCAAGATATGGAACCTCTGTAAATGTCCAATGACAGAGGAACGGCTAAAGATGAATGGAATATTACTCCAAGATAAAAAAGAATAAAATCTTGCCCTCTGTGACAACATGGAGAGACCTTGATAATATAATGTTAAGCGAAGTTAGAAGGGAAAGAGAGAAACAGTATGACTTCACTTCTATGTGAAATCTAAAACAAGAACAAAACAAAACAAACAAGAAACAAACTCACAGACACAAAGAAGAGAGTAGTGATTACCAAAAGGGAAGGGGGTTGGGAGCTGGGTGGAATGAACCACGGTGGCCAAACGTATGGTGATAGATGGTAACAAGAGTTCTGGAGGTGATCACATTGTAATGACTACCAATGTCAAATTATTAATTTCGCACACCTAAAACGTACACTGTATTTTACACTAAATTTACCATAATCAAAAAGAAAAAACAGGAAAAAAAGGTGAATATGGTAATCAATTTTATGTTCTGCGTAGATTTTACTACACACATATACCTAATACAAAAGGAGTGAGGTATATACTTCTGTAGTAAGGAAACAGATGGCATAATTAACACCAACAGGGCTGACTTCCAACATGAGTATGGGGGGAGGACCGCAGGACCAACACAAGCAGACTGTTACCGTGTCAAGGCCCATGTTGTGCAGATTGTGTCTTAAAAGTGCACTAAGCTTCCCTCTACATCCATAGCCGCCCTCAGATAACCTCGCAAGCAGAGGGTGAGAAACAATCCCCCAAATCCATTTCCTTCCTCATCCCAAAATCCTGCACAGCCCCTGCTTCCTACCCCCACCCCGCCGTGGCCAAACCCTGTTAGAAACCAGACAGCACTGGACTGTCGTGTGGACCCCTGAGCAGAGTGCAGGGTGGAAACAAAGGCCACAGATGTGAGAGGCTATCAAGATTCAGCAAAATCCCTATATACCATAACGGAGGGAATGTCCAACACTGTTGAATGAAAAACAGCAAGTTGCAAACCAGAAGGCCCGCTATTATATGATTCAAGGTAGGGGGAGGGGGACCACCACAGTAAGTGTATATTCTACCAGGAAATGCAGAACGCAGTGTAACGGGATATACACCAACTGGTAAGAGACACCTGGGGCAGAGATGAGGGGAAGGGACTTTGGGCAGATCTGTAATTTTTCAAAGATTTTTAAGAAAAATGTGCTCATGTGCTATTTGTGCAGTTCCATTTTATTAAGAAATGAGTAAATGCAATCATTTCACTGTTTTTTTATAAAATGCAGGTGCCTCTAGCTCTTACAAAATTGGATTAGGTAGCCAACGTGCAGACATGTCCTGGAGGCTTTGAGCAAAATGTTACAACAGAACAAGTTCCATCATTATCAAGCTCTGCCTGTACCAGTGATTCTCAAAGTGTGGTCCCTGGATCAGCAGTACCACATCTCCTGGCAACTTGATAGAAATACATATTTTCAGGCCCAACTCTACTGAGTCAGAAACTGTGGGACTGGCGTTTAGGTAGAGAGCTGTAAGGGATGTCACGCTGGGTCAAAAGTTCAAGAATAGATGTTGCTGGGCTCTGTGAGCCAGAACCGTCATGGACAGCAGATTAGGCTATACACTGCACAACTGAAGGAGGCACTATTCACACAGACTATGATGAGAATGATACCTCCTAGGTTAGTGTGGTGCACTAACCTGGGAATTTTTAAAGCAGTGGGAAACCCACAGGAGGGTTTAATGCAGAGAGAATACATGATCAGATTTGTATCTGGGAAGGGATCATAAGCACCAGAGTGATAGGAGAGACAGAGTCAATAGAATACAAGTTGTTCTTATAGCCAAACCTCAAATTCAGGCTATGAGATACTTAGGTCTGGATTAGCAGATGAACAGGGGGAAGAAAGAAAGACCATCAAAGATTTGCAAGTTCTTTTAATACAGAGAGAGGTGACAGACAAAGATTGAGAGAGGGAGAGAGGGAGGGAGGGAGGGAGAGGGGGAGGGAGGGAGGGAGGGAGAGAGAGAGAGAGAGAGAGAGAAAGAAAGAGAGAGAGAGAGAAGGAAGGAAATGGAGGCAGAGTAGAGGCAAACTTGGTCTTGCAGAGGAAGAGATGAGCTCTTCGAGAAGACAGCTGGAGGAAGAAACACAAAGCCAGGGGACCGGTCTGGCTGGAGATACTGATCTGAAAGCCATCAGTGCCCAGATGGTAATGAAATTCCAAGTAAGGGTAAGATCAGTCGAGAGGAATGTGCAAACACTGGAAAAGCAGTGTGCTAGGGACTGGGCCCTGCAGAAGTGGGATGCACCTGGTTTGAAAGCTAGGAGGCTGTAAAAAAACCAGCCAGAACATAACCAAAGAACTATTGGCATGGAAGAGTCAAGAATTTAATTCAAGCAAGACACATCAGTGAGGAAAAAAAAGGAGGAGACAAGCACAGGGAAACAATGCCAATGTACCTCTGTCCCTGGGGAGCATTCTGCTGCTGGTGGGCTCTTTAAACTGGTCCGTGTGCATGCACTGCTGGTGCCCCCCCCCCGACCCCTGTCACGCTTCTGGACACCTC
This sequence comes from Panthera uncia, assembly GCF_023721935.1. NCBI lineage: Eukaryota > Metazoa > Chordata > Mammalia > Carnivora > Felidae > Panthera > Panthera uncia. The sequence continues at coordinate 38,951,595 of NC_064816.1, forward strand.
TTCTAGGGCCACTGCACACCCCTCCCCTCCATTCCCTGTTAATTCTCATTTTTGAAGACTTAGATCGGCTGAAGGAAGCTTCGCCAAGCTTCAGAGGACTAAAATGTGCGTCTGGGAGGGGTGGGTGGGCAGATGGCACCAGATTAAAAAGATGCTGGGTTTGCTTGCCGCTCTGTAGTGTCTGAATGGTCTCCAGCATAGCAGTGTGGAATCAGGAACGCCATCACGTGACCTAAAAACTTGTGTCTCTCCAAAAAAACTTCATGCCCTACAAGACGCTGAGGAGGAAGGGAGGCAATTCTAGAGGGTCTGAGAATCCAGAAAGCCCAAGATTGACCAGAAGCTCGTTAGAGTCAATGATCCTGTTACATACTTTGCTGTAAGTCTGAAGTATTTTTCATGTTGTATTGCAGTTGTTTACTTTTTACCACTTCCACCCTGATACCCTTCCCTCCAACCAGACTGTCAACTCTCTGAAAACAAAGGTTGTCTCAATCATCTCTGTACTCTCACTGCCCGAGCTGGGGCTGCCATGCAGTAATCGGCCCCTAAAACTATTTGTTAAATCAATGTCACAGGGGGCACCTGGCTGGCTCAGTCGGTTAAGCGTCTGGCTTCAGCTCAGGTCATGATCTTGCAGTAGTCCGTGGGTTCGAGCCCCCGTCAGGCTCTGTGCTGACAGCTCGGAGCCTGGAGCCTGCTTTGGATTCTGTTTCCCTCTCTGTCTCTGCCCCTCCCCCACTCATGCTCGCTCGCTCTCTCTCTCTCTCTCTCTCTCTCTCTCAAAAAAAAAAAAATTTAAAAATGTTTAAAAAATCAGTGTCACAGGAAGGATGATTTAAGTGCTGGTCAACAGCACACCTCTCCATTTATCTGAAGTTCTAAGACTTCAGTGTGTCAAGCAGGGTTGAGTGAATATAACTCCCTGAGTCAACTTTGGCTGTGGGCTGTGTGGGTACGGTTTATGAGTTTGCAATAACTAGAGAAAATTTTTGTGATGTGTAAAAATTATATGAAATTGAAAGGTTTGTGTTCGTCAATAAAGTTTTATGGGAATACATCCACACCCAGTCATTTCTATATTATCAATAGATGCTTTGGGGCTATCTCAGTACTGTTGAGCAGCTGTGACAGAAATAGCATGGTCTAAATGCCTCAACTTTTTATTCTTTTAAAAAAATGTTTATTCATTTAGTTTGAGAGAGAGTGTGTGTGCATGAGAGAGAGAAAGAGAGAGAGAGGCAGGGAGAGCATGAGCAGGAGAAGGGCAGAGAAAGGGGGAGAAAGAATCCTAAGCAGACTCTGCACTGTGAGCACAGAGCCCAACAAAGAGTTCGAGCCACAAACCGTCAGATCATGACCTGAGCCTAAATCAAGAGCCGGACACTTAACCAACCGAGCCATCTAGGGGGGATCTGTGAAATTTTTATTCTTTGATTCTTTATGGAAAAGGTTTGCTGACCCCTAATATCAAAACACTAAATCAGGAGATAAACATGAGACTTATGATAATTAGTTGATAAGCAATTATCAGACTACAATCCTCCTAACAAGTAGAGTCCTTTAAGACTTTCCAATTATTGACATGGAAACGAAAGACGTTTTAACCTACCGTGGGGCACAAACATCAAAACATCCTAGTGGTATAAAGAAGCAGACTCTGGACTCACAAGACCTTGCATTTATCACTATGCTTATAAGAATGTCTGACAGGCTATTTACTTCCTAAGCTTCAGTCTCCTTGGCAGTAAAATGGGCACTATAAGACTTTATCAGAAGATTGTTCTAAGAATCAGATAATACAGTGTATTTTTACCTCTCAAGCTTGTACTTGACATCCAGTAAGCATCTCGTTAATCAAACTTTCTTCACTGTCTTTAGAGGAGTGTTTCACTTTGATATGTGCTCTTTGATATTTCCACCCTAAAATGAATTACTTCAAGGGTCCCTGGGTGACTCAGTCGGTTGACCGTCCCACTCTTGATTTTGGCTCAGGTCATGATCTTGGGGTTGTGGTATCAAGCCCCGCATCAGGCTCCACACTCAGGGTGCTTAAGATTCTCTCTCCCTGTCTCTCTCTCTCTCTCAACTCCTCTCCTGCTCTTTCACTCTCTAAAATAAAATAAATAAATTCAAAAAATTATTTAAAATGAATTACTTCTATCAGACTGCAGGTTTTTACACCTAATGATGAAAGCTGAATTATTATGCTAGGACATAAATGCTGACTATGAACTCACTGAAATCTTAAGGATGAGTGTCTGAATAAAATGTTAGATTCTTACAAAGATGTTCTAGCCAATGAAATATGACAAGAAAAAAAGCAATAAATGGTTAAGAGATATTTGAAAGAGAAACAATTCTCATTATCTAGAAAGAACATGATAGGCTACTTCAGAAAAGCTTACAATAAGCTATAAAACTATTTAAATAGTTACCGATTAGAAGAGCTATATGTATGTATACATATACATGTACACAGGTACACGTATGTATACATACATGCACACAATGTACATGTATAAACACACAGATGCACACACATAAAATGTCAAACAACAAAAGAAATGCATAGTAATTCTCTGCAGAAAGATACAATATGTTACTGAAGAGTACAAAGGAATGTCATGAAAAAATATGGATCATAACACTTCAAATAAGTGAAAAACACCACCACAAAGGCAGAACAGTTGCCTAAAGGTCCAAAGAGAAATCTGGTGGCTTAACTACAGGGATGGAAGAGCTTCAAACAAACCTCAACCTCGGTATCTCACAGCGGGCTGACGCACAGCCCTCCCATTGCTCCGATGTTGGCCAGCGCTTTCTGGAAGCTGCTTTCATTTAGGCCAGAGCAGATGCAACTAGCAGAAACGAAGCAGGGGGCTTTCAAAAAGCAGCAGGAAATGAACAGGCAGGGAGCACATCCACAGAGACCCTGGCAAAGGATCCAAAGTGTTCTGTAAAAGGAGTTGGGAGCCTGGGAGCTGATTCTTTGGATTTACAAATCAGGAAGGAATAGTTTCAGTAGTGTGAAATATTTCTTACACACAGATAGATACCAGAGGCCACGGTCACCCTTCCCTGAAAGCTTTCTGTTCACAGTGAACTTGTATTATGGTGTTTGGGAAATATCTCAGACTAGAAGGGCTGACTTATAATTTAATTTATACCCCTGACAAAGGGAGACATGGTGACTGAAGACTACCATTCCTTTTAGAGTCAAGGCTGCAAACGTACCAAAGGATTTTGGAGACTAGGAGACAGTCTGCCTGACAGACCTAAAAAAAAAAAAAAAAAAGTGGGAATTTAAGTAAAAGTAGAAGCATATACATATTTTACGTTCCTGTAATACAAAACTCCTTTCTCCCAAAGGTATCCAAAATCAGTCTTTAAAAAAGGCTTGAAAACTCCAGTGATTCCTATTACTGCTAGCAGCCTAAAGGAAATCACAGGGACATCTAAAGTTCCATGGGATGAACAAATTAGCTGCACAAAACACATTAAGTGCAGGAAAAGCAGAGACCTCTGAAAGCAGGTTGTGACCCACACAGGCCGCTCTTCGCAGGCTCCCTGCACGGGTTGCACTGTGGTCAGGTGTGCCCTGGGAGATCAGAAAACCCCTTCATTAAAAATGAAAGAGAACTTGATCTTCTCATACTGCTTTGATCTGAGATCAGCAATTTCTAATAAAAGGGATTTTTTTTTTTCTTTTGGCCTGGACAGGGCCACAGAACCAAAATCTGTATTTAGAGGGTTATGTTTTCACTGGCAAGCCCTAGTTTAATTAATTATGATTTATAAAGGGATAGCAAGGGTTAGTGACATTGTTACCCAGGCATGCAAATTAAAAGTGAACATAATCCTACTTTACATTTTGGGAAAATAGCCGGTGTAGCTCAGGAGGTAAAAAGTACCACAGAGACACAAGAGATATGTGATTTTCAGTACTTTTTTTAAAAAAGAAATGGCAGAATCAAAAGGCATGGGTAGGTACTCACAAAAAGGTTTTCAGGAAACATTTCTGGTGGTCTCCCTGATGTTGTTCTTGTTAAGAGCAGAGCAAATAAATTAGCATTCATTAATTTTATGCATAGCGTGCTTCAGCATTTAAAATTACTCTGCTCTTTTGAGGACTCCCTTGCTCAGAGTTATGACTCTGTTATATCTTTTTTTTTTTTTTTAAAGAATGTATATAAAGGCAGAGTAACATCATTTTTTATGAACACATGTCAGGTTCTAAGGAACCAAGCCCCATAAAAGACCACTAAGGAAATATTTGGAGGCAGAACTTCAAAACTTCTCCTTCCTTCTGTTTTCCCACATTTGGAACAGGGGAGGGGACTGTGAAATGTGGCCAGTTATGGGCATTCATGAAAAGGCTAAATCTCTTTCATGTTTCTAAATTTGAACACATGTAATAAAAGAGAGAAAACACTTAAAGCCACAGAGGCAGCTGCAGAATCTTCAACTGATTGGGAGTTGTTTTTTAAGATCTAAGTATTCTTTCCCAGGACCCATGTTCACTCATTTGGGGCAGTTACTTTATAGGAGCCGCTGGCATATAGATTTCTCCCACCTCTAGGCTTACCCACCATGTCCCCTCTGCTGAAGTCCTCTGCTCCCCAGTGGTCACCTGGCTAACGGCCATTCTTCTAGGTCTTAGCTCAAATGCCACCCACTCAGAGAAGCCTTATCAGATTCACCGGCCTCACTTAGCTTCACCTGCTTGTCCCACTCTCCCCACCCTGTCTCCTCCCTTCATAGCACTTGGCACAGTGTGTTGCTTTTATGCTCTTTATGTTGCTTATGTTCTGTCCTTGCCCCACTCGACTGTGAGCTTCGGGAGGGACCCTGTGCCAGCAAAGCACAGACAACTACAATGTCATGATTAAAACGCAGGTTTTAGAGGTGGATTGTTCGGTCCCAATCCCAGCTCCATAATGCACAAACTGTGTGACCTCAGCAAGTTACTGAACTTCTCTGGGCAGTGGTTTCTTCAACTTATGTAAAGAAAGGGTTAATAATATGTAGCCTTATGTTTTTGATGGTTAAAATCAAATGTGACACTAAAGGATTTAAAATGACCTTTGTCACACAATAAGCCCTTTATAAAAGAGCACTATTATTATTTACCACTGTATACCTACCTAGTACCAGGCACAGCTGTCATACTATAATGTGCACAAATACTAACTAAATCAATACACTTTACTATAATTGTATCAGAGTACTCTCACAACCCATGAAGCATTCCTACATCCACTTCACAGGTAAGGACTAAAGAGATGACTGATGCCCTCTCTGACGTCTCACAGAACTCTAGAAACGTCCCATTTTTGAGACCCAGGGCCACCAGCAATCAACTCAGGATATTATTTCCGGTACATCTCTCCTGATAGTTTTCGCGTCAACCTGCTGAGGGCAAGCGTGATCAGAAACGAAGTAAACAAGAACAGATCTATAGGCGTGAGACAATGTTCCTTCAGTTATGAATATGGTGTGATATGGACTGTCTCCCATAAACCCTTTGAACTTCAACTTTTCCCATCTGTGAAATAGGGATAACAGAGATGAAAGGAGGTAACAATATATGGAGAACATCTCCCACAGGGCTTGGAATTAAGTAGATCCTCAAAAAAAGGTAGCTTCTGTTATTTACTTCCTCATTCTCTCCAGGGAATGTGAACCAGTAAATGATTTTTAAGGACATAACCTACACTTATCCTGGATCTCATCAATTAAGCATCCATTACAGTGGTGCCTGGGTAGCTCAGTCGGTTAAGCATCCGACTTCGGCTTAGGTCATGATCTCATGGTCCATGAGTTTGAGCCCCGCGTCGGGCTCTGTGCTGACAGCTCAGAGACTGGAGCCTGCTTCACATTCTGTGTCTCTCTCTCTCTCTCTCTGCCCTTCCCCCACTCATGCTCTGTCTCTGCTCTCTCAAAAATGAATAAACATTAAAAAAAATTTTTTGAAAGGAATCCATTACAAACAGCTATTTTGCTTTCAAATTATAGGGCAGTTAGAAAGCTGAGGTCCTTGGATTTATAGCAGATACTATATGAGGCCATTCTCCCTGGAAGTTTCTAAATTGCCTTATGAAATATGAAATATGAAAATCCAAAAATCCCATCTGTACTGGAATCTGACTGCCAACCTGGCCATTTCCAATTCCTAAATCTAGCCCCGCCCCCCAATATCATACATTCTGAGCTCTTCTTAGAATTCTCAAACTCATGAATTAAGTTCTTTTAGGGGAAGTGGCTGTCTTTCTTTAAGCTATCTACAGTAGTCCAACTAATTATTTAAAGACTTTGCCCACTTCCACTATTAGAAAGATTGATTTTCCAGAACTCTAGTCAACGGGGGGCTAGCACTGTTCCAAGAAAACAGGGGGAATCCTAAAAAGTCACGTTTCATCTCACGTCCCAGACCACCCAGAAAGACCATGTGACCTAAAAACCAAATGATGCAAATAAAAGCCTATTTACTCAGACTGGGCAAAATGTAAAAAACATGTAACTCTTCCCCATGGTAAGCTGATGAGTAAGGCTCCATTCATGAGGTTGGTTTGCTCACTGGCTTACATCTTTTACACAATAAACCTGGACAAATCACTCAGAACTATGAAGGTCAAGGTCAATGGGCAGAGGGCTGTGAGGTCCAGAGCTGCCCATCCCAAACTAGACAGGCTGCAGCCAACATCACTCCTTATGACTGACACAGTCAGTCACTTTGGATTCCTCCTGGCCTAGACCTGCCAGAAAAACAGGCATGCTTGAGCAGCTGGTTTAAAAATATGCTGGTTAATCCGACGAACGCCCGGTCCTGCTTTCAGACGGTGTGCCAGGAAGGTCGCGCTAAATGGCTTCCCTTCCAAAGGTCAGGAAAGCAGGCTAAGGAGTTTGAAGACTACCGCTCCAGAGAAAAACATTTCAATGGGAGTTAACAGCCAACAGATCAAGCAGCAAGTGATGATCAATAATATTTAGATACATCATGAAATACACAGTACAGCTCTCCTGAAGTTAGAGCCATACCACAGAAACAGAGTGTGGCCCCAATTCAGCCCAAGGAAGATGAGAGAACTCTTGAGGATACTGTCGGAAATAACAACTCAGAAAGCTGACCATCTTTTACACGCAATTATCAAGTTATAGAGAGGATTCCAAATTCTGCTAATTATCATTCTTCACCCTTTCTGCCTGCATTATTAATTATCTTGGTATTATACCAGTGCCATATAGTGGGGATCAAAACAAAGTAACAAAAGGAACCATTCTTAAAGGCTAGTGAAACAAAATGAGGAATGCCTTCCCAGAGGACCGGGTACTAAAAATATATTTTATATCTGACGCAATTTAACACTGAGGTCTGTGCATCACTGCCTTTAGGAGGAGGGGAAAGGCAGACCGCCACAAGGAAAAGTGGGTATTTTTAGCCTCAAGAACCTTTTCTACACAAACAGCTAATAGAGGTTGTTTTATTTTTCTTTTATTTTTATTTTTCAATATATGAAGTTTATTGTCAAATTCGTTTCCATACAACACCCAGTGCTCATCCCAAAAGGTGCCCTCCTCGATACCCATCACCCACCCTCCCCTCCCTCCCACCCCCCCATCAACCCTCAGTTTGTTCTCAGTTTTTAAGAGTCTCTTATGCTTTGGCTCTCTTCCACTCTAACCTCTTTTTTTTTTTTTTCCTTCCCCTCCCCCATGGGTTTCTGTTAAGTTTCTCAGGATCCACATAAAAGTAAAACCATATGGTATCTGTTTTTCTCTGTATGGCTTATTTCACTTAGCATCACACTCTCTAGTTCCATCCATGTTGCTACAAAGGGCCATATTTCATTCTTTCTCATTGCTACGTAGTACTCCATGGTGTATATAAACCACAATTTTTTTTTTTTTATCCATTCATCAGTTGATGGACATTTAGGCTCTTTCCATAATTTGGCTATTGTTGAGAGTGCTGCTATAAAGATTGGGGTTCAAGTGCCCCTATGCATCAGTACTCCTGTATCCCTTGGGTAAATTCCTAGCAGTGCTATTGCTGGGTCATAGGGTAGGTCTATTTTTAATTTTTTGAGGAACCTCCACACTGTTTTCCAGAGTGGCTGTACCAATTTGCATTCCCACCAACAGTGCAAGAGGCTTCCCGTTTCTCCACATCCTCGCCAGCATCTATAGTCTCCTGATTTGTTCATTTTGGCCACTCTGACTGGTGTGAGGTGATATCTGAGTGTGGTTTTGATTTGTATTTCCCTGATGAGGAGCAACGTTGAACATCTTTTCATGTGCCTGCTGGCCATCCGGATGTCTTCTTCAGAGAAGTGTCTATTCATGTTTTCTGCCCATTTCTTCACTGGGTTGTTTGTTTTTTGGGTGTGGAGTTTGGTGAGCTCTTTATAGATTTTGGATACTAGCCCTTTGTCCGATATGTCATTTGCAAATATCTTTTCCCATTCCATTGGTTGCCTTTTAGTTTTGTTGGTTGTTTCCTTTGCTGTGCAGAAGCTTTTTACCTTCATAAGGTCCCAGTAGTTCATTTTTGCTTTTAATTCCCTTGCCTTTGGGGATGTGTCAAGTAAGAAACTGCTACGGCTGAGGTCAGAGAGGTCTTTTCCTGCTTTCTCTTCTAGGGTTTTGATGGTTTCCTGTCTCACATTCAGGTCCTTTATCCATTTTGAATTTATTTTTGTGAACGGTGTGAGAAAGTGGTCTAGTTTCAATCTTCTGCATGTTGCTGTCCAGTTCTCCCAGCACCATTTGTTAAAGAGACTGTCTTTTTTCGATTGGATGTTCTTTCCTGCTTTGTCAAAGATGAGTTGGCCATACGTTTGTGGGTCTAGTTCTGGGGTTTCTATTCTATTCCATTGGTCTATGTGTCTGTTTTTGTGCCAATACCATGCTGTCTTGATGATTACAGCTTTGTAGTAGAGGCTAAAGTCTGGGATTGTGATGCCTGCTGCTTTGGTCTTCTTCTTCAAAATTACTTTGGCTATTCGGGGCCTTTTGTGGTTCCATATGAATTTTAGGATTGCTTGCTCTAGCTTTGAGAAGAATGCTGGTGCGATTTTGATTGGGATTGCATTGAATGTGTAGATAGCTTTGGGTAGTATTGACATTTTGACAATATTGATTCTTCCAACCCATGAGCATGGAATGTTTTTCCATTTCTTTATATCTTCTTCAATTTCCTTCATAAGCTTTCTATAGTTTTCAGCATACAGATCTTTTACATCTTTGGTTAGATTTATTCCTAAGTATTTTATGCTTCTTGGTGCAATTGTGAATGGGATCAGTTTCTTTATTTGTCTTTCTGTTGCTTCATTATTAGTGTGTAAGAATGCAACTGATTTCTGTACATTGATTTTGTATCCTGCAACTTTGCTGAATTCATGTATCAGTTCTAGCAGACTTCTGGTGGAGTCTATCGGATTTTCCATGTATAATATCATGTCATCTGCAAAAAGTGAAAGTTTAACTTCATCTTTGCCAATTTTGATGCCTTGGATTTCCTTTTGTTTTCTGATTGCTGATGCTAGAACTTCCAACACTATGTTAAACAATAGCGGTGAGAGTGGACATCCCTGTCATGTTCCTGATCTCAGGGAAAAAGCTCTCAGTTTTTCCCCATTGAGGATGATGTTAGCTGTGGGCTTTTCATAAATGGTTTTTTTGATCTTCAAGTATGTTCCTTCTATCTAATAGGGGTTGTTTTAAAACCTTGCAAGAAACACCTCACACAAAGAGGGATAAAATGTGAACAACCTATGTTCACCGACAGAACTCTGACAAGAATAATATATACTCAAAAATATTCAAGAGGCTTTTGTTTTATGTTCCCATGGCTAGGGCTGGGGAGGCAAGATTTGGGATTTAGGTCCACCAGTGCAAATAAAAATTAAGCATTTCTGTCAGAAAGCATTGTACACCCTGTCTTTCTTCATAAGCTGGGCTTCATTCATTATCCCACTAAACTTGAACTCAGCAACCTCAAAAATGTGACTCCAAGGGCTGCTCAGAGTTCCACTCCTTGTTCAGAACCTGTTAGGCAGAGACTGTAGGAGTGTTCTGACCTTTGCCTCTGCCCCTTACCACTGGCACGTCAATCCGCTTATCTGACGCATTAAGACAAAACTGAACTGAGGGCAGATGACCTGGACACAGGGGTGCAGATGGCTTGTGGGGTCTGTGCTACATGCTCTTCACTACCCTCAGTCCCCACCCCCCTCCTGATTACTCTGTACCCCTGGTCACTTGCACCGCTGTCTCTGGTGCCCTCCCTGCCTCACTGCACCCTGATGCGGCCCAGATCACCCATTTCCAATGCAAGCCAGCAGATACTGACTCCATCATCAACCCACTCCGTTAAGCAAGGGGCTCCAGGAAAAAGCAAAGATACAGGGAACTGTAAGGACACTGCTTATCCCCAAGGGGACGGCAAGGAAAATAATCTTTTTTGAAACACGTGCGGTGTAACTAGATCATCTTGATGAACTCATTAATTCTTTAAAAAGAAGGGAAACAAAGAAAAGCGGGAGGGGAAGGAAAAGGAAGCATGAAAAGGAAACAAGGAATTCACTAAATGGCGCCTGGCTTAGCCTTTCCTTAGGGAACCCAGTCTATTTCCTGGTGATCCCTTCATTCTTTGGTAAGCCAGTTCCTGTGCTCTCCCGTCTCACAGCACATTAAAGACATAATGGGAAGACAGAGGGAAGGGGGAGATGTGCTCTAAAAACCCAGCAATAGCTAACCGCCCATCGGTAGGGAGAAGATGAAAGAAACTGCAACGAAACCAAAGCCTGCAGATCTGTGAACTCCCAAGTACACGCTGGGAGTTTGAAAAAAAAAAAAAAAAAAAAAAAAGTGACACAGTAATTCCTTCTAAAGAGCAGGACAGTAACAGTCACCGTCCTTCTTGGAGATTCACAGTCATCTCCAAACATGTGAATTACACTCACTCGATGCTCTTGAAGGCAACAGGAAAGTAGAGCACACTTTATGAAGAGTTTCATACAAGTGTTTCAGTGCACCACCCGAGAAAGTGTCTATGAATTTCCCAACAGAGCTATAATGCCTCAAGAGCCAGCTGTTCAGGCCACTGAATTAATGAACAGGCAGAAAGGAATGTTTTTGTGTGTGTCTTTGTTTTCTCCAGCTCTCTGAAAAGCAGGCACAGGAATTAAGAACATCAACGAGACAGGAAGGTCTAAATTCTGTGCCACTTCACTAAATGCCCTACTTGGGGCCAGTCACGTCATCAGCCGGTGCCTCAGGTTCCTCACTTGTAAACAGGGGGGATGAAGAATACCTTCCTCATAAAGTTGCTGGGAAAATTAAATGAATTAATGCACAGCAAACCCTCAGAGCAAGGCATGCCACAGGTGAGCCCTCTGTCAATGTTTGCTGTCAACACCGGCAACATTATTAGCATGATTTTACTTCTTAGCCATTTACTTAATTCCTGAAACTTGTGATAACCACTACAGAAGCTTACTGCGAAGCCACAGAACACAGATTCTCTTTCCACTTCGGGAGTCAAATTATGCCCTCCCTGCAGTAGTCTTGTTCAACCGTGCTCCCCATCAGCCTGAAGTCAACAGTGAAATGCTAGAACAATGATGACAAAGATGTCTAGAAAGGTCTGGTTCTTTTACTGAGCACAGGGTAGACGCTTTTTATGACTTAATACTTATGCAATAAAAATTAAGTGGTTACATACGACCACCACCAAATGACAAAATTACGATTATGTATCGGTTTACATATGAAATCCTTCACCAACATGGATGCTAGTTGAGAACTACTTATTAACATGAAAAACCCCAATATCAATGCCAACATATTCACATTTTTGTAAAAACCAAGGTAATTCTTGGTTCCTTGAGAATAAAAAAAAAGCAAAGTAATCAAAGTGATCTTGTAAAAAGTCCTGATGTACCAGGTTATGCTAAATCTGGGTCAAGCCTAAGAACCAAATGGCCTACAAAATTGTAGATGTCAGGTCGCCTGGGTGGTTCAGTCGGTTGAGGGTCCGACTTCGGCTCAGGTCATGATCTCGCGGTCCGTGAGTTCAAGCCCCGCGTCGGGCTCTGTGCTGACAGCTCAGAGCCTGGAGCCTGCTTCAGATTGTGTGTCTCCCTCTCTCTCTGACCCTCCCCCATTCATGCTCTGTCTCTCTCTGTCTCAAAAATAAATAAACACTAAAAAAAAAAAAATTAAAAAAAAATTGTAGAGGTCACTCAAAGTAGAACGTGCCTCTTAAATTGTAGCTAAATAACAGAGATCAAATTTTTTAAAGTAAATTCAAGTCTTAAGCCCTGAATTTATTGCTTAGGGAAAAAAAAATCAGAGAAATCTTCAGTTTACATTCATTTCTTATGTACTTCAAAACATAATCAAAACTTTGGAATTCTATGGAAGACATATTACTAATTCACTGAATGGACCAGTGAATCAATTGACATTTCTTCTGTCACTTGTGACAAATTTAGCAGGCTGTGATGAAGACCAGAAATGTATAAAAGCTTTGAAGAAAAGAAAACCAGGGAAATGCAAAAGATTATCACTAGACTGTAATTTTTTTATTGAAGTATAGTTGACACACATGTTACATTAGTTTCATGTACACAACATGGTGATTTGACAAGTCTGTATGTTACGCTCTGCGCACCTCAAGTGTAACTACCATCTGTCACCATACAACACTATTACAGTACCAGGGACTATAGTCAGTCCCTATGCTGTTGGTTTTATCCTGGTGTCTTACTAATTCCATAACTGGAAGCCTGTATCTCCTGCTCCCCTCCACCCATTTTACTTATCCCTGCACCCTCCCCCTATGGTTCACCTGCAAATCTATCTGGTCCTGTATAATTTTTAATTACCTTTGATCAAGAGTGCTGATCTGTTCCGTATCTTGATTGATAATGAATTATCCTGCCTGTTTGGAACCAACTGAATCCTGCCTTCTCCATTATAAGCCATATTCCCTATTCTATTGATGCCCTCACTCTAATTTTTCCCATTCACAATCTCTACCATTTACCATGTTTGCTCGTGTGGTACTTGAGACTGACTTGGATGGGCATCTATCGCCCCACTCAACGGCTGGTCGTAGGGGCTGATCCTCCTTCCAAATCCCGTGTCCCAAACCGCTTCCCACACACTACTTCTGATTAGTTGCTGTCAAAAGTGCCTGTTTTAATCAAACTGACAGCCTCCTTGGAAGGAGGTGCCTCTTCTTCAGTCAGGGGTGTACAAGGGATTTCCTTTCCTCATCAGAGCCAAATACATCTCAAAGCCCACCTGTAGCCTCCAAACTTCTCCCTGCCACACAAAGAAAACAGACACATTTGCTCACTGAGTCCAGTCAGCCTACCGTCTGGACTGGGGACCATTAACACTTTAGATGCCGTCAGGGAGCAGGCAGGAACACGAAGGGGCGAGGGTGTGTTCATGTCCACCTGAGGGAAGCCAGCACTTCTCAGCCCTGACTGACTGTTGGTCATGCGGGGAAGAGTAGGGGAAGGGTGTTATTGCCCGAGTGGCAATTTTCGAATACAGCCAGAGACCCAGACTTCTCCGTAAAAACCTCATTTTTAAACGTCGGCCACAAATTCCTAACATTTTTAGACACAGTGATAGTTTGAACAAACATCCCTCTTGGCCACATCTAGCCTATAGGCTGCCAGTTGAAGAGATCACCACTCCCCACCCCACCCCCCCGAAATCAAGGGAACGTGAATAGTAACTCCTAGCTCTACAGTATTTGTAAAAAAAAAAAACTAACCAGTAAGGAGGACCAATCATGTGCTAGCCATGGAAGTGCTTTCCATGCATCACCTCATTGTGATTCTCAGCCACCCTGATGATGATGAAAGACACTTAGAAAGTTAAGACCTTGTCTAAGTTTCCCCAGCCAGGCAGTAGCAGGATTGGAACTTGAGTCTCAACTTTAAACACCACCAGCTTTCCCCTAAAACCACAGGATTTGCACCTAGAAACAACAATAGCACAAAAGAGACCTCGCAGGAGGGGCCTCTTAGGCCCTGGGGAAACCAGAGAGATGACATTACAGATCTCCGTGTCATTTACTAGGTTCTACACTGCCAAACCTGTTGTTTGGAGGTCAGTGGTCCAATGTGGACATCTCCGAAGTCAGAAATAATACTGCCTTCAACCACATTTCAAATGATTCACCCCTTCAGCATGACACTTGCTAAAAACTGGTATTTGACCTGCCAAAAGTAGTCAGATTGCTGGCCACCAAAAGCATCTGCAAGCAAAAGGGCCCTTGATGATTGATGATGATGATGATGATGATGATGATAAGGAGGAGACGAAGAATTTTTAGACAGTAAGCCAAAAACGTTTTTAGAAGTGTTCACTCACTGGGGCGCCTGGCTGGCTCAGTCGGTTAAGTGTCCAACTTCGGCTCAGGTCATGATCTCACAGTCAGTGAGTTCGGATCCCGCATCGGGCTCTGTACTGACAGCCCAGAGCCTGGAGTCTGCTTCAGATTCTGTGTCTCCCTCTCTCTCTCCTCCTCCCCCACTCACGCTGTCTCTGTCTCTCAGGGATGAATAAATGTTAAAAAAAAAAATTAGAAGTGTTCACTCATTGATTCCCCTTGCATCTATAGGTTTCATGTTTAACAAGTTGATTTGGGGGTGCTTGGCTGGCTCAGTAGATAGAGCGTGTGACTCCTGATCTCAGGGTTGTGTGTTTAAGACCCATGTTGGGTGTAGAGATGACTTAAAAAAAAAAAAAAGAAAAAAAAAAAAAACAAGCAGATGGGCCACCTGGGCGGCTCAGCCACTTAAGCATCCTACTCTTGATTTGGGTTCAGGTCATGATCTCACGGACATGGGATCGAGCCCTGCCATCTGTCAGCACAAGCCTATTCTTTCTCCCTCTCTCCTTGCCCTTCCCCAGCTTGTCCTCTCTCTCTCTCAAAATAAATAAACTTAAAAAAAAAAAAACAGGTTGATTTTAGTCTTATTATTTCAACATCAAAGAGAGAAAAAAGGTTCAACATCAAATGGATCAGAAGTGAAGTATTTTTACAGAAGAAGTCCAATAACCTCATCCAGCACTCTTTCTTAATTAAGTTAACTTAAGCAACTTTCCATATTTTCCTAATGCTTATTTTTTGGCACAAATTAAAGCAAAAGCAACCGAATCCAAAATTAGTGCACAGGCCAGTTGTGATTTTTATTTGCCTTAATTTCACTTGACAATAGAGCCATTGTGAAGGATACACTTCCTCACAGGAGTTCCAGCTCTTTCCTCTTACACTAACCCATTCAACAACAAGCTTCAAATTATTTACAGGACTGTACGACTATAGGAGTTTTTAACCATGTATCAACCCACTGCCAGCTTTCAATTCCAAATGCAAAAAAGAAACAAATAAATTCAGAAAACCTCTAGGCACAGTCTACTATGAATTCAGAGGGCATTTTTTTCCTGGAATTATGTGGGCTGTATTCCACTCTACTTGATGCAGCAGACTAAGCCCTGCATCAGACAGGTCTTACAAAGATGGAATATACAACATGAGAAACGCAAGACAGAGGTAAGCAAAGAACTCAGCTAGGGATAGCACTGCCATCTCAGCTCGTTCCACTTTGTACTTTCTGCCCCCTCGCTCTGGAATATCTTTCACAAATATTATCGCCATTGCCTCTGGGTCTTGTGACCTATTCAATGACACCTAACCTGAACAGTCTATCCACACCCCCTATTTCCTACTGACAGAACTCCCTTCCTTCTTTTATTTTTTTATCCCAGCACTTAGCACCACCCAACATCTTGTGTACTGACTCCTTGGTTTATCATCTACTCATCCCCCGTTAAAATGGCCTGTCCAGGAAAGCTGTACTTTTGCCAGTTCCCTTCAATGCTACATCCTCAGAATCTAACAGTTTCATCAGTGAGATCTTTTGAATGTAACTAAGTAATAAACAAGCAAACAAATGATAGATCATTAATGACCGTGCCCACCCGAATGTAAATGCCTGAGAGCAGGGCTCCTGTGTGTGTCTTAGTCTCCCTATAGCCTCCACAGCTCCATACCTACAACAGGTCCCGGCATACAGTGATGCAGGGCTGAAGCAGTGAGCGGATGAATCACACACTCCAGTCCATTCTGTGGCCAAGCTATTTCCATTGGCTGGAAATAGCCATGCTTCTCCGTGTGCAGTCAAGACTGGAGCGGAGTTTCAAATTCAAATACTGCTTGTTTTTGATTGGGGACACCTCCACATCTTTGGAGGTAAACTCTGTAGCTACTTAAGTGCATCTTTTATGTGTTAATATATTGACTCTTAAAAGAGTACTATGGAAAGGAACAGACTCATTCCAGTCACCTCATGGGATGGGGTGTTCGTGGAAAGGAATACGTTTAGGGGAACCAAGGGAAAAATGGTGATCAGATCTCAGAAGGTTCACAGAGGAGTCTGTGAACCTTGAAGCAGAAGGCTCTCAGCCTTACCCTAAGGTAGCCCTACTTCGCTTGCAGGCTCGTATTTTGCCATACTTCTCCAAGATTTCCTAGTCTTGTCCTCACCTCTTGTGAGTAACACCTTTGGACACTGAAAATTCCTGATCACCTTTCTGGCAATGAGGACTAAAAAAGAGTGAGGATTCCATCTCCATGTTTCTAATGGTATGTCATTCAGTCTCCCCAAACTACTGTAAGACATGTCTAGTTTACAAAGGACAGCACTGAGAAAATCAATTTTGCCTTGCCAAGTGCACGAGGCTGTGTTATTGCTCAGAATGTTTGCTGCCCTTCCCTGTGTGAGGATTCTCCTTCTCTGTCCTGGGGATGTCAGACTTGATCAAGTCACTTACTAATGACACATGGCTGGGAGAGAGCATGCCCCTTCTGAGCAGAAGATTCAGGACCATCACCTGGATCTATGTCGTCTTCTCCTTCTGCCTGCACACAGACATGTCCCAGGCAGTGGACCACTCCTTCAGCCTAGCTTCTGGCAGGCTGAGGGCACAGAAAACAGCTGCTGCTGACCCAAGACGGACACATGACAAGAGCAAGAAATAAACCACTGTTGCAAGCAGCTGAGCTTTTCAGACGATGCGACTGCAATAGAACTTAGCCTAAGCAGAACGGTACTCTGATGATCCTTTGGCAGTGATCCTTCTACCCTGTTATTAAACATGTAAACAAAGAATTGGTGTTGCCTTCACAATAATCAAGGTTTCCACCTTGATTACACCTGAATGGAGACTAACTGGCTCAGCAGTGGCAAAGGCCAACATATTTCAGCCAAGTCATGGACCCCCCACCCCACTCCCAATGCTTAAAACATCTGAAGTGAAAACAAAGGCCCTAGGCAAGATAAACACAGACACACACCCACAGAAGCGGCTTTTTGGGGATAGAGTAGCTTGTGAAAGTTTCACCTGACAGTTCACATAGGCAGACGGCAGCTTAAGAACAAATCAAGTTCCATACAGGCCCATAATTAGAGTAATTACACACTTAATAACCTGCATTTCCTAAACTGTCCTTCATGTCATCTGTTGCTACGTATGGGGTAGACCCTGCATGTAATGTATACCTTGAAGGTGACTGTAGAATGGTATTTATTATGCACATGTACACAAACAAGCAAAGCAGATTCCAGGTATGCCCTGGAGGCACTCGGCTTAGGATTCAACTGCAGGTAAAGGAAGAATTTACAAGGATATAACTTTAGTGTTTTCTACTATTACGTATCATGTAACACCAGTGTTAAAAGAAAATATGGTATGACCTAGATAGGCTCCGTTAAAAACACGCATGTGCACGCGCATGCACACACACACACACAATTTAATAAATGTGACAGATATAAAAGCCAGGATGTTTTTGTGATGCTAAGTTGACTCTAGAAAAACCCCAAGGAATGTTACTGTAATTTCTTTGTTTGGGCTACAACTTTTCATCACGGTAATCAATACCAATGTCTACGCCACTGTACTCCACAGTAAGCCAATTCTGACAGATATGGCATCTGTTAAACTTAATGACTCACAGCGTTCACGTGTACACCAAAGAGATGTCGCAAGTCTCCTTAAGTAGCTAGATTAATAAAATCGAAAGATTCACTGCTCCTTATCAAATTCTCCTGGAGTCCCTACAACAGCAAGGGTTGACCAGATGGAAGAAGAGGAAAAATTCCCACAGCTGGATCTCCAGTAGTAAACTTTGCGGTGGTCCAGAGCCCGCCCAAACAGCCCAGCCATCACTTCTGCCAGGGCAGACGCTCTGAGGATGTGGCTTTGCTGGCATGACAGGTATGTGTGTCATTCTGGAGCCTCTGTGGTACCCAAGGAAAAAAGACTCAGACGTACATCTGAAACCTCTGCCCCCTTGCAAAGATTTCCAGCTGTTTCTAATCCTGAGCACTGAGAAACTTATTTTAAGAGACAAAGGTTTCTTTAAACCAATATCCATAATTTAGAGACTGGAAGGAGAGTCCTATGTCTAGAATGCCACATGTGTTCTTCAGATGTCCTGTCCTTAAATCCCCCGTGGCGGCAGGTTCTCCACAAGAACATGTTTCCCACACTCAGGAACGACTGCATCAGAGACAAAAAAGGGAATGGACCCAGAGGGAAATTTGACCCAACAGATCTACTTTACTGGGTATAGGGTAGTAGACACCAAGGTCTTGACCACTCCAGGAAACATGTTAGGCTCACAGAGAATTTCTCCTATACTGCAAAAGTCCTTTTCCTTGCATATCAGCCTCGGGCCACTGGAGAGGCTTCTAGGGCTGGTGTTAAGATGTGTAACCACGTCTGAGGGGGCAGTTACCCTCTCCTTTGGTCCTCCACTGAAAGGCAAGGACCCATACTGTCAGCGCTCAGAAACACTGCATGGTTCTTACAACTGCACTTCTCCATGTGCCTCTCCTAAAGTCCAATGAGGTCAGGGAGTATGAGTTCCAGCCAAGAGAATGTGAGAAGAGATGTGCCTCACTTCTGAGCCTGGCCCAAAGAAACCTCTCCTGTGGATCTTCACTGGCTTTCCCAGGGAAGAGAGAGACTCAGGAGATCTAGAGAAGGTGGGCTCTGCACAGTGGGAGAAGCCTGGATCCCTCAACTGGGGCAAAGAACAGAAATGAGGGCATCTGGCTCTTGATGTGAACAAGCGATAAACATTTACTGTGTTGGACTTGTGAAGTTGGGGGATTATTTGTTATAGCACTTAGTCTATTCTAATACAGTGATAAATTTGCTTTCATTGGCCAGATGGCTTTAATCTACGAGGCACAACTGTCAAATACCTGGGAACATGTGGAGACCGGGCATCAAACAAACCCCAGGCAACAGTCTTAACTTTCAATTTTTTGTGGAACACTATCCAAGCAGGACAGCACTAGTTCAAGAACAGCCAACAGAATCCAACTATTATCTTCTTTAAGAGACACGGGAGGTCTCTGTTTCATGTTCTCCTTGAGTAGAAGCTGCCACCACGGGGGATTTAAGGACAGGGGCATCGTAAGAACACACATGGCTCTAGACACAGAACCCTCCTTCCAGACACCAAATCACAGTTATCTGATTAAGGAAACCGTGTCTCCTAACTCATGTTCAACATCAGCATTCAATTCACCACTGGGGCTTCAGGAACCAAAATGATTCTTTAAAGCTCTAACACATCTTGACTGGGGATGGTCACACAGTAGACGCACATGCTGTGTTCACTTGTCCCAGGCCTGGGCTGTTACCTCACAACCTAGGATATGCGTGATGCATTCTAGTTTATTTTCCACCTCCATTTTACCCTTCAGACTTCCGGGAGTTTGCATGTGTTTTCCAGCAGCCACAAAGACATCCTCTAATTGCTTCTGAATGAAAGCAGAGACTTCATTTCCTTGCACATAACGGGATGCATTACGCACATTTCCAGCACAATGAGGCTGTCTCCCTTCCTATGAATTCTGGGCAGGGGCTCGCTGGCAAAGAAGAGCTTTTTCAAATCAAAATAATACTCCTTAAAAAGGCAATCTAGTTTTTTCAAGTTCTTCAAAATGAGCTTAGCCAGAACACCCGTGACTCCCATCACACATATTTACCTGATGTACTTTTATAGGAAACATAATTCAAAAACTGCAGGCCGACTTTGACACTGTGTACTACGCATTTTTAAAATGCACTTATGACGTCGAGCCCTCTCTTTTGTGGTTTCCTGATGCTACTACCTCTCGCTCAGAGTAGTTCCCTGGTCTTTCCTTAGGTGAGGCAACACAGTTAACCTGCAGCAAAATAAAGAAAGCACTTAAGGCTGGAGCAAGCCTTATTTTACATCTACTTTTCTCCTGCATAGAACATTTGATTTCTTCATCTGGTTTTAATCTTACACAACGATGTAGGTAAAGGCAAACTCTATGACCTGGTAATTAAGCCCTCATGGCAGCCCAGCAGATGCACACGAAATGCTTCCTAATCACTGTGATGGGCTGGATGTCCTCATCCAGAGGGCTGTATATCTTACAGGGTCTTGAAAGTTACTTAATCGAATTGCTTACACAAAGACACATACCGGACAAATGGCTTTCTTGTCAGAAAGCGTATTCCCAAAGAAGTGTTATTTTTAGCCCCAATGGGCTTTGACCAGAACAGTATACGGCTCTGCCCCACCTCCAACCCCTATGGGAACACGACCACTTCCACAAATCTGTCCCTAACCTTCAAGGCTGACAAGGAACTTGTGTTTTTTCAAGGGTCAGCTTCACGGACTTTACCGTACTTATTAAAACACAACATAAGGTAATTATTCTTCAAACTAGGCAATTCCCTCCCATTTGAGCCCTTAAGTAGGTTTTCATATTCTCCTAACTACTTAGTTTTGAACCACAAAATATTTAGGGAAGTGACATTTAGGGACGGTGTGGTAGCCTGAATAAATTTTAAGCACGCGAAGTTTGCCACGTTTATAGACGTCACTGTAGAGAATCAGGTTTTGTGTGTTTTTTTAAGTTTTAATTTTTTAACTGTATATATTCATTCTGAGACAAAGAGAGAATGAGAGAGCACGCAAGCCAGTGGGGAAGGAGCAGAGAGAGAGAGAGAAAGAATCCTAAGCAGGCTCCACGCTGTCCTGGCAGGGCCCAATGTGGGGCTTGAACTCATGAACCGTGAGATCATGACCTGAGTGGAAATCAAGTCAGATGCTTACCCAACTAAGCCACCCAGGCAGCCCTCAGAGAATCACTTTTAAAAAAAGGTTGTGGTGGGTTTAACATGGCCACAACTTGTCTGTTTCTCCTCTCATCAAGAGGTGAAATCGATTTACTCACTGCCAATCTAGGCTGGCATTATGACTAACTTTGACGGAGACCTCGCAACTTCTACTCTTCCCTCTCTCCATGTTCTGAGACGGCCCCATCAAAAAGCCTGTTAGCCTCGGTAAGCAGGAAAGACTACATGGAGAGAGGGACCCATCAACATCTAGCACCAATCACTAGACTGTGAGTGTGGCCATTTGGACAATCCAGCTGTTATGTGAATGAATCCAAGTAAGGCCAGGGGAAAAACGGCCCACACAATCCACAAAATTATGAGGAATTATACATCAATGTTGTGTTAAGTAACAGACACAGAAATGGTTCTGTACACAGCAAGAGGTAACTGAAACCAAAGGCAAAAAAAGGGACAAGAGACTTACTTCTTATTCCTAGTGGGTATATCTGTAATTCCAAGAGTCAGATTGACTGGAAAGCAGCCTTTTAAAGGTTAATTTTGAAAGCGATCAGTAAGTGGTTAATTGTGGATAGCACAAATATCCTTTTATACGGTGAAAGGGAAAGTATGTTGAAATGCTGTCTGGATGAGGATTTACGGCTCAGAATGAAACACCCTGTGATATACAGGATTCAAGAAGGGCTCTGACTCTAACAAGTCAGACAAAAGTCATGATGGTATGCTCTGGAAAACTACAGGATGAAGAAAGGAGCTCTCATGAGGTGACAAAGACACTGGTGTGAACTATGCAAGGGAAGTTTTAATAAGACTATTTTATAAAATAAGATAGTAAAAAGGCAGTATTTCTAATTTAACATGTTACTTTGTGTATGACTTACCAGAGATCCTAAATGTGTAGAGCTGAAACATTTTATGTTATGAGTTAATACTTCACTATTTCATCTCCACCTGTAAAAGTTTACATATTAAGGTTGGCCTCTTCCAGAACAAAACAAAAGTTGTTCTCTGTTTTTCTCATTGGGGAAATGCTAGAATTTGGCCTACATTTGGGTAGGTATTTTATATGGTATTTTATAAAATGATAAAGCTCAAAGATATAATAAATGGAGACTACAATTTGGCTGAAGTTACTCCGAGGAGGTACAAAAACTATTATTTTTTGGAAACAACTGTGGTTAATTAAATTACCCGCCAAGATGCCTTTTCATCCAATTCTCAACAGAGAATTGCCCATTACTAGTGATAGAGGCAATGAAAGGGTCTATCCTAAGGTACGCTAAAATTCCCTGTGGAGCAAAGAGGTTATGGGAATTTGTGGTAAACCTGAAATTCCATTTATGGAGGTGAATAAGAGCTTTGAGTTAAATGTCAGCAAAAATGTTGCCTAACCTCATGAAAATATGCTCTGCAATGATTTTTCGTCATCTAAGTGTGACTCACCTGTGGTATATATATTTGTAAACCCTACTAAGAGATCCTGCTTTAAAGGCACATGTTCATTGTAGAAAATATGAAAAAAATTAAGACTATGATGAACAGACTGTTCCCATTATTTTGCCATTCAAATATGCCCAATTTAGCTAATACTTACTGAGTGCTGACTGTAACCCAGACAGTGCAATTCTTTACAAATATGAATTCATTTAATCCATCTAAGTTCATGAGTTATACATGAGATTGATTGACTGATTTATAAATGAGGAAACCGAGGCAGAGAGCGCTAAAGTTAACTTTTATTTCCATGGTCCATGGTCCGTAATTTCCATGGTCCACGGTCCGACAGCCTTAAAAAGGAAGAGTTGGATGTTCTGGCTCAGGCTCTCACTACATACGGTGCTGACAATGAGCTGGCATTCTACTATTTTCCTTCCAGTCTTTTTTCTGCATGGTATCTATGATGTACGCACTCCAGACTTATACTGAGATTTTTTTTTTCAGAGCCCTAATAACCTTCTGTCAAAGTCTCACCTTTGCCACAAAGTCTTTCCAGGTGTCTCTAAACCCACACTGATTTCTCCTAGGTGGCTAATTTAGCCATTTCAAACATTGAGTATTTACACTGAGGAGTTAAGTTCAATACATTTCACAGGTCATTAAGCACAGGGTGCAGGGACCACATCTTATTTTTTGTCTCCCAACTTTCTGAAGAGGTCTAAAATTTTGTAAATGCTAGAAACATCTGGGTGCTTGACATATTTTCAGCAGAGGAGGATATTAAAACAGTAGTATGTGAGTAAATGATTTCCAAAAACTCTTTGCAAATATTCTAGACCTTGGATGAAAGAGATGTCATGGAAAGTGAACTTGGGGGAAAGCAAATAGAAGAGTAATCTCAAGTTTCTCTAGAGAAGAACTATGAACAATGTGGTCGATGTTGGGATGGGTCTCCAAAATTCTAGAAATGACATGGGCAGAAAGTACACAATCAAGTTCTCACTTTGACGGCATTATTCAACACGGACAGTGAAATGCAAAGCACAAGAGAAATCAGCATGTTTTACAGGTCTCTCTGGATGACCAGAGAAGCAGAGAAAGCAGCAGGTCAGCAGGGCCTGGGCAGGAGCACACTGGGGTGTTTGTGTTGCTAAGAACAAAGGCCCCACCATCACACAGCCTGGGTTTCAATGTCAGCTCAATCACTCCGTACCAGTAAATCTTTAGCAATGGATTTTTCTAGGAGATTTCTAAGTTAAATTCAAACAAGTCATTCCCATGGATCAAGGCACCATAAAAGGTCATTCTAAGACCCACTTGCTGACAATCACTGTATGAAAAAACACACATACTAACTTCACAGAGCTGCATGCAACGTCATCTGAATTGGTACTTTATGAACCCAAAACACGTCACTTCCAAAAATGGAGTCAGCCATGGCAAACGCTGCTATGGGCACCAGAAGTGTCTGGCACTTCTGGTGACTTCAAGTTATTCTTTTGGATTCACGTTCTACAGATTTAATTACAAATATACACAGCTCGTATTCACGGATAGCTTTAAGAAGGTCAACACGACACCCAGAGACAAACGTCAAGGGCACATATTTTCCATTGTTCCAAGTATCACTAAGCAGAGCCAAGAGGGGTCTAGGGTCCAATTCAGCAGGCAGGCAAACCCAGAGCCCTGCGCTGTGAGGCGGACACCTAGCCTATGGCATCTTCCAACGGCCCTCCACAGAACTGCCTTATCCACATTTGACTGACCCACTTCCTCCTCAAAACCGCAAGATGAGGCAGCATCTGAGAGATAAGGGAGTTGCCTTTTATACACACTAGGCAAAACTGAGTCTTGTACTGAAAACAAAAAGGACGTCTCATCCAGACTTTAGATTGAGTCTTATAAGTTGCAAATGAGATCTGGCCTTATGGGTTTGTTTGTTTGTTTGTTTGTTTAGTCTTAACTGAAACTTTAAAAATAGAAACAATTATTTTTTTCTTTAAGTTTATTTATTTACTGTAAGAGAGCAAAGGAGGGGCAGACAGAGGGGGAAGAGAGAGAAGCCCAAGCAGGCTCCTTGCTGTCAGCATGGAGCCCAGCATGGGCTTGATCTCGCCGACCCCTGACCTCATGACCGGAGCTGAAATCAAGAGTCGGGTGCTCACCCGACTGGGCTGCCGGGCACCCTGACATTTCAAATAGATCAAGAATTCAGTATTGCCTTCAGACTCCTGCCTCTTCCACAGTTATTTCCAGGGATAGCTCTCAATGCACCTGGCACTGACAGACACCACAGGCATGTTTTAGAAAACTGGGCCAACTATTTCACTTAGAAATGAAGTTCACTGTAGATGGGAAGTAAGCTCAGCACAGTCCATCCTTGGGGCTAGAACACAGGACACTTCATACTTTAACAACCAAAACAGACTATTAAAACTGTAGACTAATAAGCACTCTGAAAAGAAAGACCATCACCTGCCTGAATCAGATTCGGTACGTTTAGTTGTCACTGTCCAAATAAATGTATGTTCGTCAGAAAAAAAAAACTGAAAGAATAAAACATGTGTAATCAACTATTTCAACTAGTTTCCTGTGCTTTCCCAACCCCCTCCCCCACTGCAGTTAACCCTGTGCTTCTTCAAATTGTCCTCTGCACAATCTACCCCCATGGATGTTATTGAATGCGAATGAGACCATGACACCTCTTGTTTTAAGCCTTGCTCTTTTTATTTAACAATGCATCTTAAAATGGTCTATTTGTTTGTTGTCTTTGTTTTTTTAAGTAGGCTCTAAGCCCCAATGTGGGACTTGAACTCACTACCCTGAGATCAAGAGTCACTGGCTCTACCAATTGAGCCAGCCAAGCATCCCTTGAACTGTTACATATATTTGAATAGTAAACAATGGAGGTTATCTTAGAGAAAGACATTCAAAGGTACCATCACTCCATGGTGCCAACGTACTAAGTTTCACTGCATTTTTTCCAGTGACTACCTTGAATCGCCAACTATCTGGATTTTTTTCCTGGAAAGAGTCTGTAAGATGGCTTTTGAAAGAATCCAAAAAAATCTCAAAACATCGGGTACTTTATTTTGAGAAGGAAGGAACTGTTGGAGTTACTGTTAAAAACAGCATTTTCTGGGTTATTATGTGCCAGGCATCAACCTGCGTGGCAGGTTTCCTTATAGATTTCATAACGTGCATGTGATTTGATATGAAAACTGAAGCCAATACTGTACCTTTTCATCAAAATCTCCACGTCATAGTCCCCACCTCCAAATACTTACACCCATACAAACAAATCACAAGACAACAAAAACAATTTTCAAAGGAAATTTTTTTTGGAAAAAATCCACTTAGATATCCTGTTCATTTCAAAGCATGCGTACCTACAATGACCTTTTTAAATTATTTTTTGAGTAGCTTTGACACAGTGTTGCATTAGTTTCAAGTGTACAACATAGTGATTCCACAAGCTTATGTGGAATCTCACATGCTCACCATAAGGGTTGATATCATCTGTCACTATAATGCCATTTATCATAATATCATTGACAACGCTGACATTTAATAGCAATGATAAAAATAACTGCTAACATCTATTGAGCCCTGCTGGGTGCCAAACGCCTGGTATTTCAGGACAGGGCCTGGGAGGCAGGGAAGCTGAAGCGGTAGGCAGAGCTAATGAAGTTGAATACGCACCTGCTTTATCCTGTGCCTTCAAGACGCCTCTCATTAGTACCTTCCAGGATGAGGATACCACCAACATCCTTTACAGTGAGGTTATAATCTGAGGATCAGAGAGTTTAAGAAACCCTTTGGAGAAGGGATGATCGCACTGTGAAAAATCCTATAAACTACTGCCATGAAGTTGATGAATAGTTAAATTTTAACAAAATGTTATACAACTTTAGCTACATACAAAAACTGCAAAATGGACAGAAAACAAATAATTTAGACTGCTCAGAAGTGTCTGAGTACCTGGGATATACATAGC
This sequence comes from Panthera uncia, assembly GCF_023721935.1. Taxonomy (NCBI): domain Eukaryota; kingdom Metazoa; phylum Chordata; class Mammalia; order Carnivora; family Felidae; genus Panthera; species Panthera uncia. The sequence goes on from NC_064816.1 coordinate 38,978,254, forward strand.
AATTTTGCTTACATTTATTAAGCACTTACTACATACAAGGTACAAAGAGGAAGAAAATCTATCAGACTAAACCATGAGGAATTGCCAGTATTTGACCATTCTGACCTATACCAAAAAGAAATTTCATATGGCTCACCCTCAAAGTTCTAGTCCTTGAGACATCCTTAACTAGAAATTACTCACAACATGTTGCCAAAAACCCCTGGATCTTTAAACCTCTTGGCTATACCAAAATTCTGATAAAAATGCTTTTTCCCTCAAAGTCTTCAATTTCAGTGTGGTAGAGAATGCTGTGACAAAGTTTTTTCCATAGGATGATGGGAAGGGCCATTCTAAGGGAAGTCAGCCATAGCTCAAGTAGGAAGGAAAGTCACCACTCTCCCTCAGCGAAGCTGAAGGCCTAAGTTCACCCCTTGGCTCTGTGACTCCTTGGGTGAGCCCCAGAATGTAAGCTGTACCCACAGGAACAGCTGTGTCAATGGAGAAGTTGCATGTGTCCTAAACACTACTTCCCAGCACCTAGAATAAGTCTCCACACAGGGAAGGCACTCAGTATCTGCTTAAGGAGTAAATCAATCAATTAATCACACTGGGCAGAATTCACTGGATGAAGTGCGACTTCTATTTCTCCGCCAGAAAGTAAAGTACTGGAACAGTGAGGGGAAATTAACAGACAATGTGTATAGTGTTTGGTTATCTGTAAACCTGAGGACCCACATATCACTGAAGAGTGAAGACCAGCAGGAGGCAGGACAAAATGAACAAAATCTTACCCACTGCTCATAGAGCCAAAGGTCCTCACCGTGTATCAAGTAAACTTCGACCCCTTGAAGGCGTTTTCGCAATGGACTGACGGCTGTCTGTCCTTGGATCATACAAGAGAAGGCTTACGCACTTTGAGAAATAACTGAGTGCACCTAGGACCCTGGTGCAAGCCCTTTCACCTGTGACGGGGCAGCTTCAACACAAGTATTGCTGATAATGGATTTTTCCCTGCCATGGGGTTTCAGGTGATGCTCAGACTTCAAGGTGGCACAAGACCTAATTTACACTTTTCCAACTTGCCTAAAACATAGCAGCTAATTTAAAATTTCCGCTCAGAATGGCTCCCCCACTCTCTCACACACACACACACACACACACACACACACACAAACACACACGCACACACACAGTATACATAATATTTAATTGTATCATCTTCGTGTTGAAGCTAAACAAGGACTTTATCAAATTCTATGCACAAGAAGACAGAGCACACTTCTCCAGACTCATCCTCTGAGTCAATGTCATGTATGAATGAGCGGATGACTTTTACTACATTGTATGTGTCCACGTGAATAAATAAACACACTCTGGAAAGAGCCTGAGTTCAGCAGCTAGAATGCAGGGTGAGGGCTTCCAGGTCCAGCTTTCTTTCCCGCTCCTTCCAGGCCTCTGCGTTTCCATGCGCCCAGGCTGTGGCCCCTGAAAGGCCCAACACCACCCTGACTGAGGGAAGTGAGATGAGATGTGCAAAGAAGAAGGCAGAATTCCTCCCCCGCCCCCCGCCTCCCCACGACAACAGCCCAAGAGAGGAATCCTAAGCTCTCGAGTGGCTGTACATAAGCCATCCCCTTTAGGATCACAGACGACAAGCGAGAACCTCTCACTATCTGAACTCTGAAAACAGGTTGACTCCTTTCATTTTTGGGGGTGTACAGAGTAAAAGCTCTAAAGTCCTAATGGCAGTAGTTTCTTCCTCAAAGCTTATAAGCTTTTCTTGCTGAAGAAAAACACTCAAAAAAGTCATTAAATGACAGGAGTGCTGCCCTAAAGCCTAGTTTACGGTCCCGGATGTTTTGGTCACCATTCCTGCAAGACAGAAGTCACTGGTGCAAAGGAATTCCCCTGGTAGGAAATCCATGGCTGAGAAAGTCATAAAGACTTAACTTAGTGACCGGCCAGCGGACGAGGTGGGCAACACTGCCAGGAAGCACCCCCCGTGAGCTTCTGCAGCGGGCATCTTGCTCGCCCAATGGGCCAGAGGGGGGAGGTTCAGCTATGTAGATCACTGGCTCTCTCCGGGAGAAGCTGAGGACCAGACCAAACCCACTGTCATGCAGAGTTTAAATGGGATTAGCGCCCCTTCTATGGCACCTTCGAAAGGGTAGAGAGAGAGTCTTTTCTGTTTTTGCTGAAGCTGTGAGTGTGCTCAAGTTTGGTGGGTCAGACTAGAGACGGAGTCAACCCTGAAGCTTGATTTTATTTAGTCTTGGCAAGTCCCGACTTCCTGGTTCTAAGGGGAAAGGGAGGGAGGTGTTTAAAAGTCTCATAAAAAGGCTCCAAATGCTTCTTGGACACCAAAGAGCTCTTACAAAACTACATTTTGATGAGCTACATGTAAATGAATCAGAAACATATGGATTTCATTTCCTTTATAATACACAGGGGTTTAGGAATGAAGAGGTGGGGGGAATGCTCCACAAGATGAGTCTGGGCTCTGGCGAAAATGTTAAAAAGGGGAGGGAGGAATGGGTAGCATCAGACATTTGCTAAACCTAAATGAAGACTAGGACAATAACCGCCCCATCTCTTCCTCTGTGGGCCTTTGGTATCCAGCAACCAAGCTTAGATGTTAGTGAGAACAAGTACCACATACCTGGAGGCTGGGGCTTTCTTTGGTGACGTTTGGGGACCTGGACATTTTCCGTAACAGGCCAAAAAAATTCGATATTTTGTGGCTGTTGGGAATCATGAAGCAGCATATATAAAAACTTTATATCCCTGTGATTCCACTAAAGGGAATGCGGGTGGTGTTTCCATAAGACGGGCAGACTCAATGTGCCACAGCAAACAAGGAATCCTCCCAGGCATGGGCTAATTGGAGGTTCTTCATAGCACCACGTCCTGGAGGCTTGATGTTCCCAGGGGAAGCTCAGTCCTCTCCAACTCCTGGCATAGGGGCAGGGGACGGAGCAGGCACGCATGCACACTGGAGAGCTGTGGTTTCGACCGCTGCCCTTTCACACGTGCGTTTTATTAAGCTAATGAATTATGAGGAGGTAATAAAGAAGCTAGGAGTAAATGAGGTTTCTGGAGTGAGCCACTTGATAGGATCAATCACTCAACACCTGTTTTGGCTAAAAATTAGACTGTTTTCATTTTACATGTCAGAAAGCCAGTGTGTCCAAGTCAAGAAAAAGTGATTCTCACCCTAGAAGAAAAACGAAATATAAAAGCAAAAGCAGGAAAGCAGATGCTGGAAGGCCTAAAAAGAAACGGCCAACAAGCAAATGTTACAAAGACAGTCCCAAGAACTGATGAGAAGGAACTTGAAAGCAGCAGGATGAGAGAGAGAAAGGAACCGAAAACGGCACCTGCCCAATGTCAAACGCAAAGGTAGCTAGCTATCGGTGGGAGGGAACCTCCTACATCACAAGAACCAGTTCTTTGTCTAAGTCTCTTCTCGCCTCTGAACACAAGCACAATCACTTTCTGTTGATAATAATGTTAAGCTTAATTATACAGAGATTCCACTTGAACATTTCCTTCCTTTTAAAGCTGAAATGACGCCATTATTTTTCATTTCATTGCAGAATAAGGGGCGCTCTGTTTGTAAAGTCCAGGAATTGCTAAGACAACAATGGTGAATGCCGTGGCAGTGCATGACTTCAGTTTTCATGATTACTATTAATTAAGGGTCTGTCAAATGGATAGAATGGGCTCTTTTCTTCTCTATCAGCCAGCACTGGGCACTTCAACCAAGAGAAACTACATGGCAAGAAGGAAAAGTGAGTCGAGCCGCGCCATCGCTTGGGTTCAAAGCCCTATCCTGGAAGGCCGTGAGCATGTGACACAGAACAGTTGCTTTTACAAGTTCACCCCTCTGTTACAGTCAGGTGTAGACACATGGGCAGCAATGCAGTAAGAGGGATCCCCGGACGAGGCTGAGGTGGAACCCTAAAACTTCAAACATTTCCTAATGGGTTTTTCACTACAACACTGAAACAAGTATTTGGAGAGTGAAAGGGGACTAGGACAAGTCCCAAGAACGAGATAAAAAGAAATTTCGGGTGTCCATTTAAAGAAGAAATCTGTATGTCCAGTCACAGACCGTACATTCTGCAGCTAAGGGGCCCTCTTCTGGGGGCCAAGCACCATGTTTTTTATTCTTGTTGGCACTACAGTCCCACAGTCCAGGCTGCCCAGAGAATTGTTAGTGTTGCTGCCACTCATGTGTTCCCCAGCTACCTGTCTCAGTAAAGCTCCCCCATCGATGGGCCATTTGCTAGCCCAAGTAATAATTCCATAGGCCCTTGCAATGTTTTCTTTTCTTTTCAACTCTTACCCGCCTCCAATCCAGTTCCTTTCAGATCCTGGGGATCTAGCTGCCTGCCAGTTAGCATACTAGTTTAAAAAAAAAAAAAAAGCTAATGGCCCAGCTTACTTAAGAATGGGCAGTATAAAACTTTAATACTTGTGCCTAATGCAGTTGTTCCACTAAAAGCAACACTGGCTATTTGTGTAGGCATCACTTTTTTTTTTTTTTTTACTGTAATAGAATCTTATAAAGCAATTGGAAAGATCCTTCCACACCAGGTCCTTAAAGTGGGTTCCCAGAACCAGCACATCAGCATCACTTGGGAACTTGCTAGAAACGCAAACTCTCCGGCCCCACCTCAGACCTACTGAACCAGAAATTCTGAGGGTGAGGCCCAGTCGCCTGGTTTTAATAAGCCCTTCAGGAGATGGTACCACAGACTCAAGCTTGAGAATCACAGTTACCTGGCCCTGGTTCTCCATCCTGGCTGTGCATTACAAACCCCTGGAGAGCCTTTCAGCCTATCAATACCTGGTCCCACCCTAGGCAACTCAGCCAGAATTCTCTGAGGGTGGGGCCTGGGCTTCACTCTTTATTTACAAGTCCCCAAGTTGATTTAGTGCCCTGTCAAAATTGGAAACCACTGTTGTTGCTGCATAGCCCTGCCCTGCACAACTTCAAGCTAAACCTCACAGCAGCAGACATTTCCAGCACTGCAAGCAGTGACCCTGAAGCAACTTCACTGCGGTGGCCTGAGCGCTGCATTCTAAGCATAAAAGCACCACGGCTTCCGCGCAAACGGGTCTTTTCGTCTAATATCCTATTTGGGCATCAGAAAGAAATATATAGGTGACAGTGATCAGGGCAAGGGGAGAATGAATTAGTTGATGTTCAAGAAAACAAAGTCCGCATCTGGGCCCACCTCTGAAACCGGAAGATTTGTTACAAGGGTCAGACGGGCATCAATGCTCCAAAGGGTCCCTGCCCTAGAGAGGCCGATGTTGCAAAACATTCTTTTTCACGTTCATTTTGAGAATCTCAGAAAGAAAACCCATTAAAGCTGAACAGTACGGAAAAGTTGCGGATGCTCTCAAGAAGCGATGGTTTATTCCTCTCCATATGCCATTATCAGAGTTCGTGTTTGAGGCAGTAACAACTGTACTGTCATTCACTTAAGATCAAGTGAAACAAGAGCGCTCACACGAGGTCCATGCTGCCCCCCCACCCCCGCTCTGTGCGAGGCTGCTTGGGTTCAGAGAGTCCCGGGCAACTGAGGGCAGAGGCAGCCGCACCGCCATCTTCCCACGGGTCGGGCACGCCTGAACACACCCATTTCCAGCATCCTAAAACACAACCCACGAGGAAGGTGGTCACAACCCAGGAAAGGAGCCCTGGTTTGGACTCTGCTTTGCCATCTGTCAACTGGGATGGCCACCTCCTGGCAAATTCAGGTCAATGGAGACCATGCTGGAGAAGCCCTGCTCTTAACAGTCAAGTGCGTATCTTCAAGCTCCTAGATCAGGTGCACATGTCCAAAGAGTAGTGCCTTCCCTTCTTCCTTACTATGCTTTGCCAGGGCCCTAAATTCCACTTTGAATATTCCACCCCACTAAATACATCATCTCTGGACTGCAGACTGTAAACTTGCCACTATACGCTCTTCAGTCTAGATTCCACTCTAGTTTACATTCATCTTCACATCAGAGTTCACAAAGAAGAGGAACAGTTACGCCACATCCTCAGAGCAGACTCTGAAGTCAAACCAACAGGGTTCGTCTGCCCACCGCTCCACTTGCAAGTTTTGTAACCTTACTAAGTAAGATCATTCCAACTATCTAAAGCTTCAGCTTCTGCACCTGTAAAATGGGGAAAGTTATGTTACCTACTTGGGAGATTAGAATAAGGAATGAAGGGATCTGGTGGGGGGTTTTTTGTCTGAATTTTAATCTAACAAAACATCCATCTTAATTCCAAAAGAAGTCTTTAAAAAAGCAAAGAGATAGCAAAGTCACACACCAACATTAGAATGCTCCTTCCACATCCGAGGACAGAGGGAAAGGGATCAATCAGAGTTGGAAATGGAGTCCTATCTGTCTTCCACAGTATTTACCCCTTAAAAATGTTCCAAGCCATTATGGTCAACACTTGTTAGAACACGCCCACATCTGTGTTTTAGTCACTACTCACTGCATTTGAGGATATTTAAATCTTGAGTGTATTATCTGATGAAAAATAAATTTAAGGGAAGGAAGCGCAACAAAAACCGTACACAAAATAACCTTTACAGTGATCACTCATAAAAAACATAACGTCATCAACTAGAGAAAGTGTGTTTTTCAATTTTTTTCCAACGTTATGCTATCACCAAGTTTTAGTGTTTTCATTTTGTCACTTCCATTGCACCTAAGTAAGAAAATGTTTTCTTTAGAGATGGATACTCAAGTAAGCTGCAGTACAGCGAGAAGAAAAGGAGAGAGAGGAGCCAAAGGAAAGCCAATGTACCACAACTTATGACCTATGCTGAATGTAAGTAATGGCTACCATTGTTCCCGTTTCTTTGGCTACAACTGAAACTTACATAATTATTTTCCTAATTGTAATATTAGAAGCTCAACGAAAGAGTCCTGGAAGCGTTAAGGGACTTATTTTTGGATGCCATGCCCTTGAAGCAGTCAACTACTAATCCTCTTGTTATACACACGGTTTATTTTTCATAGCAACACAATGGCCATTACCTTTCCCCTAATGTACCAGTGAAGAAGCTGATGCTCAGAGAAGGTACCTCACTTAAGGCCACATTGCTAGGAGGTGGCTAGGCTGTCAGACCCATCCATGTCCAAGCAACTGATGTCTATGGTCTCCCAGTCCCTTTCACAGCTTCTCCTTCCACGTGGACACCCCTCTCTACTTGAGGGCAGGGTCAGTTCTAGAAAGGCAGAGACTCCAGTCACCTGGAGCACGTTTATGTTCTGACTTCTTTGTCCAGCACCCTCTTCTGTCCTCACGGTTACTCATCCTCTCTGGGGCTCATCGTCCTCACCTCAACGCTGCCTCCTGGATTTCTTATGGGAATGAGAGGGGTGAACAGGTGCATGTTTAACTACATACCTTAGAACAGTCACTGGATATAGTAAGTGCTATATAAATAATGTTTTATTAGCAATTAGGGAATAATTACCCTGGTACCTTCCTACCACTCACAACTTGCCCATTCCTCATGAAGTGTCCTAATGACTAATTTTAATTGGATAATAACTAGATCTAGATGGTTGGTTCATGAGGATTTCACACAGTTACCTTACTTAACTCCTTATGACCCCATAAAATTAGGTTATTCTCTTCCCTGGGAGAAACAAGGAAGGTAGATATATACAGAGTGTACAAGTTGTGTGTGTCTGCCTAAAATAGCTTTCAAAAGGACAGTTCATTTTGATCAAGCAGATTCTAGCAGAAACAAAGCAAGACTGCATAAAACATGCTGCTAAGACATCACTGTTTGTGTTATTCAACAAGTTCTAATTGGACTGATCTAGATGTCTGCCTACAGAGTATCTGCCCAGGGAAAATAAGTGCCATTGTTTGTAAGAAGTATGACTAATAAACTGTTTGGAATTTGAAGATACTCAAATATGGTGTTTGGAAAACAGCTCCCCAGAATGAAGGTAAATGTTTTTATTCACGGATAAACAGAGCACAGCTTACAGAGCACAGATGCTCGACATGATGAGTCAGTCACGCATTCTCAGCAATGTTTTATTCGGTAATAGCCAACACCTACTATCTGTTCCCCACTCCAGCTTGATTCTCTGGTGGACAGAGAGGATCAGATGACCCTAGCCCCCATAATTTAAAGAGACAATGCTAACACATAAAATAGAATAATCAAGGGCCAAGGGTAAGACTATAAAGAGGGGAAAGTATTTTGAGAATGTAAAAATAGCAGTAAAAAGATAACATTTTTTTTTACAAAATTATCTTATTTACTCTTCCTAGCTGTATGAAATAATAACCATTATCCCAATTTTATAGATGAAGAAACTAAAGGCCAGCGATCCAGACACTCTGACCCCACAGTTCACATCCTTAAGCATTCCACTGTATGGTTTCAGAAAACACAAGAGAAAAACGTCAATATAGGTTGGAGCGGACAGTTGGCAAAGGTAACAGGGAAGAGATTATCTTGTGCTCTGGCAAAGGACTGGTAGGATTTGGACAGATGAGAAGGGCATGGACGGGGTGGGGGGGGGGGAGATGAAATGTGCATGGCACACAAATGACAATGTAGTTGATCCTCACCCGAGGCATGAGGGGTTAGAAGGGAAACAACAATGAGAGTGCGTGGGGGTTGGGGAATAAAGATACCTACAAGTGTATGTAAATGTCTCACTGGCAGCTGCAGATGCAAAACAGAGGCAAAGAGCCATTTTAGCAGTTTTACATAGATAGATAGACAGATCTATCTATAAAGTTCTATCTGGATTCATATGCCAGCTATCGAACTTAGTAGCTCTGTTACAGTTGTCGAATTAGAAAATGTCTCTGGATTTCATTTTATTCCAATATAAAATAGGAATAATGAGAATACCTTTCTCACAGGATTGTTCTGAGGATGAAAACAAGCATACCAAGGATGATAATAAGAACAATGCCAGGCACGTAAGCACTTTCTAAGTGTCCTTTATTGTTTCGGTTGTTGTCATCATCATGGTTCATGTTAAGTATGGTCTGTATATCACCTGAATGTACATTCATGGAGAAATAGCTACCCCATGTTATCCCAGGCAACAGTTTAAAAAACTGGAGTACTGTTCTGTACATCTCAACCTGGAAAGACCTTCAAGACATAAAAGGTTAAGAGAAATAAAGAAGCCAAATTCTGGAATTCCCATCCATAGTCACTCATTGATTGGGACAAGGCAGTGACCGAACGATCTTTCACACAAACATGTTCAGGGTCTTAGTAACTATTTCTCAGTAGAAAAAACCTTTGCAGACCCCCCACATGGTAGGGGGAACAGTTTTCTATACTGATGCATTGAACAGGGCGAAGCACATCGTCAGGGCTGAGCCAAAGCCCTCAGTGGCAGGGAAAGGACCAGATTCCAGCAGGCCTGACTGGCTGTCGCCTGTTTTAATCACCAGACAAAGCAGATAAGTTGCAGAGGGGAAAGAAAAATTAAACATGTCTGTTTTTGCGTTTTAGAGGCAATTAGGGATTTATAGCCAAAGTGTTGTTATTTTTTTGATTCAGAGCCAGTAATTATTTTTTTTTTCAGTGTAGATAATTATACCATAACCACTCACATTTTAAAGGAACATTTTAGAGCCATTACTTTATCCCCCTGGAACAAGCACTACTTACTAAAAAACTAGCCATGTCCCTTGGGACCGTCAAGCAGCTATGAGCGTAAGGCCTTGGAGAAGCTTTCAGAAGGAGAACCTTTGTTTTCAGAATAAAACAACAAAACACAATGGCTACAATGGTTATCAAAATGCAGAGCCAAACTCTGAACCCACAAACCCATAGGGAAAACCCAAATTTTCACAGATTCCTCTAGTCCAGGATATTTAGAACACTTCAGTTCTCTTAAGTAATTAAAATTTTCCCAGTGACATTTTGTAAAAAAAAAAAAAAAAAAAAAAAAAAAATCATTCTCCTTGGCATACCCTCTCCTTATGAGCAACAAGGGTTGTCTTCAGACTTGTTCCTGCATGATGACCTCCAGCTCCACATTACTTGAGTCTGAATCAATGCCATGTCTCAAAGTCCTCAACTTTGGAAAGATAAAGCTGACAAAAAACATACACAGTGAATATACATGGTCCAAGAAAGAGAAACTCTAAGATAAGAACGAGCTTCAGGGCATGGAAAGATGGCAGGGAGGGGCCAATGGTAACCTTGATTCTCTACGTCTGAATTTAAAGCAACTACTGTTTACAATGTATTAAGGTAAAAAGACTGTTCATAGCTGGATTTATGTTATCCCTCCATGTTCGTACCCATAAGTAAATACATACGTTGATTCAATACTGTGTCCAAAACCTAATATATGCTGGGTGCTGTGCTCATCACTGAAGGGAGCAAAGTGACTCAGAAAAGGCAATAATTACAAAATATGCTTCAGAATTCACAAGAGACAATTCTGAAGATGTCTGCTAATCTCCAATTTTCCTTCCCAAATCTACCACAATGAGAAATGCTCTCAACTTTCAAAATCCTTACCTTTAAAATGAGCCTAATACAAACTCACTCTTTCATCTTTGAAACTGAAATAAACACCAAGGAAATCTCAAACATAATAAGCAATAATCATTATCTACAAATGTAAAAAACAATTTGAAAATTAAGACTTAGCCAAAAATGGTTTCAGAAAATGTAAAATATAAACGTTATTTTATAGTAATATAAAATATATTCAATATCTGGAATAAAGAATACTGTAATTCTGTTCTTTTCCTGTTGACAAATGTAATGCTATGCCCCCAAAAGAGTGCTATCAACGTTTACATATATATTTTCATCAAGAGATTTCAGATATCTAAATAAAGCAATGAGAGGTAAAGTTAATTCTCAAAATAAAAGTCACCTTTTCCTTTATTGACTATTTACCAAGAGCTTCCTGTGGGCCAGACACGGTGCCTGGTGCTGAGGACAAAATGGTGACTAAACAGGAAGGAGGTGACATTTATCAAATAATCCTACTAATATTAACTATAAACCCGGATAAGGAAAACTAGCCAATGTCTGGAGAGGAGTCGACGCCAGGAATCAAAGGCAACCCTCAAGAAATGACACCCAAGCTACTCTCCTAGGGACCCTGAGGTCATAGGGAGTTTGTAGAAGCAGCCCAAGAACGGAGGTAGCTTCCAGCCCCAGGATCTTCCCTACTCGTCCCTCTGGAGAATACTGGGGCCAGTGGATCACAGCACCCAGTGCAGAACTCCACGGCTAACCCTGAGTTCTGTGCACCTGACCAGGGAACAGCCTTCCCCACCCTGTGCTGCCTTCTCCCCCATACCCCCACTCTGCCCTCCCTCCACAAGGCCTGCAGGACTGCCCTGCCAGCCTGTTCCTCACATTGCTGGAGCCCTGTGGGCAGGGTCATGGTGGTGAGACACAAAGCAGCAGGCTGGCCCTTGGGGAAACACAGAAGGGGCAGAGGAAGGAGGGCCTGTCTGTCCTTCTTTCCTCTGGTCCCCACACTGCTGCAGCTGGACCCTGCACAGGATGGTCAAAGCCACTTCTCCCCTCCTCCCAGCTCCTTTACAAGAAAAACATCCAGGGCCTGGGGTTTCTCAACTCGAAAACAGCTCAACCACGGGAAGCCAGCTGCTTTCAAAAAGAAACAACAAAAGTATTCTTTATTTTATAAGCCCTTTTCCTTTTCCAGAAAAAAAAAAAAAGTACTGTATTAAAGACCACAGCTGCTTCACGTTAATAAAATCTGAATTATCTTTGCTTGGAACCTGATCACTAGTTTTAAGTTAGGAAGTTGGATTTCTATGACTATTTCTCATCTTATGATTTGAATCCTTCCTTCTTGTGGTGGCAATAAAACTGAATATGTGGTCATTCCTTCTTTCTAATTCAGGTGAATAATGATACACTTTAAATCCAAGGCCTCGTATTTAAAAAGCTATGTAATCAAACAAGTGGTTGAAAATAAAAGCAATTCCAAGTCTGGAATGTATCTCAGCATTTTTAATCAATTAATCTCACTGGCTCTTTTCTTCCACTTAATATTTAAATGTCATATTTTATGCCTTATGATTAACATATTTCTGAAGAATGTTTAAAGATATGGGAGACTGGGGGTGCCTGAATGGCTCAGTAGGTTAAGCGTCCAACTTCAGCTTAGGTCATGATCTGCAGGTTTGTGAATTCAAACCCCACATCAGGCTCTGTGCTGACAGCTCAGATCCTGGAGCCTGCTTGGGATTCGGTGTCTCCCCCTCTCCCTGCTCCTCCCCCACTTGTGCTAGCTCATGCGTCCTTGCTGTCACTCAAAAATAAATAAACATTAAAAATTTTTTGAAGAAAAAGATATGGGAGACTCTGGTCATAATGATTCAAAAAGGCAGGCAATATATTAACATTTTAAAGCATCATTTCAAATCATTTCACTGACTCTATTGAGTTTTAGAACACTAAACACCATTTAATTCAACTTGTGTCTTACGAGCAAGAAGGAGAAATATGAAAATTCACAGAGTAACCTAAATGGTTTAATCACAGTATTTTTCTCCTATGGTTAAGAGTAGGAGAAACACAAAAATACTAACAGTGGTTATCTCTTGTTGGTGGGATTTCACCGTCACATAGTTTTCTGTACGTTCTATAAAAGGAAAATGCATTATTCTCACAAAGTAAGAAAAGTTTTTATCTTTACTATGTTTTTTTTTTTTTAAGATTAAAGAAACCAAATATAGACACTCTGCTACCAAAAATAGGCCTCTGTAGTATAACCAGTTATTTTCATATAATGAAAATGAAACTCTTGGCTAGCACTACACTGGGAGGGAAAACTCCTTGGGTATATTGGGAAAAAAATCTTCAGGAGCATGTCTGGAAAGCTAGTAGACAATTTTTTTTTCTAATTAAGTACTATATATTCATGTAAATGTCCTATTCTTTTGCACAGTGTACGAGAGGTCTTTGTAAAATATAAGCGTTATTACAATGGCTCAAAAATATCTTTCTTTTAAAAACTAAAATTTTCTTCCTTTACCATATAATAAACCCCCGCTGCCACCACAACCATCACAAGAAAATTTATGGTAAGCTCCAGAGTATCCACTCAATCAAAACAGAAACGTAGACAAAAAATAAATGATTTACCCTTCAGTGTATTTTGCCCCATCCCAGGCACAGCCAGCACCCGGGCCCAGAAGTGTGAACATGCAAACTGTCCTTCCTATCCCTCTTCCTGCCCAGGCTCTCTCCACTGCTCAGGGGGCCGCATCTTCCAGACTGATGTTAAAGTCAGGAGAGAAGTGGGCGGCTCCAAGCCTGTAGAGAATCCAGTCCAAGGCAAACACAGCTAGCTTCCTCAGCCGTTCTAAATGCAAATGCAAGGGAGGAGTAGACTAAAAACTTTACCTAAAACATGCTATGTAAGCTTTACCATAACGTCTTAAACCATGCACTCTCAGAAACCTGTGAATTTCATCACTGATCCCCGAAGCCAGGAACACCTGAGGGCCACACTGTTTGACAGCCTATGCAAGACAACACAAAACAGTCCCAAGGACATGGGAATGCTCTGCTTGGCCAGCTGCCAGATGGCCCAAGTGTGCACGGCAAGTGATTATGGCGTATGCTATATGCACATCACTAGGATTACACCGCAAGAAAAATGCTACAGGAGTGTTAAGACAGGGCTCCTAACCTCAAGAAGCCTGTAGGTACTCCCAGCAACCAGAACAGAACACCCAGGTAGCCACAAGGAGCCAGGGGCTGTGCATGGCCATTCTCTGGCTAATGTCTTTCAGTGGGTTTGGATTTAACACATTCTGCCTGGTTGACGAGGGCTTTCCGAACCTCATGGCTGAACTGGAGAAGTTACTCAGATCTGGGTTCTTAAAAATTACAGTTTCACGCCAGCAACATACTGAACTTTGATTCCTCTTGGTTCTGATGCTATTTTATAAGTCAGGGGAATGGGACCCTCAAATGATAACCATGTTAATAAAAGATTAGGCTATGCCATTCAAGCAGGTCTTATTTATTTATTTAGGATTATTTCTTTTTAAAATTTGTTTACACTTAAAAAGAATGAATTTAGGGGCACCTGGGTGGCTTAAAAAGAATGAATTTAGGGTGGCTTAGACAGTTAAGTGTCTGACTCTTGGTGTCAGCTCAGGTCATGATCTCGGGTTCATGGGTTTGAGTCTTGCATCAGGCTCTACAGGGATGGCATGGAGTTTACTCATGATTCTCTCTTTCTCTCTCTCTCTCCACCCCCCTCTGCCCCCCATCTCTCTGCTCCTGCCCTACTTGCTCTCTGTAAAAAATAAGCCTTAAAAAAAAACAGAATGAATTTAAATAAAAATATTTTTTAAAATAACAATACGGACAGAAGAACTGTGGAAACGTGCCACACCACAGTATCATCTTAGTTTTTCTTTGGGATCAATATTTACACTCACAGAGAACACGCGAGCACACAGTTCACTGTCAAATCACAGTTAATATTTTTTGCCAAAGGCAGAAGCTGTGGCCCTGCCCTGCCCCCCATCCCTGCCTGACATGGTCTAATTAGTGCCATGAACCCTGGAACTTCTATCTCTGCGGGGGACAGAGCCTGCACCAAACAGTGCCTGCTCTCAAGGCAACCAACAATCTGAGAGTATTAACATGACTTTAACCCCAAAGGTTTAAAACCCTGTCTGTTAAAACCGTGAAACTTTTTTCCTTAAAATCTCAAGAGAAGAAAAACACTGTGCACAGTCCTTTTTAGGTGCCAACGGCTACACTGGGCAATTGATTTTGATTCTAACACAGGTCCTGTTTTTTTGGCTTTACTGATGACCCTGTTCAAGAGTTTAAGAAAGGGAGACTAAATAAGACAGACTGACTCGAGTAGGGGCAGGTCAAAATTCAACCCTAAAGCTGGGTGCCCTTCCCTCACCCCGCCATGGGAATATAATCTAGGGAGCTTAATTTTTATAATCAGATTGAGAAACAGAGCATGCTGTAAGAAAACCTGTGCCACTGTATACATGGTAGAAGAAATGGGAAATCATGTAAACATATCTGCTCAATGGCATGACTGATACATTTTGCTCCATAACGGGAAATACCCAATCTACTCATTCAAGGAGTTTATTTTTTTATAATGTTTTATTTATTTATTTTGAGAGAGGGAGAGATACAGAGCCAGGAGGGGAGGGGGAGAGAGAAAAGGAGACACAGAATCTCAAGCAGGCTCTGCACAGTCAGCGGAGAGCCCAATGCAGAGCTCGAACTCACAAACCGTGAGATCAAGACCTGAGCTGAAATCCAGAGCTGGACGCTTAACCGACTGAGCCACCCAGGTGCCCCTGAAAGGGGTTTAGATACAGCTTTGTAATGTCTGCTCCTCTTCTCACTGGATGGACTATGGCCTTTGGCAGAAGGATCCCCTTGTATAACCATCAAATTAAGTGTATAGAGATGGAGGTTTTTAGAACAGGGATGTTTCTGTGTTAATACAGCCAAGGCTGACCCTCACTCATAGGCAGGAATACTGCATTAAGATTAAGAATGCTTAGTACAGAAAGTCCCTTGGCTCCAAGGGGACAGTGCTCATGTGCATGAAGTAGGTTTGGCACATTTGCAACTACTCGACTCTATCTGCTAAATCTAAATGATGTTGGTCAGAGAGCAACAGGGAGAGGAGCAGGAAAAGAGAAGGACAATCATGTAAACAGCTCCTCTGGGGAAACCATTTGAAAAATAAGTGAATTCACCCATTAGCACACCATGTCCCACTACAGCGTTCCAGATAATAAACTTCAGACAATGACTTTCTTACCTTGCCTGCAGTTAGGAACACTTTACTTCTAATGGATTATTGGATGCTTGGGAAAAAATGTGTGGTAGATTTCGTCGATACATGGGCTGGATAATGTTTTCTTTCCACATCTGCTAAAATGCTTTTGTGGAGCTGTTTTCAAGAAAAGTAGCAAATATTTTTGAAAGCTCTCCACGTTTCATGCAATAGCACTCACCCCTACTTTGGCAAACCCCACACCTTCTTCCCTCTTTAGAATTGCTCTGAGCACAGCAAGCTGTCTTTCTGTCCAGGGCTCCGATGGAATGAGTGTCCCTGCTCTGATTACTCAGCATTTCTAGAGAGGCTGCTGGACACACGAGTGAATGCTGGGCTGCAGCGAGCAAGGGCGTCCTGCACAATGCATGCTTTTCTTCTACTCATCAACGGAGATCCCTCAAGTGTATCCAACATGTAGGCACCTGAGAATGGAAGCTTTATACCTTAGCATCTCACATTACTAGTCCGTTCACCTCTCAGGACACGGCTATTATCAGAGAAATACTGGACTACTTCTGAGGAATCACACGTTTCACATGATCAACACAGGAAAGGGTGCTGCAGTTCGTCTTTGAACTGGCACATGTCTGGATTTTTCTGAGGCCAGGGTTTGGGAAATTTCAGCCTGAACTCATTAAGTCCTAGGTCTCCATTCCAGGACAAGCCAACCTAAAAGCCAACTCTTTCCTCATTTCTTTGTGCTATTTTAAATCATCACAGCTTGGTACCATTAATATGACAGAGAAAACCAAATCATCTTTTTTTGCTGGAAAAGCTGTCTTGCTGTTTTCTCGAAATACCCACATAAGCTTTACAAATTTCAAGAAGATCCATGCTGCTCACCAAACCCCACTGACAGCATCGTCAATTTTGGTCAGAAACATCTTCTGATCTGGGTGGATTTCAAATCTTTAAATCGGTACAGAAAAGCCTCAGTCTTCATGACATTCACATTCAGGAGTGAGTGGACTGCACATAGTAGGAACTAATGGGCACTTGATGAATTCATGTCACAGACACATACATAATAGTCATGAAAACTTCCTCACAATAGTCAGGGTCCAAACTAATAAAAAGCAATCTAAAGATGTATGTTATACAGAGAGTGTGTGAATACTGGACATTATGTTACAAGATGACCGTGGGGTGTGATTCGTAGAAAACACTGACCTGAGAAACCCCTGATGTTAGGTTCCATTAGACTGAAATTAGAAACGCTTTCCAGAGTTCTTTTGAAAAATTAAAGAAAAAAGGCCCCATTCCCTGCAAACTGCAGACGAAACAGGTCATTACTCAGACCTCACTTTGCTTTTGCTTTTGGAGAACCTTGTTACAAAATATCTGCCAGGCACCAAAACCTGTATTTACCACGGTCAGGCCCATTTAGGCTGGCCATTTATGCTCCCTAGCCTTTATTTAGTGCAACAGCATCTAAAATTTACAGAGCTTGAAGAGACAGCACCCTAACATGGCTTTCTACACTTTCTTCACTTCTTTTTCTTTTTAATTTCAAGAGAGGGTAAGAGAATACTTCACCAAAAAAGGTTCCAAGATCCATTTCTCAGCTGCTTCTCACCTTAAGGATGAAGTACATCTCCCAGTGTTACTGGCAACACAGAACATCTCTAACTCAGCTTAACTCTTTTCCTTGTAAATGAAAAACACATTTTCAGACTTTTTGGTGGTACTTATTTAACTATGGGCTGCCACTTGCCAAATTATATTTTCTATTTAAAAAAGGGTAGATGAGATAGATAAATCAAAAGGAATGTTAGGACAAAGGTGGGTAGACTTACAGAAAGAACATGCCTCATATTATCACATTTAGGCAGCCTAAAACTTTGTATTAAAAAAAAAAGGAGGTGGGGAGCCTGGGTGGCTCAGTCGGTCAAGTGTCTGACTCTTGATTTCAGTTTGGGTCACGATCTCACAGTTCATGAGACTGAGCCCCATGTCAGGCTCTGTGCTGACAACACACAGTCTGGTTGGGATTCTCTCTCTCCCTCTCTGTTCTCCTCTGCTCACGTTTTCACTCTCAAAATAAAGAAATGTTTAATAAAAGTTAGCCATTCTTTGCATTTGACTGTGTTGACACCCTGGAGTCCAAAGTCTAACACTTATGGCTACCATTTTATGCAATTTCATTTATAAGCCAAGGGCCACTTGCCTACTGCAGGCTTTTCTGCAAATTTCTATGACAAATAACCGACTTTCAAATGCCGGAACTTTCCACCAGTTTACAGCAGCATGGAAGAGTCTCAACAGAGACCACATGGTTCCCAGTGCCACAGATATTCACCATTTGTCCCTTTACAGAAGAGATTTACTGATACCTGCTGTAAATTCTGTGAAGCATTATTATTATTCCAATTGTACACGAGAGGCTATTTCCTGATAGCCACTACCAACTGCTACTTCTACAACATCGAAGCTATCTAAATACAGAATTGTTATAGCAACAACACATATGATGCCATTTCTGGAGGCCCAGAAAGGGAAAGCAATGTACTAGAAGTAACAAAGCAAGAAGATACAGGAGCTGGTAAGTGATGCAATCTGCCTCCATGGCTCAAGCTCACAACCTGGTGTAGCCTCTCTGTCATTGGTGTTGCTGTAATTATGATCACCAACAGGCGCTATCTGGAACACATACCTTCTTCCCTGGGCTTCTGGGCTGCCATGAGAGCGGTTACTGGTTCAGAGGATGTGGCTCTGCAGTCTTTGATATTCTGCCCTCTTCCTGGCTCTGGGTCTTGCTTCCTGAGCCTCGCCTTCTAGAGTCAAACCTGTTTAACTCTACATCCAAAATCTCAGAGCCAGGGCTGGCAATCCCAGCTGAATGACTTACAGCTGCCGACCTGAGCCTGACTTTTTTTAAAGTTTATTTATGTTTGAAAGAGAGAGAGAGAGAGCAGGGGAGGGGCACAGAGAGAGAACAGGGGAGGGGACAGACAGGAATAGAGAGAGAGAATCCCAAGCAGGCTCTGCACTGTCATCATACAGCCTGATGTGGGGCTTGATCCCACAAACCCAATATCAAGAGTCAGATGCTTACTGACGGAGCTACCCAGGTGCCACCTGATGCTATCATTTCAAGTCTGTAAAATTTTCGTTTCCCACCTGAGAGTTTTCTACGATCCCGAAACTCACCCATGCGCCTTGCAGGGCTGTGGCTATTGTCTCCCCGTGTGTCCATGTGGCCTAGTCTCACCTGTCACCTAAGCCAGCATCTGGGTCTCTTTGCAGCAGCAGCCATATGGCCTCAATTTGGGATGTGTGTCATGGGGAGCTAGGATCACAACCCCAGCCCCATCTGGATTCCATCAGCTTCTTCCAGCACCTGGACCAACTTGTCCCACCAGGGCCTAAGTCTTTGAGGCTCCTTCTCTCCCCTTCTCTTCCACTGCAGGGCCGAGTTCAAGTTGCCACCTGATCGACACAGCAGCCCATGCCGGGGGTGACCCATCCTGTCCTATGGCTGCTCACTCTTCCAGGTCACACCTGATGCCAGTCAGGAACCTTCCTTCTCAGCATCACCACGACAACCTGTCACCCAGGGGTCTGAGATCAGCCCAATGTGGGCCGGAATCCTAGGCCTGCTGCTGGCCAGCTGTGCGAGATTGGGCAAGTCTAACGCCTCAACTCCCCTTTCCTTGGCTGTAAAAAGGGGAATACTAACATGACTGTGAGGTTGAAGCGATGATGCCAGCACAGGTCCTATGTGTGCTGCCTGGCACACAGTAAGTGCTCACTAAATGTCAGGGAGTGCTATTTCCTGATAGCCACTACCAACTGCTACTTTTACAAATCGAAGCTATCTAAGTACAGAATTGTTATAGCAACAACACGTATGATGCCATACAGGATTGTGTGTGCTATGTGTTTTCTGGGGCCACAAGGAATGAAATACCCACTGAAAATCAACAGAAGTGAACAGATCACTTATTCTCCGTAGGCCCACGTTTCCTCTGAAAAGGAGAAAAGTTGGATGCGCTGAGAGTTCATGTTCCTGAATACTGTCTCTAAGAATAAAGCGGATAAACCTGTAGGCTGACTTCAACTTCCTCAATACCCTAGGAAGATAGGACAATTCTTACAGGTTCCCAAACGACCCTGCTTGTTAAAAACTTTATTTCCGATAAAAAGCATTCCTGTTATAAAAACCAGGTTTGTCTTTATTGCTCAGGTCATTTTCTGAAGCTTATCCTGTGAGATAAGGATTTTTATGTCAAAGAAATAAGTGACAGCTGAGAAAAGTAAAAATAAACTCAGTACCTTTGTCAACTTCAGAAAGGTCCAACAATGGAAAGCCAAAAGGTTCAAAGTATTCACATAATGAGGGAAAAGGACAAGGTACCAGAAGCTTCAAATTTCCAGATGCCACATGATGACTGCTTGACAATTTTAAGTTACCTTCCAAATTTTCTGGGGTGACAGGAAGGAGGAGGGATGGTGTGTTGGGCAACTTTGCAGTGAGACTTACTCGAACCTATTCCCTTCCTGGTTTACACAAAATGACATCTCTTCTAATACAAGGACTGTAGAAAACCCCAACTGGGAAACAGTCATGCTCACTCACCAGATTGAGACTAAAATGTGATTTTATAATCTTATTCGAATACTCCCATGACCTGTGAGCACAGGATTCATTTCATAGAATACTGAACGACTGGCTTTATCACAAAACTACCAGAAGGCATAACTAAATCTATGTGAGAATTCCACACCGAAAGAACTCCCCCTTGGTTCCAATTTCATAAAATGCTCATTATCTGAGGGCAATAAATACATTTACGAAGGGGGCTTCCAGTCGGAGAAGCCTGGAATGGCAGTGACCATTTACTGCCCACCCTTCTCTTTCACACCTTTTCTTTGACAGGACAATCCAGAGTTAGTCACCCTCAGAGACCGTGAATGAATCCCATTGGGGCCAAGCCAATCACAGGAAAATTATGTCTTCTAATGGAGTTGGGGTGTGACCCACTCTATTTAGCAACTCAATATAAAGGTACAGTCTGTTTCAGGACTTCTAGGAAAGCATCTTTGTCTTGTTGCTATCTCTGGAGGCTGTCCAGATGTGATGTTAGGACCTGTGGCAGCCATCTTGTGACCATGAGGAGACCGAGCTGACATGCTAAGAATGACCAAGAAGAATGTAGCTTTTTGACAAGGTCACCGAACTACTCAGCTCACTGACCTCACAATCACTCAGTCCTTTTACCTAACACAACATGTTTAAGCTGTTTTGATTTACAAGTTCCATTATCTATTGCTCAGAACATCTCTACAGTAATAGAATTGGATCCGTGGAAAAACGTTAGACAAAAACCTAGTTCTTCATTACGTGTGCCCTCCAAAGGGCATCCAGAAATGGGTTGCTCTTCCCCACCCCAAATGGCAAGATGTGAAAAGAACAAGTTTCAAGAGCCTGTTAGCTTGAACAGCATGGACACTGATCACTGAGGACACAACTGGCACAACTCACTATGATGTGTGTAGATACTTCCACAACAAGGACACAATGTCTTAAACATCCTCCTGTGTTGAATTCTGCAAATTGTGAAATGAGGATTTAGGAACAAGCCTTCTAAACTACATATGGAAATGATATAAGAAGATAAAAAAGAAAAAAATCAGTGACTACGACATCCCTCAACAAACACCAGGTACGGTTGTTATTAAAAATCACAGGCCAAAATCATGGCCTGGGATTTCAAAATTCTTAACAAATGCCTTAGGGGTTCAAAACAAAACTGATGATTAAAAATTTTTATCAATCGCACACAAATAGAACAAACACTGAAATTGCTTCTTATTCAAAGTCCATTTAATTACAAAAAAAGCCCCCCAAATTAGTCCTATTTATCTGGCAGACATAATTCAGAGAACTCTACATATATTAAGGTAAAAACCAGGTTAATTTATGAAAAAAAAATTTTTAACAATGCTCGCACCTCAATCAACCTTCCTCCAGACTGCTTTCTGCCTTTTAAACATAAACTTTCAATGAAGTAGGCTTAATATCCAGCGTGGAGCCCGACACAAGGCTTGAACCTATGACCCTGAGATCAAGACCTGAACGGAGATCAAGGCTCAGGGGCTTGGGGTGCCCAGATGGCTCAGTGGGTTAAGTGTCCAACTTTGGCTCAGGTCATGTTCTCACGGCTTGTGAGCTTGAGCCCCACGTGTGGCTCAGTGCTGCCAGCCTAGAGCCTAGAGCCTGCTTCAGATTCTCTATCTCCCCCTCTCTCTGCTCTCTCAAAAATAAACGTTAAAAAAATATATATTTTTTAATGTCAGGTGCTTAACCAAAGGAACCACCCAGGTACCCCTGAAAGGCTTACACTTTTAAAACTTCAGCTACTACCTTCCTTGCTTAAACAGTAACAGAGGGCCTCAGGTGTGTCGGGCACTAGACAAGGGCAGCAGGTACAAAAACTGGGGCCTCTTTTCACGGAGTGCATGGTTTAAAGGTGGGGACAAAGTTACAAAGTAAATACTAGTAAAAAGAAACACTAAAATAAATTTTATTTCAAGAAATAAAATTAAAACTTGGGGCTAATGTGGGATGCCTAGGTGGCTCAGTGGATTAAGTGTCCGACTTCGGCTCAGGTCATGTTCTCTTAGCTCGTGAGTTCGAGCCCCATGTCGGTCTCTTTGCTGACAGTTCAGAGCCTGGAGCCTGCTTCAGATTCTGGGTCTCCCCCTCTCTCTGCCCCTCCCCTGCTCTCTCTCTCAAAAATAAACAAACACTAAAATAAAAAACAAACTTGGGGCTAATGTTAATAAGGGAATAAGGAAGGGGCTAAAGGAAACGGGGTAAGGAAGGCAGTTTTACTTCCAATGGGAGAAGCAGTCAAGGTTTCTCGGACAGGTGACAAAGCTGCTGTGATCCCAGTGAGACAAAGGCACCAACCAAGGGACCAGCTATGTGAAGCCAGGAGGCGACAAGAAATGGTAGCTGGCACCAAAGCCACAGACCACGCCAGCAGTCGTATCTGTAAAAAGATACAGATCCTCACTAACCTGCTCTTCTGCCTGGAGCTGGTTATGATGACAGAAAGTCCTCCTGTTTTTAAATTCAAGGTTAAAAGCCCTACAAATGGTAAAGTGCCCTTGTTATAAACCTTCCAAAAAACCATGAGGCTTTAGGTGCTCCGAAAATAAACTTGCTGGTGTCTTATGTTTCATGCTGCATCTCTGAAGCAGTAAATTAAAACTACTTTTGACTTGAGACATTTTACAGCCTTTGAGCTACCTGGAGATCCACAGGGCTCTTCCCACATCGGAGCAGAGATTCACTCTTCCTGCAGAATTTTGGTAAATGCATGCCGGTGCCCTGATGACGGACACATTACACCGCAGAACTACCCTCTAGTGACCCAAGTGAGAAAGGCCAATCAGCAGCAAGCTGAGGATTCCTGTGCCGGTCATCTGATGCACCAGCACGTGGCAGCAAAGGTGGCCTGGAATCAGCTGGCGAAAAACCAAACCCTTTTTGCGGCATACCCTTTTCATAGCCCTGGCTCCTGATACGTGGTGTTTGCCATGCGATTTCTTAAAAATTAAATAACCAGCCACAGCACTAAGAGGAAATTGAAATCCTGTGACTGGAACAAGTGACAGGCACATTGATAAGCCTACAAGCGTTGTTTTGGACCCACCCAGAGCACTGTGCTGGAAACTGTCTCTATTTGATGAAGGTAAGCCAGCCGCCCAAGTTTGAAAAAAAAATTTTTTTTTTACATTTATTTTTGAGGGGGGCGGGGTGGGGGCAGAAAGAGAGGGAGACACAGAATCCAAAACAGGCTCCAGGCTCTGAGCTGTCAACACAGAGCCCGACGTGGGGCTTGAACCCACAAACTGTGAGATCATGACCTGATCTGAAGTCGGACCCTCAACCTGGGTGCCCCCAGACCCCTAGTTTTTAAAAGAGATTTTCTGGGCAGCAAGGGAAAGGCAATGGAAGTTAGGGAGCCCTGACAAAATTCCTATTTCGCTCCTGATCTATCAGGATGTACATGTCATTATCCCATTTCCAGATGAAAAAACTGAGGCCCTAAGAAGTCAGTGAACTTGCCCAAGGAACGTACCACGGCCAAAACATTAATCAAATTCATGTGGTTCCAAATCACATGACCTTTTTCCTCATCACGTTGCCTCACCCCGTCAATTATGTTCAATTCTTCTTTATTCCTGGAGTCATCACAGGACACAAGATTTTAGAAGGTCCTTCCTCAAACTTTTAGTTCCTAGAGAAGAGGAAGCTGAAGAATGTTGCATGAAATGAAGACTTGAGTTTCACTCAAAATCACCTCAGGTGAACATCCCGACAAGCAGGTTAAGAATCTCTTCTGAGGAGGAGTGGAGGGAGGGGCTGCAGGCACACCTCATACCTATACAAAGGCACCTATTCCTGCGTCTTGGGGGGTCACATTCTTTCAAGCCTCTGGTTTCTACTCTGACAATTCCTACTGCACCAAATACCTTTCTCTCCTTTACTCTGTACCAGCTCCTCCTCAGTGAAGATCTCTGAGAAGAGAACCAGAACCACCATGCCACCACTGCACCCCAAAGCCCACAGTGCTCAGGGCTCACGGGACATTCCTAGCACGGTGGCAGTGTTCCCAGGCACCCTCTTCACTGCTCTGGGACTTCTCCAGGCAGTACCCAAGTTCAAGTCTCTTTCCTCTCCAGTACTTGGCATGTTGCCTTTGAGTTGCAAATTCAAACACATACCCACCGATCCTTCACCGGGTCCTGGGATAGAAACGGCAGCTGTCGGGGCGCCTGGGTGGCTCAGTCGGTTAAGCGTCCGACTTCGGCTCAGGTCACGATCTCGCGGTCTGTGAGTTCGAGCCCCGCGTCAGGCTCTGTGCTGACAGCTCGGAGCCTGGAGCCTGTTTCAGATTCTGTGTCTCCCTCTCTCTCTGACCCTCCCCCGTTCATGCTCTGCCTCTCTCTGTCTCAAAAATAAATAAACGTTAAAAAAAAAAATTAAAAAAAAAAAAAGAAACGGCAGCTGTCAAGATGAGGGACACTGGAGGGGTTCAGAGCAAGGGCTCTGGGTAATATGACATGTAGCTCCTATGTCCCCTTAGGAGGACATAAACATTGTGCCTTGGTCTCCTCATCACTAAATGGGGATGAGCGTCTTGCTGTTGTCAGGGTAACAGGCAGAGAAGGTTAGGAGATGCTGATACCTGAGGGTAGCTGGGAACATAATGGAGGCTATGTTAGCATTCGCTCACTTCCGATCCCCTTACCCTGCTTCATTTCCTTCCAGGCACTCACTGTCCAGCCGACACATTATATACTTGGTTTGGCTTATTGCTGGCTCTAACCTCCTAGGATAATAAGCTCATCAGTAAAGGAGGCTTGTTTACTTCTCTGGGGTGTAGTGGCACATGAGGCAGTAACTGGTATGCACAAGGCCTCAGGTATTTCTTGAATGAATGAATGCACGAACTAACAAGTGAACAAATGACTGAACTAACGAATACTGACTAGGCAACTCATAGAGCATACAGTCTAGAAGACACCTGAGGAGGGGTGGCGCCTGGGTGGCTCAGTCGGTTAAGCGTCCGACTTCAGCTCAGGTCCTGATCTTGCCGTTCCTGAGTTTGAGCCCACATCGGGCTCTGTGCTGACAGCTCAGAGCCTGGAGCCTGCTTCAGATTCTATGTCTCACTGTCTCTCTGCCCCACCCCCACTCACACTCAGTCTCTCTCAAAAATAAACATTAAAAAAAATAGAAGACACTTGAGGAACATTAACAAAACTGAAGACCTTGCAATGGCATTTGACGTCAATAATTACAGGGGTATTCCATTTTTTGTGTTAGTCGCCAAATAAAAGCAGCACATCAAGAAAATTCCTGGACATGAATTTATTGTTCATATCGCACTAAGTGGCAAAGGAGTCCTCACCTCACACCCATACCTTACCTGTCCCCAGCCTCACCATTATTAATGCTGTGTGAACCCACACCCTCACCCAATGATGGAACTATGCTTTAGCAGAGCCCTTTAGAAAGGACTAAAGCCTCTGTAAGAAAATCTACCACTCCAGTTGGCCAGCTGCCTAGCTTCAGGTTTCCCCAAAGGCTAGTCTTTGACTGATGAGGGGTCGGGGCCTTCCTACCCACAAGGAAGCATGGTGGAGGAAAGTAGGAGCCTCAATGTGTCCAAGGGGCAATGGCATCATTTCCCCTGGGGACCAAGAATGGGGGAGGAGGAGGACCCCCACCTCCCAAATTCCTCTCTGGACTCATGCCTTTCAAAATGTTCCTCAAAAATTTCTTACAGTGCTTACTTTGTTCTCACCCTTAGCGTGCTGTAAATGAGTCTTCTTCCTGTTTTTTCTGATCTACCTAGTTGTGGGCAATGTCAAGAAAACTTGTGCAGGAAGTAAAGACAAGATAAAGGTCCTGAGTTTTAGGATCACCATAGTTACCTGTTCAACTTGCATGAAAACCCTAAATCAAAAAACATCATTTGACTCCATTCAATGTATGGACTGAGTTTTTAGAAACTCTGTCGAAAAACTTGTATTTTTATAAAAGCTTTCCTCATAATTGAACTACAACGTTTCACCTCACGCCATGCATACCCACAATCTTGGTTCTACTGCAAACATTCTATATCATTTATAAATGCTCCGGAGCACTTCTTTTCCTATTTTTTAAAAAAGGTCTTTGCATTCCTTTCTTCTCAATATCCAGTGGTGAGAAAAGTGATTTATCACCTGCCATGGTCCGCTACTCAGTATTCCCACCATAAACCCTGGCTTTGTGACAAAACCCTTATCTTCAAACAGAGATAGCATCCACCATTACTGCTTTCTGTATCAGCGTCCTTTTATTTAAGAATGACTCTCTTCGTTATAAATCCTTAAGCATATTAGTCGAAGACACGTTCACAGCAAATGCCTTCAGTGAGGGGCAATCCAGCTCAAACCACATTCTCACTTCTAAGCAAGGGCAAAATCCCTAAGTAAACACGTTCCACAGAGACTGTGTGCTGAAGTACATTTTTCAAAGACCAATGCCATTTGGTTGCAGTCAGCTCTGGAGGGCTGCATACCTTTTCAATCAAAGCCACAGCTGCCGGAGGGTGAGCCCTGCCCTGGGGAGAAGGGCCTTGAGAACTCCATCCATCTCCAAGAGGTGGGCCCCACCTCATCAACAGACTCTGCTCCCAGGGTTCACATCTAAGTCGGCTGGTTGGAACCCTGAGAGCAGAAGCCATGCCCTGAAAGTTGGGACAGTCACAAATGCTTCCCAATTTCTGTTTGGTAAAGACAGACACATAGCTTCCTCTCTCACAGGGTCAGGCAACGCTGAGACCGAGTCTGGCCAGGACAAAGACTGGAAGACCGGGTTAGGTTTGGTGAAAACGTCCCGGGCAATGCTTGTACTTGACGTGAGCAAGGGACAGCATGACTGTTCTCAGAAAATTAACTAGGCTTGTTGTTGACAGAATTTTGACACACACACACATCTTAAAAATCACTTCATTTAGCATCTTACTTTTACACGTAAGCCAGCTGGACTGAAATGACTAGGATTCAGGTCCCTACAGTCATTCCACTCTTTTCAAACTTGGTAATAAAATAAATAAAATATCCAATCTGTTTGCTCACAGCTATGTATTTTCTAAGTTTTGACCCATTTAATGTGTGGTCCCATGGACTGATTCTCTCTTTTATCTCTCTTTCAAAAATTTTAATAAGCTCTTCCAATGTATCAAAGTTTATGTAGTCAGATTGCTAGTTATTAACTCAGTGTCTTGGAAATCCAATACTACGTTCTGTTCTAGTGGAGGAAAAAAGTAAAGAAGTCCTGGATCGAGGCGCCTGGGTGGCTCAGTCGGTTAAGCGTCTGACTTCAGCTCAGGTCATGATCTCACAGTCTGTGAGTTTGAGACCCACATAGGGCTCTGTGCTGACTGCTCCGAGCCTGGAGCCTGCTTCAGATTCTGTGTCTCCCTCTCTCTCTCTGCCCCTCCCCTGCTCATGCTCTCTCTCTGTCTCAAAAATAAAAAATAAAATAAACATTAAAAAAAAAAAAGAAGTCCTGGATCGATTAATCACAACGCTTAAAATATCATTAACTTCCATCTGCTCCTTCCAGTATGTTTCTCTTCCTCTTCCATGGGCCTCAAGACCTCGCATGGATGTCAGGCAATCAAGCTATCTGGTGATCTCTATGCGAACAACTTCCATAAATCACACTGTGTATTCTGTCTGTCAGTAGAGCATGTAACTCAACTACCGCTGGTTGCTTCACCAGTCCAGGCACACCTGAGATCCTGGGAACAGTGAGACAGCAATACTGAAAAGGAGCACAACTGTCCAGAGAGAGCAAGTAATTAGGTACTGATTGAAATAATCTGACCAACCCTAGAGGGGTCAAAGAGAAAGAAGCCTGATTTTCTAAGAGCGCCCTCCTCCCAACTTTCTAATAAAAATGCAGATTCCTTTCTGTATTTGGGAAAACTATATATAACTTGGATTTCACTAGTTTAAAAGGAAACGGGAAAACTTCTGGAGTTTTGGAAAGATTATTTCTGGAGCTTTCGTGCTGGAGACCTTGGATAAATTAAGTAAATGCCACCAGCTCATTAGCAAAAGGGAGGTTTTCGGCTTTTCTTTTCTATCCCACAGTGTGCCCCAGGGACTATGGCTTATCTCAAATTCTATAGCAAGATACAGAGCTTGTTGACAGTTGGCTGGAAACCAGTGGTGGCTTGCGTAAGTGCTGATCAGTTTTGCTGGCCCCGAAAGCCTCTCTGAGGTCCTAAGTGACCATCCTGGCAGTAGTACAAGACCCCAGAACTGATAGCTAGGGCCTTCTGTTGCCTGCGAACGACAGAACATGTACAATGCACCTCAGGAATGATTGTTTTTATTACAAGGCATATAGCAAGTGACAATGGAATGTAGGGGACGGGGAGGAAAATGAGGGACAACGGCCTCTAAGATGAAATCTAACCACAGAGCCAAACCTATGTATCAGAAGCAACACTTTCTAGCCAACGTCAGCCGACCACAGCCAGCAAACCAAATGTGGCTCACTGTCTGTTTTTTTTTTTTTTTGTTTTTTAATAAAGTTTTATTGGAACGAGTCATGCTCGTGTGTTTACATAATGTCTCTGGCTATTTTCACACTAAGAAGGCCAGGTTGAGTAGTTGCAACAGAGACTATGTGGCCCCCAAACCCCAAACGTTCACTATGTGACCCTTGACAGAGAGTAAACCCTTTTCAGTGATAAAATGCAAATGTCCTGGGCCATATTCTTTCATCCAAATCTATACAACCCTCCAAAAAACACCTTATGAGGCTTTATAAAGGGCCAAAATCATATAAAATTGACCTCCCCATACACAGGGGTCATTACCACATTAACCCATGTTGTAACACTTAAAAAAAAAAATCACAGCAAATACTCAAGGGAGTTTTCACCACACTCAGGATAAGCTGTTCACTTCTGCCTTTTCACAAATGCAAACTTTTGGCTGCCAGGAAGAATATGTAGCTAGACTCCTGAGTACACCCTCTAGACATAAGTAGACTGTGGGCGACAAGAAGGCCTAAAATTAAAAGGGCAAATACTCTACATTCTAACATCACAGAGAAGTAACAGTTGCCAGGATTAATGAGCTGGCTCTAGCCCTGTCCGATATTTGACACTCAGCCTGTAAAGGGAAAAAATATCCAACATTAATTACCTTCTAGGGCTAAAGGCTGCCCTCCGAGTACATTCTAACTGCCGCTCTCAGAGCCTCTTGACTGCTAATCTCCTCAGCATCAAGAAAACCTGCCCCAGGACAGAAGGGCCTTCTTGGCTAAAGCTCTCCAAAGCTTCGAAAACCAAACTGAGTATTTGACCATGCTAATTAGGCAGTGAGAGGCTGGACAGCTAAGAAAGCTTTCTGAGCTCACTCTCCCTCCCCAACCCTTGTTTAAAAACCTAAATGAAATCACTGAGTTCAGTCAAGCAAGCACAATTTTATTTTCGCAAAACAGCCAGAAGGCAGCAGCCGATACTGACTCCACCTAAAAGAAGGGGAATTTTAAAACAAATTCAAGTTTTTCCCCTCCTCTAGACCATTGCTGTCTCTGGCAGTTCAGTCCTGTGCTCGACAATCGCTTCATTCACAACCAAGTCATACTAGGGCATGCCATCAAGTATAACTAACTGGGTTTTATACCTCTCGGTTCACGGAAGGGCTGTGATAAGATGCCTCTTCTTTGAAGTGTAGTATGAGAGAGCAACGGCATGGTTTATAAAGAAAAAGTTAGTAAGTTCATATACAGAAAACCTCTCAGCTCGGAAGGATTTCATCTTGCAAATACTCGTGCTTCTGTGATTCAACATGATCGCCTAAGAACACAATGAACACAAACAGCGTTGGACCGTACTTAAAAGGAAAAAGAGGGCTTTATAATTACAGAGCTAAGTCTTCAGGAACCTGACAAACAAAGAGTAAATACAATATGTGTGCGGTTCACCGATCACCAAGGTGCCTGCCACGTTCTGGAAAAGCCATCTCTGCATGAGCAACTCCAGTGTTAATACATCACACCTCTGAGCATCCCGTTTCCGACGCAAGTGTTCTTTCCAAAGTGACATCTGTGGCCGGCACAGCGACGCTACACACAAGAAAACATTGTCCCTGGAACGCACATCTCATCTTTGGCTCCCAGAAATCAAACGTGGTAACTGTCTCAAGGAGAAACCTGAGAGGTGGTGGGCAAGTCACATAGCAAACTCACCACCAAAGCTCAAAATGTTTACCGTGGGGCCAAAATGCGATGTGTGTTTAAAAGACAAAGGGCTTACAGAAGCTCAGGAAAAGGTCCAGAATGAAGAAACAGAAAAGCATCTGACAAGAACATGTGTTGGGGTGTGGGCAGCGCGCTGCGGCAAATGAGGCCTCAGCCCGTCCCCAAGTCTTCCACCTGTCAGATGACGGGATGGGAACAAGCCCCTCAGCGCTTCCTGTCTCTGTCTTCTCGTTATACAAGCAGGAGACGAAATGGACCAACCTCCAAGGATCCTCAGACTGCTTCTGTGGCTCTCCACTCATGTCACTCAAAACCAATTTTTATATAATAACTCGGCAGTAACCCTCTCAACAAAAGTATGTCTGGCTGCCAAGAATACTTACAAGGTCATGGAACCTGAAAGTCTGGATGAAATGTGACAGAGAGAGAGGTAAGGGGCAGTATGATGGGAAAGGGAGGGAGGGAAGAACACGGCGAGAAAAACCAGTGAAATCACCTTTAGTTCTTTTGCTGTCATTCTGCAAGGAAAATGTCCCTTTGAAGAAATCACACACACATGCACTGAAGTACACTGGGCTAAGGAACAGCCCACTTTCTGCCAAAGTCTTTCCTTTACCCTTCCTCCCCCCAAACTGGGAAGTTCAGCTCTTCGGTTAAGAACTGGCGAACAGGGGCGCCTGTGTGGCTCAGTCGGTTGAGCGTCCGACTTCGACTCAGGTCACGATCTCACGGTCCGTGAGTTCGAGCCCCGCGTCGGTCTCTGGGCTGATGGCCCAGAGCCTGGAGCCTGCTTCCGATTCTGTGTCTCCCTCTCTCTCTGCCCCTCCCCCATTCATGCTTTGTCTCTCTCTGTCTCAAAAATAAATAAACGTTAAAAAAAAAAAATTAAAAAAAAAAAAACTGGCGAACAAAGTCTAAGATGAGACAGATTAAAATAACACAGTTAGCAAACCTGACGGTGTTACCCATCGCCATTCAAAACTAAAGCAGATATGTAAGGACAGCCACCCACCTCAGTAAGTGCTAGAAGGTGAGCCAAGTATCCTCAAGACCTGAGATGTATTTTGTCCCCACTGCCAATGCTCAAGTGAAGACAACTGGTGATCTCTCCAAGTTGCCCCGTGCCAAACATCAATGCCACAGATCTGAAGTTTTCGCGGCAAACTTTTGTGTGTTTTCTGAATGTAAAAATACATGATCCAAACTACAAAAATGTAGAGAAACAAGTTTTCAGGGTGATGCAAGTCAAATTCTAAGACCCCGCCAAAGAGTAAGAAATTTCTCTTTTTAAGACCATTTACTGGTCAGAATACAAGCATCAGCACCTACCACAAGCTCCCGGAGATGCCTGCCGAAATCCTCAACCTTTAGCCTTTTCAAATTCTGCTTGTTTCAACATCCTGACTACTCTTGTTGACAGAAACCAATACCCATTTATCCTATGTCCTGCAAAAGTGAGACTTCACGAAATTGTTATCTGGTTTGTGTGGGTTACTATGCATTTAGTGATAGCTTTGAGAGTTATAAATAAAGAAGTCAAAGTCCTAGAGATAAGTGGAATTTTTAGAGAAAGAATCAAGAATCTGAATTACAAAGAATACAAAAAAGTGAGGATAAAACCAAGCACAACACATACTCTCAAGATACTTATTTTCAAGGCCTCTGTTAGTGTGGATTGCAAGGTTACCAAAGACATTCACTTTTGCTGACCTCACTTTAATCCACGGTGTGACGTGATGTTTCAGGACATGACTAAATTAGTACTTTCCTTAAATGGAGTCATTCACTCATTCTGGTTGATGCCTCTTTCTATTAAAGGTCAATATTCACCCATTCATTCAAGCAAACAGGGTTTCCCTGCTTTCAAACTCCAAAAGAGACCTTAATATAATAACTTTCCAAAATCATCCTTACAGAAAGAACCCTGTGGAGAGCTGTGGAGAGCCAAGGAGAGCTTGAGTGGCCCCAGGGATTTGAATCAATTCTATGACTAACTTCTGCACTGAATGGGTCTCTGTACCAAGTTCTCTTCAAGCTCCCTGGATTCATTTACCCTTCAGACTGTAAAGTGAAAGAATGCACATAAACCCCACACAGAATCAGACATGTAGATGTTTATGAGATCTAGGAATAATAAATAACAACAGGAAGCAAACGTTTACACAACCCGCCTTGGAACTGAGAGAATCCAGGTTCATTAACCTCTCAAGTCAGACAGCTTCCTTCTTTCCCCACCCTGTTCTTTGTTCCCAGGGAGGGCACTTTACAGAATAGGTCAGTGTGCTCCCTCTGCTCTGCTCTGCTGGCTTAAGTCAACGGGGCACATGAGAAGAGAAGCAAGGGAGGGAAGACAAATGAGGCGTGGATTATTTGTCCTTCCTCATGGGGTGGTCTCTAGACAGCAGTGTCCTTCCAGAGAGGACTGTTCCTGTCTGGGAAGTCCCTCTCCACAGGGCCCCTTCCTTCTACGATCTGGTAACTCCTTCCTGCCCTGCCCTGCTGGCCCAACTAGGTCACAGCACTGCTCTTAGCACAGGATCCTGCCCCACCTCTAGGCTTCCCCTACACCAGGGGTCAACAAATCAAGGCCCAGGAGCCAGATTCTGCCCAAAGTACGTTTTGGTTAATAAAGTTTTATTGGAAACCACAAGCATTCATTTCTGTGCTGTCTATGGCTGCTTTCTGCACTTAACAGCAGAGCAGTTGAAACAGAGGCCACATGGCCTCCAAAGCTGCAGATATTTACGATCTGGCTCTTTACAGAAAAATGTGCCCCACACTCTTACCATACCCTTGAAAGTAATCCTTTAACTTATCTCTTTTGATTTATCTTATGTTAAGTTATGCTATCTATTTATTCCTGGGATGTTGCATGATAGCCTTAATTACTCCTATGATGTAGTTTTAGCTATGGTAATTATTCCCATTTCATTCACAACAAAGAAGTTTAAGATTCATTTTGGAGGAAATATTTAGGTAAAAGAGAATGAAACGAGTTAAAAAAAAAAAAAAAAAGCCAAAAAGCAGTTTAGAGAGAGAGAGAGAGAGAGAGAGAGAGATTGATTGACTCATGGGTGAAGTGTTTAAAATTTGTCAATTCGTTAATGATCCACAGGATTTTCCCCTTTATTTAAAAAGATAAACTAATAGCAGCCAAGAATCTAAGTTTGCTTTGGTGACTGATGAGGAACCTGCCCCCACTTGCCATTTCCTTGCATTATATGCTTGGATATGAGACACATGAATACTTTGCTGAATGAACTGGAAAAGATTTTGCTACAGAATTCTTTCCTCATTCATGAAGGATGTCAAACAAGTTCATGGGCTCTTGATTGGTGAACAGAGAGAGCTACATGGTTAAACACAGGTCTCCGTGGGCAGCCCCCAACCCCTAGATTTTAGATATGAACTCTGTAATATGTGAATCCTGTCAAAAAACAGAAATCTTTCAAGGTACACTGAATTTGGAAGGCCCCACCCTGTGGGGTCTGAGACCAATAAACGGCTACCACTAGATAACAATAAATAGCCATCAATTCAAACTTCCAGTTACTTAGCACTTTAGATGTGCCAAGGCCTATACAAACACTCCATGTTCGTTTTCTCCATTTACTGAGGCCTACAAGCTTCATTTTAAATGCACTACTATTACTTTCATTGTTGGGTGTGAGAAAATGAACATTAATGGTATTTAGAACTCGCCCCACTCTGTAAACGACAAAATTTAAAGTTTATAACCTGCCTTTCTGAAGGAGGCAGGCCAAAAATTGCCACTGTATGAGAGGGGCTGTCACTCCATGAGAAATAAGAAGCCTGCCTTTGATTATCTGACTATAGTAAGAGTACAAGTCAGAGATTATTTCATCAACCACTGCCATCACTGTTCTTGGAGCTCCTGGGAGTTTCAAACTATTATTGTGGTCCTGACCTTAAATGTCAGGTAGAGTGTTTGCTCTGGGGGTCTATGCTCTTAGGTATGGAGCTAGTTTGGGAGGAGGCCATATTTACATTCACACTAAGCTTCCTCAGACCTATGTAGAAAAAGTGACAAGTTTCAAACCCCACTAGAGAAGCAAGGGCCGCAGATGAACTTATCCCAAGAAAGGAAGGTCCTTCCTGTCTCCCTAAATCACCGTCTATTGTTTCCCACATTATTTAGCACCTCGTACGCAGGTCTACAGTGTGAACTCTTCCTACGGATGGTCATTTATCAAGTGGGAAAATGGAAAGCCCATTTTAGGACGGAGTTAGTCTTGCCTGAGGGAGAATAAGGATTTTGAGAGCTTTGTCTAGGACCCTGCAAACACAGAAATTCTTAACAGGTTCATGGATGTGTCCCAAGGAGTCTGAGTCCCGTAAAATTGTGTGAGCGCACGCATGAAAGGAACGAGCAATGAGAAAGAATGAGAGAAGAGGAGGATGTGCATTTTTTGGCAAGAAGATCCAAAACTCTCATCACATCCTTATTGAGGGGTCTGTCTCCCCTGAACCACAAAGCATTACTGAGATGAGAGCTAACACAGTCCTTGTGCCTTGTGTGCAAATCAAGCTCACGAGGCATGCTGAGGTAGATGGGCAAACGTGTCAGCAGTTAGCTCCTCCTCCTCATAAGCTGAGAACATGTGCCATTACTCTTTGACTTAGGCCTTACCCACCCTTTACTCACAATGACCCTGTGACATCACAATTCCCCACAGAGTGGAATTCGACACAAATAGGAGAAGGCTGGACTGGACTCCAGCCAAAAGGTTTAGTTACTGGGGCACCTGGGTGGCTCAGTTGGTTAAACGTCTGACTTCGGCTCAGGTCATGATCTCGCAGTCCGTGAGTTTGAGCCCCGCGACAGGCTCTGTGCTGACAGCTCAGAGCCTGGAGCTTGTTTTGGATTCTGTGTCTGTCTCCCTCTCACTCTGACCCTCCCCCATTCATGCTCTGTCTCTCTCTGTCTCAAAAATAAAAAAAATAAAAAAATTTTTTAAAAAGTTTAATTACTCAAGTAACACCAGGGTCTTTTCTGTGGCCATTTTACCTACAAGGCAGTATCCTGACGCACAGCCTAAGTCTCAAAATAGGGCTTTTATTTCATCTCGACCTCAGTCTGACTACACAAAGTGCACACGGACCTCCCCACGTACCCTATCTGTGGGTTTGCTAATTCCCCATAAACAACTATGTTCTGTAATTGTTATTTTTCCAGAGACTGGTTTGAATTATATCTTGCTGCATAACAATGAAATTTACCTCAAACCGATTCAGAAATCCAATATGGCCGACTTTAGAGTAACCAGTCAACAACTTCAGAAGCAACACCCCAGAAGCAACCAGCCATGGGTTTTATTTCAGTAAAATGCCCTTTCTGGTGGGGGGGGGGGCAGAAAGAGGATGAATTCTGGAGTCTGAGGTTTACCTACTATACATTTTTAAGGTCAAACCTACTCCCATATACAGAACAGCCCTTGAAAAAGTAGAAGTAACGTAACTTTGGGATTCTTTTTCAACAAGTTTGTGTGCACACGCACACACATGTGTGTGTGTGTGTGTGTAGCTTTCTTCCACTCAGCTGAGTAGGCAAAGAGAACTTATGGTCTGCTCACTGTGTTTGCCAGTTTCCCCCAAATTTTAAAATAACAAAAACACTCTCTGTGCCATGACCATATGTCTTTACACACTTTTTTTTTTTTTTTTACCACAGAAACCCAATGCTGAACACCCAACAATGTTACATTAATCTTTGAATAAATGTGACTCTGCTTTTGGAAGATAAATCCTTCATGCTGGCTTTGGAGTTTGTGTGGTATGTCTGTGTGTGGGTGTGAATGTGTGAAAATTGAGCTCTATGTATTTTACTTGAAATCTTTCTGATTATAAAGAAATAATCTGCTCATGGTAGAAAATAAAACTGCAAAATTATATGAATGTATACAATACACGTAGTTCTTGGGGTCCAAACCTTAGAACCAAAGGAAGTACACACGTACAAAGACATGCTTACAGGACTGTTTGCATAGGCAAATGTTGCAAAATAATTGAAGGATCTGTCAATACATGTGCCAGAGAATAAGCTGAGGTTACATTCATATGATGAAATCACATGCATCTATTAAAACCGATTACTTAAATCTGTATCTATTTATGGTATGTGCAGGACATACTGTTAAAGAAAGTAAAAAATGAGTACAGTAGGATTCCATTTGTGTAAAGACAATGATCTAAAAAAGAAAGAAAAATCCAACATCCCATATGCGTGGGTATGTTTCTATTTTTGTATAATGATGCAGAAGGCTGTGAAAGGATATGTGCCAGGCTGAAACACTGCTTACCCCACAGCACAGAGTAGGAAAAGGAAAGAAAGGTAGGCAGAGAACGGTCTTTCTCATTTTAAAACTTCACTGGTTCAGGGGTGCCTGGGTGGCTCAGTAGGTTGAGTGTCCGACTTTGGCTCAGGTCATGGTCTTGCCATTCATGAGTTCGAGCCCAACGTCAGGCTCTGTGCTGACTGCTCAGAGCCTGGAGCCTGCTTCGGATTCTGTGTCTCCCTCTCTCTCTGCCCTCTCCCACTGGCACTCTGTGTCTCTGTCTCTCTCTCTCTCTCTCTCCCTCTCCCTCAAAAATAAAGATGAGAAAAATAAAAAAAATAAAACTTCAATGGTTCAATGATTCAGGCAACTGCACATAACTTTACAATTGGGTGGTAGTATGTTCAATAAAAGATGTCTTTTTAAAGAGAGAGAGAAAAAGACAACTAAATATTATAATAAAAAGATTTCGGAAGCCACCCCCTTCCACCCTCTAAAGTAGGCCACTGCTGACAACTTGTATACAAATTTTGATTATTCCCCTTACCTACACTAAGTTTTTTTTAATGAAATTCTTTATATTCAATATTAATATAAAATATACAAGTGACATACATGTCACAGATGTAGTTTTTTAATATGTGTATTCATTTAATGAGGCTTAAACATGTTTGCACTGGCATGGGTCTGGCTGGACAGAAAAGCGACATAACCAGATGGGGACTCATTAATGGCTAGATATGGCACTGAGCTGAGTCTCTGTGGTGTCTGCCGTGAAATGGAAACAAGACCCCCTGCTGTTGCAGGGCTGCGTGAAGGATACAAAATTCATCAGGATAACCAACTTCACTCCCCGACACACAACAGGTGCTCAAAAAATGGAAACTGTAAGAATGACTCAACAGTAACAACGACACTGAGTACTTGCCATGTGCGAAGAACTCTTCTGAGGGCTTCTAAAAACTTAAGACATATTAAATCATTGAAGCCACACACGTAACTTCTGAGATAGATGCCCTCACCCTCATTTTTCAGGCAAGAAAATGAAGGTTCCGAGAAGTTGGGTAACTTGCCCAAGGCTAACACAGCTAAGAGTACCAGAGCTGGGATTCAAACCCATGCAGCTAGTTTACTCTTACCCACTACAGACACTCTGCTGTTCAAATACTGCGGCTGTGGAAGATCTTTAGAGAAGGTAAGTTCTATAGGACAATCTGTGTGTACCACGTAACAAGTGATACAGCTAAAACAGCCTTGAGCCAGCAGTCAATTTTCTCAGCACCAGTTCCCAGGCCTTTTCGTGTGGGGACATACATGTGCGCTCACTTGGATACCCCAAACTAGCCCCTCTATGACGTTCAGCACCCTCTGCCCATCTCTCCCCATGTGTCCAGCCAGTTACGCCCCACAAAGAAGCCCCGTTGGCCAGGAGCTTCTCTTCGCCCAGAAGTACTTTCAGCACTCAAAACAAAATTTAAGCAAAGAGGAGGAGGAAATGCCACAAGTAAAATAGGACAAGGTAACCTCAAGGGCTCGACTCACCTGAACCACACGGCTCTTCACTGAGTGGCCAACAGCATTTGCATCCCAGGTGCGCGGCTCAGACCGTGAGTATCCCATTAGCTTATGATGGAATGAAGGGCCCCACATCAGGCTCTGATCATGGGAGTCCCATGACCAGCCTATTAAACCTACAGGTGACCCTAATGTCATGAAAAAATAACTTTCTAATCTCCAGAAACCAGGGATGTTTAGCAACGTGTCTACCACCACTTTTAGGACTCTCTTAAATTAAATCAA
The DNA here is from genome assembly GCF_023721935.1 of Panthera uncia. Classification (NCBI taxonomy): domain Eukaryota; kingdom Metazoa; phylum Chordata; class Mammalia; order Carnivora; family Felidae; genus Panthera; species Panthera uncia. Next base: position 39,016,978 of record NC_064816.1, read on the forward strand.
AATGGCATTTCTGTTTCCCCCAAGATCTAACAGACCTCAAGTTCTGGCAGTGTCTCGGTGGTGGTCTGTAACATTACACCATCAACAATTAGCTTTATGTTTTCACTTCCAGTGCCATGGCACTTCTTTTCTCTCTCTGACAAGGCCAGGACATTCCTTCCTTCTGTCTGGTGTGGTGAATGGGGGGGGGGGGGGAAGAAGGACACGGGGAAAAAAAAAAAAGCATGCCATTTATAACCACAGAGTTTGCTTCAATGCTCTTAACAAGCAGAATCTGGCATCCCTGTGACAGGAGCATCTTCTGTGGTCACTACTGAACTTTGGGTGCCATGGGGTTAAAATGACAGAGGAGAGAAATAAGAGAAGAACCACCTTCTCCCAGGAAGAGGGTACTGTTTTCCAACAGACCGCTCCCACTCTGGAGCTGAACGTAAGCTCCTGACGTGTTTTGCTCAATTAAGGCAACAGCTACATTTCTAGCAAAAGTCACCCAGTTTTATTTCGTGACTGGATGCTCTATTTAATGGTGTGTGTGCGCACGTCTATGCGAAGAAAATAAATGGAACCTGATTTAGAAGAAAAAGAAAAAATTATTATTAATAAAACCACCTACTTTTTGTTTGTTTTCTTAAAGTTCCTTCAAACATTTACTTTCAATCCGTCTAGAGTTCTTCTGGTTTAGATTCTCGTGTTACTTACAGGACCTCCTTAAACCACATTTCATGGCAGTTTCTCTAAAGGAGATACAAACATAATACTGCATTCTATTCTTAATATTGTACATTCTCATCTGGGTATCAAGCTAGGCAAAACGGTACATCAAATGCATTCAAAATCACCAAATGTCAATGAAAGTAGCTCATTATGCACAGAGCTTAGTATTATCCTTACAACCTCTGTAACACACATCACTTACTTTTAAAAATGTCCCTTTCAAAGAACTCTGCCATTCCCCCCTGCCCAAAAGAAGAGAGAAACTGCACTGTTCTTGTCTTCTTCTGAAACCTCTAACAAAAAGTTATGTTTTTGTTGTTGCTGTTTTCAAAGTAAACTTTCAGGATGAGGTTGCCTCCACCTTCCAAAGGGAACATTTCAGGTTTCAGCTGGCCGGCATATAAACGTACAAGCAAACGCCCTCTTTTCTTGGCTTAAGTGTTCAAATGAAAAAATTAAGATAGCTGTTCTGTCTTATTACTCTTAGCATTCCAAAGCATAGGAATTCACGTTTTAAACTTTCTGTTAGCAGATGTTACTGGGAAACAGAGCAGGAAACGTCTATTAAGAAATTTCTATCTGATGTATTCATGTATATTAACATTCACATGGTTTTTAGCCTTTTATTCATTCTATGAGGACACTCATCTATTTCCAGCTTGTCACCTTTTTCTCATTAGTTCAGCGCAGAACACAAATCTCAAACGTCTCAGAAGGTTAACAGTAGAAAGGTAACATATATCTGTTTAGTCCAACAGGCTTCAAACATCACCTCCCTCATCAGATCCCTCCTGGGGAGTGGGACTGATGGTAAAGGAGCAGTGAAGACCATTCCCCAGGCCTTTCTTTAATGCTTCATTTATATTCCCCTCCAAAGAAGCCCTCAGAAAGTTCCACTGGGGTTTACTGCTTCACTGGCAAGTTGGTTTAATCAAGCAATTGTGGTAAAGGAATTATTTCCTGGAACATGTATGAAAATTCCATGGCAACGATAGTGGCTAAACTTTCATCTAAGAAAACTGCACACTTGAAAAAGGAGTGAAGGCATCTTCCAGAACTTGCTGGAAGTTGCTATCAATTTTATGTTCCTAAAATGGGGCCCTTTAGGAAGACAAGACCAAAGCCAATGAGACAGAAGACAAAGATGACCAGAGTTATTTATTATCCAAACAGGATAGTAAAGGCTTCAGCTTCATAAGCAAAAAACACAACCGCTATAAATACACACATACATACATACACACAAACAAACTTTACTGCACATAAATTTAATTAACTGGAGGTAACACAGTTTACTAAATCTTATTGCTAAACATGACTAATAAGAAAAAGGGTTTACTTAGGGGCACCTGGGTGGCTCAGTTGGTTAAGCTTCCAACTCAGGCTCAGGTCTTGAACTGGTGGCTCGTGAGTTTAAGCCCATTGGCCTCTGTGCTGACAGCTCGGAGCCTGGAGCCTGCTTCAGATTCTGTGTCTCCCTCTCTCCCTGCCCCTCCCCCACTCCAACACTCACTCACTCTCTCTCTCTCTCTCAAAAATAAAAAAATAAAAGTAAATTTTTAAAAAAAGGGTTTACCTAAAACATAAAGATTACAATGCTTTATATTACAGATAAAACATAAAGATTACAATGCTATATATTACAAAGCTCATAAATGCTGTAGAGTTTTTCTTAACTTTAGTTTATAAAACCTAATGTGTTATACCAAAAATTCAACTCTTTATTTTTTTAGGCTATCTTTATATTTATCTTTTAAAAAAAGGTGGGGGCAAAATAGGGCTTCTTCACGATTTTCCTCTGGCAAGCCAATTTACTCCCTTGTTTCCAAATAAAGGAACTCTACTCCTAAATCCCCCTGGCACTGACAGCGAGGTCTATTTTAAGCCACTGCTATTCTGGGATGGACAACTGGCAGATTCCACCTGTCTGCAGGAGGTGTTGTCAAAGTCTCCAATTCCCCGGAGACCTCATGACATAGTGTCACCTGCCTCTAATGCTTCTAATGTTAGACCTCCTGCAGTTTTACCCTCAGAAGTGGATCGTGTGACTTGAAAATCTATTTCCAGCTCAGGAAATGGATATTTACTGGTTGAATACTCTGCAGCAGACGCAGTGGTAGGTCCCAGGAACACAGCAAATACACGGCTCTATCAATGTGTCTCCCATCCCGGGTGCTTATCCTCACACGGGACTCTCCATGGTCCTTCATTAATGACCTATGAACGTCACAGGGACACCTCACCAGTAGGGTCTAACAAATGCTGAATTGAGAAGCCTATCTGGGTACAGCTTACCCACTTCTCCATAGACTCTGGAAGGCAATGATGACCCCTACCACACGAAGCATCCACCCTGAACATCAGTCAGACACAAATCTCATCGGAGAGATGACCCTGCACATGAAAGCTTCACTCTTAGAAACAAGTTAGGCTTCCACAGGCTGAACTTAGGTCCCTGTGTGGTAAGTCTGTTATATTATAACACAAGTGACCACTAATGCCATCCGTCTGCTGGTGGGCGTGCACAGCCCGTGAACTTTGCCTCAGGCAAGAACTTTGTAAGGGGAAAGTTGATAGGTAATGAGACTTATTTTTGCAAATATGGTCATACATTCTAATGTCACATTTGATTCCATTCTTCTTGTAAGAGCTGAGACTTAGGCATGCTTTCAGCAAATCTGACAGATTCCAAGGGATAATATCCGAAAAAGACATCTGCTATCAACATGGAAGTTATCAACATGCTCTGTCCTCCAGAGCAGGTTTTTAAACTGCTGGTCACTGCCCTTTAGTGAGCCATGCCATCAACTTGGTGGGTGGCAAAGAGCATGAAAAAAAGACAAGAATAAAACAGAAATACCAGACTGCTGCATCTAGTCAAGTATCTCTCATCAACATTTTTTTCAATTTTTGTGCATATGCACCCAGGACCCACTCTCACTTGTTTTTACATAAAACCTATTTCTTACTGTCGGTCTTTGGAAGAGCAGTCTCCACAAGGAGCTGTTCCAGGTGTTTGCATTACTGAAGTGTAGGTGACACAGTGTTACATTAATTGCAGGTGTACAACATAGTGATTCTCTGATAAAGCTATACATTATGCTGTGCTAACCCCAAAGTAGCTACCTTCTGTCACCACAGTCCTATACAACACCGCTAACTGTATTTCCTATGCTGTACCTTTCACTCCTGTGACTTATTCATTCTGTACCCCAAGCAGTTCCTAGATCCATGTTTGGGTTGCATCAATCGACAAATGTTCATACTACAAACTATGAATGGAATGGAATTCAAACTACAGCTACGACTGGAATGCCTACCCACAGCATGGTTGTTGTTGTTGTTTTTTAATGTATAAAAACAAATAAAAGTTGATCAACGATGGATTCCCTGATTTGCGGCATATGACACTAATATTCACCTTTTGCCTGTGAAGTTCTTTAACAATGATGGAATTATTTTTCTTTGTAGTGGACTGTAATCTCTAAAAGCTCCTCATTCCTCAACCCAACAAACTTAAGTAGCTGCACAGAGCAGTTAGCCCAGACTGGCTCATGGCCACACAGGAAAAATGAAGTCACAAACAGGCGACATGTACTGTATAGGTGGTTCTGGGCTATGCTTTTCAAGGACCTTGACGGACCTAATGAACACACCTTTCTGTTGTAAATTTCCAAGCAATGTGGAGGGGACAGAAACAATATGGGGCCTAAATGCTGGTAACATCATTTTTAGGAATAAAACTGTCTAGGTGTGACATATGTATAGGAAGTCAATAAACCTTACATGTACATCATTATGCATTTTCACAGCCTGAGTCCACTCATTAACCATGACCCAAAGGAAGATTAGAATGGGGTCCACACCCCAAATCTCTCCTGGGGCTTGCTTCCAGTCATCATCCTTATGAATCCAAAGAATAATTTTGCTCTCAAAGAGAAAGCAAGGCTCAGAATCAGTGATCAGCCAGTGATAGTACAAGCTGCAATTTACCAACTCTACCCTTTCATTGTTTTTATTTTTATTACTATCTTCTCTTTACACCACATGAAAATGACTTTCCACTTACAATCATGACACAGTCTCCTTTTTAAAATAAGTTTAAGTTAGGGGCGCCTGGGTGGCTTAGTCGGTTGAGCGTCCAACTTCGGCTCAGGTCATGATCTCACGGTCCGTGAGTTTGAGCCCCGCATTGGGCTCTGTGCTGACAGCACAGAGCCTGGAGCCTGTTTCAGATTCTGTGTCTCCCTCTCTCTGACCCTCCCCCGTTCATGCTCTGTCTCTCTCTGTCTCAAAAGTAAAATAAACGTTAAAAAAAAAATTTTTTTTTAAATAAGTTTAAGTTAAACAAATGTATGTTGCTTTAAAACAATGTTAGGTATTTCACAAAAACAGGTGGCACAGAGATGGTAAGAAGATAGATGACTGAAGTTTGACAAACACTTGTTTCAGTTTGCTGATCAGTACGAAATGCTACACAGGCCTAACTGACCATCCATCACTCCAATTTTCTGCAGATGAGGGTGCACTCTCTCTCCTGTCGTGCGGTGTATCGCAAGGCCTAATTTCCTCTCCCACCTATGTTCATAGAAGTTTAATGGCTGGTCCTTCAGGGAAATAATATGACGTTGTTTTTACACCCTCTGGCTTATATTTCTCCCATGTATCACACTTAACAAGACTGGAATAAACGGATTCAGAACGAATGGAAGCTTATCAGATTTTTCTCTCCTTAAACCTCTATTTTAAGCTTTGAGAGCTCACTTACAACTGGGATCAGTTATAACAAAAACCTACCAACAGCTCACATTGAATGCCTTTAATGTTCTAATTATGGCAAAAAGCAAAGGACGCTTATATGTACTTAACTTTCAAACTAACTAAAGGGGGAAAAGGAAAATATTTTGATAGAAAGAGCAACTTCCTTTCTTCTCTTCTTCTCTCTGAATTAGTGTAATTCCCTATATGTTCTATTAAATCTAGTGAGTTCAGCAGATGAGACTGCATTTCACTTACAAGACTGAGTATATATGGCCAAGTAACCTACATTTACCTATGAGCAGGCTTCACAGGTAATTAAATCACCCTGTCACAACAAAGATTTCCTTGCCTCTATTTTACATAATACCATCTGCCCACAGGATTCTCCTTTCCTTTCTTACAGAGTATAAACCAAGGTTACCTACCAAACAGGGACTATATTAAAAATAGCTTAGACCTTCAACTGGTCTTGAGTCTCCATTGAGTGACTCATACAAAATAAAAGCAAATCTCGCAAGTGACTCACGTTAATTTAAGGAAGGGCTATGTATTCAGGCATACACACTTACCCACAGATTCATATACTCATAGAGAGTCAATATGTAAAACCTATTATTTTACAAGCTCTTTAGGCAATCAAAAACTTTTATGTGTCAAAACACAGTAAATTAAAGGACTCTGTCTAGTAATATAAGTTAAAGTGTCATTTAGAACTTCATTAAAACCCCAACGCCAAGATTAAGGCAACATTTCTGTGAACATGATTCCATGAAACTTAGCATTTAACGTCCTGTGTGATCACTTTCCTTCTGCTGGTTCATACAGCAAAGGAAATTAGTTCTCTAGATACCAAGACGCTGATTAGGGCACCAAATGGAGAAATTAAAACCGTCACCAGCTTGTGATACCATCACTACTAGTCCTCTAGAAGGAAACAATGAAGTAGAAGGTAAGTCAAACTTACCTTTTAATCACGGAAGAAAATTCAGATGTTGCTCTATTGATAGTATCAGGAGCTTTCAATAAAAATATGATGAAATACTTTTTTTCTTGCTTGATTCCTCCTCCTCTACAATTCCTTTATCACCTGCAATCTCTTCTAAGTCACCATCAACATCAATACTCACCAAACGTTCTTATAAGCGTATTTCCAAAAATGATATAAAGCGTTAGAAATCCATTAACAATGCCACAACAAAATCGTACTTAATCCTATTTTATTTGAGCTGTTCCCAGTTAAGACAGTTTAAAAACAAGTAATAAATATGTGTCCCTTATGCAATTTCCATGCCCCATCAGATCCTGGCACACAGGCGATTGTATCTCTTCCTCTCTTTTTGTCAAGACAATGCTTACTGGGGCGCCCCGGAGGCTCAGTCAGGTAAGTGCCTGACTTCGGCTCTGGTCATGATCTCGCAGTCTGTGAGTTCGAGCCCCACGTCGGGCTCTGTGCTGACAGCTCAGAGCCTGGAGCCTGCTTCCGATTCTGTGTCTCCCTCTCTCTGCCCTTCCTCCTCTCTCTCTCTCTCTCTCTCAAAAATAAACAAACATCATTAAAAAAAAATTTTTTTTTAAAGAGACAATGGTTACTATCAGTAACGGTTTCTAGTTTAATCTCTATACTTTATTGTATTTTTCAATTTTTCTACATTGGTGTATTATATTAGCATCAAGATACAGAAAGAAATTAAATATGACTTGTAATCTTAAGGGATGAGGTAGTCAAAGAAACCCTTCACAGTTTTAAGAAAATCCCAACATTCTTCATGAGTCAACTTAAAAATGGAAATCTTATTCTGTTCTGGCATTTTAAAAATAGCTGATATTAAACACGCAATTGTTTTACTTTATTTTTAGAACACTTAAGTCAGCACATATGCAATGAATTACCATGTTGTTCACACTATGATGTAAATTAAGAATTATTTCTGATTGATCAATTACTGTGATTTATATGGCCTTAGGAAGTGACAGCTCTTTCTCAATCCAGATTCAAAAGGTCACTAACTTAAAAAAGAACTCCAAACCAAATTAAAATGATCTACTCACAACTGTAATTTCAGGCTCACGAAACTGTGCCATACAATCATCATCAAAGCTTGAGCTCGCTGCAAGGTCCCTCCAGGCCAGCCTCTACACAGCTACAGGAAACCCAACAAAGCTAACCACCTGGCGAGTGTTTATTCTGGGGCCAAATTTACAGTATTCAGACATATGCATTATTTTCTTTATTATAGCAACCTTATAATATATGAAACAGTGTCCATATTTTACAGAAGAAAGCAGTGCCCAGAAATAATAATAAGCTTGCCCAAGGTCATGAGGGTAGTGTGAAAATTTAGACAGGGAAACCTCGCTAAAGTAGACGTGAGATGGTAGAAGGAGAAGCTGGTAGGGAGAGCTGTACACTCAACGTCAATTACAAGAAGAACTGTCAATTACAGAACTCTTTAAGAAAAACCCCAGTAGGGGAAGATACGTGTTATATCTCCTACAAGAAATCAAATGCCCCTGGCAACTTAGCCAAAGAGAAATCATCATCACCCTGAATTCCTGATTCCCTTTAATGTAATTTTATTCAAAACAACTCTTCCCAACTTCCTCCTCCTTTTCCATACAATAATGTTCCTCTCTTTGGTTTGTTGAACTTGCCTATAGATTTGCTGTAGGTTGCTTATCCCAGATTCCAATTCTCTACTCTTCCCAGACAAACCCACCTTTTTCTGGAAAAATAGCTGGTAGTTTTAAGGCTAACAATAGCAAATGGCAGGACTAGAATTCAAAATTTGCTCTAATTTCAGAGTGTGTGACTCTTAACCATTCTATGTACTGACCGGCTTTCTTATAACCCTAGTGTCAGCCATCTTGTTCTATATACTGGCCTTACAGGTAAACACCCTACAGTCAGGGACCACAGTTTAGCTCTCTATGGATCCTGATCTCTCTCGTAATAAGGGGAATTTGATTCACATCCACAAAGAGATAATACACTAGCCAAGGATTTCTCTTCCACTACTATCCTAAGAATCACACAACACAAAGATTTTTTTTAAGATTTTATTTTTGTTTTGAGAGAGAGAGAGACAGTGAGTGAGCATGTGAGCTGGGGAGAGGGGCAAAGGGACACGGAAAGAGACAATCTTAAGCAGGCTCCATACTGAGTGCTGAGGCTGACATGGGGCTTGATCCCATGACCCTGGAATCATGACCTGAGCTGAAATCAAGAGTTGGACACTCATCAGACTGGGCCACCCGGGCGTTCACAACCTGAAAAATTTCAATAAGCCACAACCGTATCATTCTATATAATCATCTTCCTCCCAAATTTTTAAACAAACACCTAATAATTTTTTAGGTAGGAGTTCCAAGTGTCTGCCTAATGAATTCTCAAATCGTTGTGTCTGGCTTTAGCCTCTACTACAAAACTGTAATCATCAAGACAGTATGGTACTGGCACAAAAATAGACATACAGACCAATGGAATAGAATATAGAACACAGAAGTGAACCCACAAATGGATGGCCAACTGATCTTTGATAAAGCAGGAAAGAGTATCCAATGGAAAAAAGACAGTCTTTTTAGCAAATGGTGTTGGGAGAACTGGATAGCAACATGCCGAAGACTGATACTAGACCACTTTCTTAAACCATACACAAAAATAAACTCAAAATGGATCAAAGACCTAAATGTGAGATAAGAAACCATCAAAACCCTACAGGAGAAAGCAGGCAACAACCTCTGTGATCTGAGCCACAGCAATTTCTTGCTCGACACACCTCCAAAGGCAAGGGAATTAAAAGCAAAAATGAACTATTGGGACCTCATCAAGATCAAAAGTTTCTGCACTGCAAAGGAGACAATCACAAAACTAAAAGGCAACCGACAGAATGGGAAAAGGTATTTGCAAATGATGTATTGGATGAAGGGTTAGTATCCAAAATCTATAAAGAACTTACCAAACTCCACACCCGAAAAACAAATAATCCAGTGAAGAAACGGGCAGAAGACATGAATAGACACTCTTCCAAAAAGACATCCAGATGGCTAACAGGCACATAAAAAGATGCTCAATCTCACTCCTCATCAGGGAAATACAAATCAAAACCATACTGAGATACCACCTCACACCGGTCAGAGTGGCTAAAATGAACAACTCAGGAAACAACAGATGTTGGCAACGATGTGGAGGAATGGGAATCCTCTTCCACTGCTGGTGGGAATGCAAACTGGTGCAGCCACTCCAGAAAGCAGTGTGGAGGTTCCTTAAAAATTTAAAAATAGAACTACCCTACACAATAGCACTCCTGGGAATTTATCCAAAGGATACAGGAGTGCTGATGCATAGGGGCACATGTACCCCAATGTTCATAGCAGCACTTTCAACCATAGCCAAATTATGGAAAGAGCCCAAGTGCCCACCAACTGATGAATGGATAAAGAAGATGTGGTTTATATATGCAATGGAACACTACTTGACCATGAGAAAGAATGAAATCATGCCATTTGCAGCAACGTGGGTGGAAATGGAAGGTATTACGCTGAGTGAAATAACTCAGTCAGAGAAAGACAGGTATCATATGTTTTCACTCATATGTGGAACTTGAGAAACTTAACAGAAGACCATGGCAGAAGAGAAGGGGGAAAAATAGTTACAGAAAGGGAGAGAGGCAAACCATAAGAGACTCTTAAACACAGGGAACAAACTGAGGGTTGATGGGTGGAGGAGAGGGGAAAATGGGTGATGGGCGGTGAGGAAGGCACTTGTCGGGATGAGCACTGGGCGTTGTATGTAAGCGATGAGTCACAGGAATCCACCCCAAAATCAAGAGCACACTGTACACACTGGATGTGAACCAGTTTGACAATAAATTTTATTAAAAAATAAATAAGTAAAATAAAACAGAAAGTCCCACAGCAAAAAAAAAAAAAAAAAAATCATGGTGTCTGGAAACACTGTATTTCTTAGTAACAATCATTCTGTGAAAAGAATAAAAATTTTTTTCTTTGATTAGAGACTGTCAAAATTGATTCCATTCCTAGAGTTTCTCAAAGGATTGAAAAATAAAAAACATATATATTTAGCACATTTTAAAACGCAGCAGAAGGTCTCTTTTGAGAGGTGGAAGAGGAGTTGGAAAACCAACATGCGTAGGCTTTCAGTTCCCCTGCCCGGCAAGAGCTGTCAAATGACTCCCTAGCACCAGCAGGAAAAGAGGAAGCGATGAAAGATGGAAGTTCAAAGAATCAGAGGAGCCAAAAAGACAGCAGGGAGTGCCACCCTCAGGAGAAAATGGGTGGGACACAGACTCTGTGCAGTTCAAACGGCTACCAAAATAGACAAAGACGGGTAAATGGTAAAAAGGTCTCCTTGGAGCAGTGTGGCACTCGGTGTAGTGTGGCACTCAGTGTGGCAGAGGCAGACAGGCTCTGTCCCAGCTGCGCTTCCTGGTGAGGCTCCTGGGAACCATTCATCATCATTAGAGGAAATGCTGCCGCCACTTCCCACCCCCCCCCCCGGGTATTCAGAGTCCCCAGTGAAAGTGGCATAATGGCAAATCAGCACACACAGCTGCCATCCACCCCAAGTCTTCCCATTTGCAATTTGCACTGACAATTTCCAAATCAACGCTCCCTCCTCCTGCTCCCTCCTCCTGCTCACCACACCCTAATCTATAGGCAATGGGCTTAGTTTCTGTTTCCAAAATGATGCCAGTCTGCTGCTCTGAAGGGTCCCAGACCTGTGTCTCTCCAGCTCTCTTTGCCTTATAGTGACAGAAAGACAAAACCTCATTTTAAACAAAATTGTTCTCAAACCCCCCCCCCATACTTAAAGGTTAAGTGTCTAGACATCATGTGTAAAGAAGATGAGTGAATATAAAATGCATTTTATCTGTACAGCTATCAAAAGGTTTGCGGTTTTATTTTGTTTTCCTTGGGAAATTACCAAATTATACTTTTTTTGGCCTAATTTTTATTCAGAAAATTTAACGGGGACACCAGTCCCTTCTGATTTATTCTAGATTTTCAAGTACTCTGTGGGTGATCTAATTAAATCTTTTTATTAAAAGAGGACCATGAGGGATAGATTTAAAACTTCAGTAGAACCGGAACTCCTGCACAAGTACACAGGCCAACATCAGTGAACTTTGATCAACTTACGCTGAGAACAGGGGGGAGGTGCTCTGCCAAAGAGGAGTGTCCAGGGCCCTGATTCTAGAGTTTCAGCATAAAGCTAGCTGCCTGCACGTGTCCATATATGGGGCAGAGGCCATGAGCTTTCAGACAGGAGAACGTCAAATAACGTTTTCAAGAACTGTGAGCAGGAGCCAGCCTTGTGACATTCAAAACGAAGAAGAAAGTCACGCCTGGGTGGCTCAGGTCATGATCCCATGGTCATGGGTTTGAGTCCTGCGTCGGGCTCTGTGCTGACAGCTCAGAGCCTGGAGCCTGCTTTGGATTCTGTGTCCCATGCTCTCTCTGCTTTTCCCCCACTCGTGCTTGGTGTCTCTCTCTCTCTCTCTCTCTCTCTCTCTCAAAAAAAATAAATAAACGTAAGAAAAAAATTTTTTAAAAAACTGAGAAGAAACTTCCAACATCACATGTTTCATCTTTACTTATTTATGGATTAGAAAACTAATGCTCACTTTGGAGACGTCCAACATTAATGTTACTTGAGAAATTTATTTTTTTATTTTTATTGTTTAGCTTCACCATCTTTTTTTTTTTTTTTTTTTTTTTTTAATAAAACTTATTGTCAAATTGGCTAACATCCAGCATGTACAGTGTGTTCTTGGTTTGGGGGTAGATTTCAGTGATTCATAGCTTCCATACAACACCCAGTGCTCATCCCAACAAGTGCCCTCCTCAATGCCCATCACCCATTTTCCCCTCTCCCCCACCCATCAACCCTCAGTTTGTTCTCTGTATTTAAAGGTCTCTTATGGTTGGGGCACCTGGGTGGCTCAGCCTGTTAAGCATCTGACTCAGGCTCAGGTCATGATCTCACAGCTCTTGAGTTCCAGCCCCGTGTTGGGCTCTGTGCTGACAGCTCAGAGCCTGGAGCCTGCTTCAGATTCTGTGTCTCCTCTCTCTGCCCCTCCCCTGCTTGCACTCTGTTCCTCTCTCTCAAAAATAAACAAATGATTTAAAAAAAAAAAAAAAAAAAGAGTTTCTTTTGGTTTGACTACCTCCCTTCCTCCCTCTGTTTGTAACTATTTTTTTCCCCTTCCCTTCCCCCATCGTCTTCTATGAAGTTTCTCAAGTTCCACATATGAGCTGACTTCAGAAATTTCAAGTCTCCCCCCAATCCCCCACAAAATTAAGAACTATAAAATGTTTATTAGCTCAGAGGATTTTTCCTATGAAAAGACAAATATATAGAAATGCTTTTAAAATACACAAATTGCATCATGCCATATGTTCTGTTCTTCATCTAAGTTGTATGTTTATCTGGCTGGTGTGCAGGGATGTCTGTTACAAAGATGTTCAGTGAAAACCTAGTTGTTCTTGTTTTTTTTTTTTTTTCCAAAAGCTAGTTTTAATAGCCCAATAGTAAGACAGCAACAACACTAATACACATAACAAAGTCAATACATCAGTACAGTCATTAGAAAGCAATTAATATAGATCAGAGAGGGTATATTTGGTTTTAACTGGTCACAGTGTTAATTCGAGAGACGACTACTCCTTCAAACAGGTCAGAGTTTTCTCAATAATCCTATAGCAGCACTATATTCTTGCCAAAACACGTAAGAGGAAAACAGATCTCAAAATTATTTTTGCTGACTTCTATGTTTAGCTTTGGTATTAAGTTCTTGGGTCAGAAGCTAAAATTTTAATTTAAAAGAAAATCAATTCTTCCTATTTGTACTTAATAGCAACAATCTTTCGACCTGCATTATCTCCTTGATCCACCCACACAGCATGACAGGTAAGGGAGACAGTAATGCTCTTCCTCTTTTAGAGATGAAGAAATCAAGGCTCACCACTGAGGATACCAAGACCACAGAGTCAGTAACTGGGCACAACTTCAACTTGGGCATCTTGATCTAAAACACAGGGCTTTTTCCACCATTAGGATGAAAGAAATTGGCTGCATTTTAGAGGAACATCATTTTGCCAGTGTCTTCCATTGCTTTAGTATAGGACATTAGGGTAAAATGAAAATGGTTCAACAGAGGGGCAGGAGAAGAAAAAAAAAAAAAACCCAAATACTATGGAGGTGTTTGCTGCATTTTACATGTCAACACCAAAAAGACTGACTTTTAGATGAAGAAAGAATACTCTTTCTTATAGTGGAAAGCCAACTAATAAACACAGAAGGAACGCAATTAGAAAATAACCACTTGTCAACCACCCTAATACTGATCAATTCAAGTAAAAACCATAAAAGAATGCTAAAACCAGTGTATTAAAGTTTGAGGAGCAGCGAAATATTTACATAGCCACAAAATATCCCCCTGTAAGATATGAGGTAAAGGAGAAAACAACTGGATAGTGGAGAAGTCTGGCAGACAGAACTTGAACCAAGCAGTCCAAATTTATGTCACCAATTGACATCATGTGACTCCCAACAGGATGTGCTGAGAAGGACACACTATCACTTCTGTGGTATTCCCATTCAAAATATATGACCTAAATCCATATTCATGAGCAACAAACAGATCCAAACTGAGAGGCACTCTACAAATGACCTTTTCTGTAAAAGACAAAAAACTTCAACAATTGCTGTCAAGTAAGAGACACTAAAGAAATATGACAACTAAATAAAACATATGATCTAAGATTTTCTCTCACTGTAACGGACATTATAAAAATTATTAGTGAAATCTGAATAAATTTGGTAGATTAACAACACCCCCCATGTGAATTTCCTGATTTAGACAACTGTACTCCAGTTCTGTAAAGTAATGTCTTATTGCTAAAAAACACACACACTGATATATTTAGGGATTAAGAGTAGACAGAGAAAAGAATTCAAGTAAATGTAATAGATGTCAATATTTGGCAAATCTGGGAAAAGATTATGCAGGAATTCGTTTACATATATCTGAAATTATGTCAAAATAAAAGTCAATATGATAATAAAAAGAGAGTCTTAATAAAAGACAGTAATTTTTTTTTAATTTTTTTTTTTTTTTTGAGAGAGAGAGAGAGACAGAGACAAAGACAGAGAGTGACTGGAGGAGGGGCAGAGACAGAGGGAGACACAGCATCCAAAGCAGGCTCCAGGCTCCGAGCTGCTGGCACAGACCCATCACAGGCCTCAAACTCAAGAACCTCGAGATCATGACCTGAACTGAAGTCAGATGCTAAACCGACCGAGTCACCCAGGCACCCCAAGTTGTTTTTTTTTTTTTTTAAATAAATGCTTCATCAGGTGAATGATAGGCCATTCTGCAATTTTTATTGGTCTCAGAACAGTATCTTCTAACAATAACAAACGGTAAAATCTCATCGTGTTCTATCAAAGCCTGGTTCTGTAAGGAAAGGTATTGTTAAAGCTTTCTGGTCCGTCCTGCAACCCAGCCTTATTAGCAATGACAGGCTAACCAGACCTACAGCAAACAAAACAGAGTAACTGGAGTACACAAAAGCCGCTGAGATCTCACGGCCTCTGTGACCACAACCGTGGGTCTTCATATCCTCACACTTTCAAGGGGAACCTGTATTTACAGGCGACGGTACAAAATAATGGCTCTGGGCCACCGTCCACTTTCACTGCACTCCACATCTGCACTCTCCAAGTACAACAGGACACTGCATTTAACCCAACAACTGTCACACAAGTACGCTCACTACCACATGGGAGTCTCGCACAACGCAGCTGTGAGCTCAGTTCTCCAACCTAAGAAGCCTGAAAACTGGCCATCAATAAATACATAAATAAATGTGGGCGGCCTCTACAAGTGGTTTAAGAGTTGCTCTGGAACTACATCATGTGGTCATGCATTTGCCATGCCAGCCATGTAGCTACAAAAAAAAAAAAAAAAAAAAAAATTTGAACCAAGAAACTAATATACCGATAGCACATACCTCCAAGTGAATTTGCCAGTTCCCTAGTAGGCTTTGGTTTTGCTGTGCTTTTCTTGGCATGAGCACTATGCCCAATGAGGTATTTGCATAACAAGTCAAATACCTCATATGGTAGTCAACTGAGGGAAGAGCGAGATGCTCCAATGCTAGGGAAATCGGCTGGATGGACTCAGGGAGAGATGTATGCTCCCCACATGGAACATCCTTAAGGGATTTTTCAGGGTAATATCAACCATATGTGATTTTTCACCTTTTGGTTTCTCCAAATCACTTACAGTAGAATTGGGCAGAATGTGACTGGTGGTCCAGAGTAGACTCTAGAGGTCACAGAAAAAAGCACTCTATTTGTGATGGATTCTGTTTACATTGGTTAACACATACTCAGCTGGCACTGGGCAGATTTTTCCAAAGGTTTCAAACTGTTACAAAGAACAAAAGCAAAGTTCCTTTAAGAAATGTGGTGGTACTGAGATATGAAGAGTAGTGCATTGTCTTTGAAAGGGAGTTCATAAAGCAGACTAGGCTCTGAGGCAGAGAAACTAAACCACTGGGGTATTTATGGTACACAAAAGGTACTGTGGGGAAATTAAATTTCTAAAGAGGAGCTGACTACATGCAATCAAAGGTGAGGTGAGAAGTTATGAAAAGGATCTGAGGCAGCTCATAATTAAGGACAGGGAGAAAACACACACACACACACACACACACAATCACAAGGAAATACTGAGTAAGTTGGAACTTGCTGTATCTCAGTGTCAGATGTGAGGTAGGGTGGGCACAACAATCTGTCTGTCCCAATCCAAAGCAGACAGGAGAACACGGGATGCAAATATTGGGTGTGGGCTCCTGGAATAGTCAGGCTCCAAAGCTGTAGCTATGTGGGCTGGGAGGACACTTGATCAGAGGGGGCCCAAGACTTCTAGCCCCAGAATGAGCCAGCTCAGGCCTTCTCAGGCCTTGAGGGCCCCCAGACAGGAAACTCCAGCAGTCAGGCTACAGGGGGGGGGGAGGGGGGACATTCACAGCTCTGCTCCTGAGCAACTCACTGTGCATCATAAGGTTTTGGAGTAAGATAAATCTCCACTCCAGTGATTCTCTCTGGTACCCCCACCATTCCCCGAGGTAGTACTGGAAATCTGTGGGGGCATTCACTGGCACGAGGATTGGGGAGGGGGCCAAGGAGGCTCCAAGTCCTACAATGCACACAGTCCCATGCAATGCACATTAAGCCTCCAATGCAACTGACACAAATCCTGCCAGACTTTTGTGAAGGTAAAATAACAGACGTTTTATAATTATTGGAGTGGAGAACCTAACTCTGTTTCATATTTAAACACTAAGGGGTTTTTTTTTCAGTTAAATATATACAGATTGTACACCCTTGTTCATAGCAGCATTATTCACAAGAGTCAAAAAGTGGGAGCAAACCCAGTGTCCGTCAATACAGAGATAAACGAAATGTGGTATAGGCATCAATACACAGTGGGAGAGTATTTAGCCATAAAAAGGAAGCAATTCTGATATATCTTACAATAGGGACAAACCTGGAGGATGAATCATGTCAGATGGAATGAGCCAGACACAAAAGGAGCAATATTGCATGATTCCACTTACACGGAGTGCCTACAGTAGTCAAATGCACAGAAACAGAAAATAGAATGGTGGTTGCCAGGAGCTGAGGGCAGAAAGAGCACGGAGTTGTTTCACGGGGGGGGGGGGGGGGGGTTGCGGGAGGGAAAGGGGGGAACCGGGGGGGGGGGGGGGGGGGGGGGGGGGGGGGGGAGTTTCACTGAAGGAAGATGGGAAACCTCTGGAGATGGATGGTGGTGATGGCTGCATGACCGTGTAAATGCCACAGAAGGGTAAGACTAAAAATAGTTAAATGGTCAAGATTGGGTTATGTTTATTTCAGCACACATTAAAAATACACACACACACAAACACGGAAGTGTGCAAGTCACAAGAAGACTGGACTTGGTTGTGCCAGAACTCAACCACAACCTGTTCACCACTGCAGAAAATTCAATCGCGGATGGCGACAGCGCTCCCAGTGCCAGAGTCCCCAGCACCACCTTCCCGCTCTGGCAGCCTCTCCAGCTGGTACATCAGGTTGGGTCTAGCAGGGGGCGCCAGCACCTGGCACCTTCAGGGTACCTTCCACCGTCACCGTATCTGCACACATACACCCTGATACGTGGGATTTATTATCAGTTATCTTCATTTTCACTTTTCTATTACAGTACATAGAGATCTTACAAGTAGGGGTGTATGCATCTATTACTTTCTTTGTAAATTTCATTTCACGACAGTATCGGGGGCAGTGAAACACTATTTGTTAGAAAAAAACTGAAGGGAGGCGGCCTGGCTTTGGTCTCAGGGAGCAGACAGCAGCAGCAAGAGCCTAAAGACCGCAGTAAAGCACGAGACTCAGTGAGTCTCCGTGGATTTCACAGAAGCACCCTTTCATGAGAATTCAAGTTCTTACGGGGAAGGTCTGCTGGTAGTTGGCCCACTCCCCCGAAAAGGAAGAAATATGGTAGGAAAGTAGAAAGCGCCTGACTCTCCTTGGTGATGAAACACAGGCACAGTTAAAATCATCAAATTCGTGCCCAGTAATCAACTCCGACACAGACGAGGTGAAACAGGGTACCCTTTTTTCAGTCATGGGAATTACCGTATCATGTCAAAGGAGATCAGGGTTTAACAGAGAAGGGCACGGTGTGCCGATTGCAATGACACATATGTTGTTTCTCTGTTGCGATCATCCTTCTTTCCATCTCAACACTGGGACATGATTCATATTTTACATACTGTCCAAAAGGGGAATGTGACTTACCAGAAACCATCCTCAACATTTCAAATACAGATCCCCCCTCTGCCAAGAGAAAATCCTGCCCAGCTGTAGATTTCTCATTTGCAAAACATAAGAGCAATGAAATTCCATTACTTAGAGAAACTGGCTGTTCCACCAAACCCCTGGCAACGGAAGCTGTACTTATCTTTCTGAACAATAGCCTCAGAAAATGTATTCTTTCTCTCTCAGACAAAAAGAAAAAAAAAAAAAAAAAAAAGACAGTAAGTATGCCTTTGAGCTCTTGAGAAAGTGCTCTTGTCCAAGCCAATTTCTCTTCGGGAAAATCCACTCCCCTGACCTGGGAAATACAAAGACTGACCCTAAAACATGCAGTAAAAAGAGCTCCAAGTTGAAGAACGCTTCAAAAAGTCAATGGGGATGTAACAATATTAATAATGTCCTTAAAACAAAATCAAGTATCCCTTTAATACGTAAGTGACCACGATGTACCCGCTCCCGCAGAAAAGTGACTCTTAGACCCTAACATGTTCAGTTTGTTTTCCTGGTGACGTTTAACTGCATGTTTTCCTGAGGACATAAATGATCCTGAAGTGTTCTGCTTCGCACATGGCGGAATTCATTCAAACAAGAATGGAAAGCCAGACTTTGTTCTCTGTCTTCCCAAGGCTCCTTTCTCTGGGGAGAAGCATGTGGTCAAATTCCAGTGGGTTACATGAACTCCACTCATGGCTTATCTCATAGTTAGAGTTCCCACTCAGCCCAAAGTTTTGAAACGGACCATGAAAACACTCAAGAAATACAGACGCTACGCCAATGTGTTTGGAATACCAACAGTGCTGCTTTTCCTGTTCCCTGTTTAATGTGCCGAGTTACATGGCTACGGCCTTGGAGACTTTCTTGTGGGATTCAACATATTACCTAGGATTCTCCTATTTAGTTTTGTCCTCACAGGAGACCCAACCACTTAGTCCATGTATTTACCCATTAAAAGAGCAATCAAAATGATCAAAAAACAGCAGCAGAAAACAGTCATTTGTATCCAACTTTGCACCAAGAGCCCATACAAGGAGACAATGAGTAACTGTCTCCCTTTGGGCAACCTGGGGCATCTGAGGCCATCTATGTGACCCTATTCCAGTGTGTTGGATGGTGGGCCAAGAGATCTACCTCCTCCATAGAAAATCCACAAACCTGCTCTATAAAACCTTAAAATGCTCCATGAAGAACTGAATAGAGAGAGTTGGGAATGCTGTGAGTGACTATCCTATCAAACTTTGCCTGCACATCCCTGGACCATCACTTGGTAAAACCGGCAACAGAAGACAGAACGATGCATTTGTAGCAGTAACTGTGTGCTGCGAGCTGGGAGGACATGAGCAAGCCCCCAGAGCTGCCACGATCTTACCCTGGGAACCAACGTGAACACCGACACAATGTGCACAACGGGTTGCTCATCTGGTTCTAACTAACAGACAACTCTCCAACGGCTTTCGCACAAAACTGTAACTGAAGCCCACAAAACAGATGCAAGGCTAAAGGAAGAGAGCCAAATTGTGAACATGACACTCATAATCTGGCTTCTCTATATTTAATATAAACAAAAACTTAACACCAAGGCAATCAGCGCTCCATAAAGTCCCACACAATGGGAGAGTTCTCCTGCCCAACCATCAGGAGGGTTCAGGCCTCCCTCCCTGACCAAACTGAACCGGATGAAGACGGGATGGCATTCAGCCTATTAAAAGACACTGCCCAGCATTCACATACCTCAATAATCCTGTCATGAATTTGCAGGCCTCCGTCCTTGGCTGCGGGCCCACTGTCAACTATTTTGGATACAAAGATTCCTTCAGTGGACGATCCATCTTGGTTGTCCTTTGGGTTAAAAAAACACACACATGAATGCTAGGCATTAACTTGGTTAAAGCTTACACTCTTAAACTATGATGGACTCAAGCTTATGTCAAAAGTGGCAATGGGGTGAAAGCCCATCTGTTACTCTAATTTCTGTTTTAATCTAAAATTAATACATGCACATGGTACGATGTTTCAAAACCTATCAAAATGTGTAAGTCCTTGCCACCTCCTACCCAGTGTCCTTTTCCCCTTTATAGCATCTTTCAGCAGTTTCTATACCCTTTCCAAAACATTTTTCATAGATCACCTTTCTTCAACATGTATCTGTTCCTTTTTCATGCATACAAACAGGAGTGTGCTCTCTCAATTCTTGTGCACCT
The DNA here is from genome assembly GCF_023721935.1 of Panthera uncia. Taxonomy (NCBI): domain Eukaryota; kingdom Metazoa; phylum Chordata; class Mammalia; order Carnivora; family Felidae; genus Panthera; species Panthera uncia. The sequence continues at coordinate 39,037,540 of NC_064816.1, forward strand.
TGCCTCTTTCACGTAACTTCACAAATCTTAGGGACTTTTCTCCAGTCTTCCTTTCTACCTCACTCCCTTAAATGGCTGAACGGTATCCCAGTAATGGGATAGTAAGCAGCTTCCATTTGTCATTCTCAGAGACAATGATGTGTCTCATACCTTCTTCCAACCTGTACAATGAAATACCTTTTGCGGTATTTATCTAGGGCATATCCCTAGCAATGCAACTGGTGGTCCAAGGATATGTAGATTTGACGGGCATTGCCAAATTAAGCACTCGTAGCTCATGAGAGTGTTTTTGCATAGCCTCGCCAGCACAAAGTACTATTAAAACTTTTAAGCACCCAACAATTTGATTGTGAAAATAGGTGTTTTATGCGTGCTCTGATTTACATTAGAAAAGCTCACCACCAGCACCCCAATCCTAATAAATTCTCATCTCCGATCTCAAATCCCTTTAGATCTTTCAAAGTCTGGACTGAAACTTTCTGGGAAAAGCGACGGCTCGCTGCTCAAACTCCTTCCTTTATTTAAAATCAAAAAGCTCCAACAAGCTCATAAAAAAAAAAAACCCTCACAGCTTGTTCATGAACTTCTTTCCAAACAGCACTGGGATGAATTCTCTCCAAGTGTGTGGATTAAATTTCTAGTGATTAACAGATGGATTTATAAGTTAAACGGCCCAAGTATGTGTTGTTTCCAAACAAAAGCATTTGAAAAGTAATTTCCGGATCTTCCATAGAAACTCCAAATTCTGGAGTTGCCATAAGGCCGTAAGATGATCTATTTTAAAAATAATTTCTGTATACAGAAATACATATAAATCCCATTTGTTAAAAAGTAACAATGAAAATATAAAATGTTTCTCTTTACACAGAAAAGAAAAAACCCATATTCTAAAGGAGAAAGGGAGGACTTTAACGTAGTTCAATCGACCGCTTCAAGTGAAAGAGCAATGGATAAGAATAAGCAAATGCACACTCTGTACCTCTTCTCTCTCTCCCTCCATCCTCACCCCTGTCTCTCAAACACACACACACACACACACACACACACACACACACACCCTATAAGGTCATAAGTAGGATTCGAAAGAAATCAAAATCACAACCTAAAATGAGCATTAAGTGTTTTCCCCAACATTTATCCCCCTGTGACAAAGATAGGTCTCCAAACTGACATCTGGATTCTATCAACACTCTTCCAAGAGACAAGGGTCAGCGAGACTGTGGGTGCTGTGCTAGATCAGCCATCCTCAACAGGCAGCCCTGCCCAGCATCACAGCACCCTGCATGGGGCCACTGCAGACTAACCCTTCACTGTCTGGATTTCTCCCTGCCTCCTTTCTCTCTCACAGCCGCCTCACTAATGCACTAATCCCAGCACATTCATGTGTCTCCCCACGTGCATATCTCAATTTTAAGTACACAGTTGGGCAACTGCTTCTATTTACTGACTACACGCTAGACAGCAGGCAGGTAGGGAGTACCCTGTGTCCACTGTTTCATCCTTCTAATAACTAAAAATGGTAAGTACTATACTATTCTCCATTTCATAGAGGAAAAACCTGAGACAGAGAGGTTAAATAACTTATCAGAGGTCACAGAGCTAAAAAGTAGCACAGGTCAGTTTCAAAACTAAAGGCATTCCCTTACACAAGCTCAAAGTGCAATACTGCCTCCTATGGAGAAAAATCTCAACAAGAAGCATTAATTCGGAAGTTCCACATTCCAGGCTATGGAATATTCCACTGGAGAAACCTGAAGAATCTCAATGGACCACACAGGATTTGATTTGTGGGCAATTGTGGGTTCCCTAAGAGGTGATGTCAATATACCCAATGAAAAGAGATCTGCACTCACTCTGAATTCGTTGCTTTGCATTTCTTGCCGGAAGAAGGAGATGGCAACAGGATTTTGATGTTGGTTTGTTTTGCAGAATACTACTTTGTGTACAAGTAATTTTTCTTAGGACAATCAGTAAGTTCAAGCAAAAGCAGAGGAACAGGCAAAAGCAAACAGCACAATTCAGGTTAAATTAATAAGACAGTGGTAGGAGGTGGAGAAAGAATGGAAAAAAAAAAATACAGCAAGGACAAAATCCAAGAAAACCAAAGCAATCCCATCCTGGAAAGCTAGATGTGTCTCTTCAAAGACATTGCTCGATTCTTTGTTTGGCCCCTCTCTGAATACATTTTAAGTCCAAGTTATTTATCAAGGTGAACTAACATGGCTCGGGATTTGTTTTGTTTTGCCAGCTTGAGAAAAGGAACAATCAAAGGGATTGTTTCCATCAGAGGGGTACCTGAAGATGAAGAATACCCGCCAAAGGCCGAAGTGACAGGTTTGACACACCAGACTGGCTGCTGTGTCTGAAGGGATATAAGAATTAATGAATGAATGATGTGACTCTGCGAAGGGCAGTGCATCATGCAAGGAAAAGCCTCGTGTCAGCGCCCCCCGGCCGGGCTTATGTCACAACCCAACCAAGCATCTAACACAAGAATCCCTTGGGAAACGCACACATCATGGGTACTGCCTTCCACTTCCAGTTACTAACAATGAGTGTGCATTGTTGCTCATCTTGGCTTTTTAGCGTGTTCTCAATGACCTGCCAGATTTCCAGGCAACAGTTCAGAATACATTTAGGGTTCATTATGCTATTTCTGCTAATCAGGACAAGTTTTTTAAAAACACTATTGTAACCACATGCATATGGAATTAAACTTTCCTCCAGGGGACATGCACGCAGTTCTTGAAAAAAGACCACAGGAACTAAGAACACTTATGAATGCTACAAAATTCATTCTGGCTTTCACTTCAATCAGCTTTTTAAAGGAGAAAGAAAAAAAAAAGCACCTAAAACATGTACTTTGATAAGCACAAGAAAGAACCATATTCCAATGAGGCTGGGAGTGGCCTTTCTTCCCAGAGACGGACAGAAAATAAATACGATCTTCACGGCCTTTCACGTATCAAGTTCTCCAACCATCCCCAAGACACAGGCATGCCTCTCCATTTCAAGCATTTTGCCAACCGTGGGCTCCTTTTTCCTACATATGCTTTGGTGAGGCAGAGAACAGACCTTCCTGGTTTGGGCTCTTTCTGCTGTGGAAGTTGCTGAAACATCTAACAGTGAAGTGCATCTTAGCTGGTTGAAGTCATTTCTTAAAACTATTAACAGTGAGTAAGGACAGGAGAAATAATATTTACGAGGCCAAACCAAGGACGGCCTCTGTCATTCGCCCTAAGCGGCAGAGCACAACACATTCTAAAACGAGTTGGGGAACACGGACCGCTCGTTTCCTGGGACCAATTACTTAGACATCCGAGCCCCTCCCTCAGCCCTTCCCTTTGCTGGAGAGTGTAGACTCCTGGCAGCAAGGACTCAAGCAGAGCAGCATTGCAACATGCTGCCAAGCTGTTCAGCCAAATGGCTACAGTCAAAAGGAAAAAAGTACCAACGGGACAGAATTCTACACTTTCTTAAGAAAGTCACCAAGACAAGGAGACAAACACAACCGTGTGTGCCCATCCCTGGGGCTCAGCAAAATGTCCCCACCCCTCTTCATTCTCACAGTTTAATCTCGTGGTCTGAAGCGTTCTTCTCTGTATGTATGTTTTATAGGACAGATAATGGGTCAGTCCGTCATTTAATGGCTACATATCACCTGTAAGTTAAGTTGTCATTTCTTAAAATTAACCCTGTGTGTTTTTGAAACTGTGGCTTTGGCCTAAAGCCAAGGGAACTCAACCCTCATTTCTCCTCACGCTAACTCCCCCATCTTCTCCCAGTCTCTTTCTGACCACTTCCTGCCCGCTCCTCTACTCTAGCCATGCTGAACTCTTTGCAGTTTCCCCAAATGCCAACTCCGACCCTATTCTAGGCTTTGCATGGGCTTCCTCAGGCCTGTTCACTTTCCTCTAGCTCAAGTGGTCTTCAAAGATGGGCCCATGCACAGCAGTGCACTGGAACGATCAAAGAACATACAAGAAATTTTATTCACACTCACATTTTAATTTCATCTTTTAAAATGCTTTTTGCATGAAACTTTTTTAAGTCACGTACCATAGTTCAGCAGTGAAAATATAATTTAGAGCTAACTAAATAAGCTCAATTTTTTACAGTTAAGAGCGCTCAACTAAATACAGTATATCTGGGCTCCAAGGGTGAGCCAGACCTAGGCACAGTTTAGCCACATACGGATGCCTGGTATCTCCTTATCCTTCAGGATTCAGCTTAACATCTTCTCCGCTCTTTCTTGATCACCCTGGCCAGCGACACCCCTTGCTGCTTGGTCTCTACCACCTGCCATGCTCCCATTTTTTTTCCTGCATCACATGTCCCCCAGTCTGTAACTGTTATTATTTACCTGTTTCTTGCTTGATGTCCCCACCAGGACACAAACTCCATGACCACAGGGACCCAGTCTCCCTGGCCTCCACAGCATCTCCCAGCTCCTACCAAACAGCCCCTGTTCACGATTTTCTTTTCCTTCCCTTTGACGATTTTCCTTTTACACTAATAGATGAGGAAATGGCGAGCAGAAGAAACGAGCAACAGACGATGCACATTCAGATAACCCCACGTGAAAGGGGAGATCCTGCAACGCGCCCTTTGCCATGTCTGGTCCCCAGAGCCGTTTCAGCGGCCATTTTCCTCCCAGTTAAACCTACTGGTCTGAATTTGACCTCCTCTTTCTGGAGGGGGAGCTAATGATGAACGGGGTGAGCTGCAGTGGGAGGAAAAGCAAAGGGACGCAATCGTCTACAAATGAGGAACTGTCCCTAACTAATGAAGAGCTGACAGAGCAGAGCTCCAGAGCAGACTTGCAGGCACAGAGTCCCCGCTCCAGCTGGGTTACTCTGTTCCAACTGGCCGCATCTCACACAACGTTCTTCACTCAACTGCTACCCAACCAGACATGCCCCCTCCAAACCTAAACGGTTTAGATAAGCTGTTGTATTACTAGGACGATGCTATTTTAGGAGACCACAACTAAATAAAAACTCCTGAGGGTGAAGATGTTAGATAAACAATGAACTCCCTAATTAAAGAGAGCAGAATGAGTTGAGCGAGGTTTCTACTTCTCCCCAAACCTTGACCCGTCTTCCTCCTACAGCAGGGAAAGGAAAAGTTTTAGTAATTAACATACCACACAAGGCCGGCCACCAATAATATTGAATCCCAGGGAGCCAGAGTCTCGATGTAGGACAAGAGTCAGACTTTTGGTTTCTTCTCCCTGTAGGGAACAGAGGAGTTCAAAATTTTATTTACAAACAGGGAATAAATGGTAGCAATTTCCTTTCTATCTAAGCAGACTCACGGGCTCTTAGCTCATCATTAAAACCCCACGTCTCTTGGGTAGTTTAAGCAAGGCAACTTTTAGGGCCCAAGCTGAAACCGTGTCCTGTGTTGAGGAGGTTACGAACGTTTCTAGATCCCAACCCTGCAGTGCCCACATAAGAATGTCTGGCGATGTCCAGACATGCCTAATGAACATTATCTATCAATGACTCCTTGGTCTGCACACCCATCTTTCCTTTGACTGGCCCATCGCACGCCAACTGTCTAGACAGCTACTTTCTGTTTCTCAACCATCCTCAACAGCGCCATTCTTGTTTTGTCATGAGAGGTTCAAGGAGCAATGCTCTCGGAAGTCTGAGCACACGTATGGCCTGTCAATAGTCATCTGTGTTTGAGAGACTTGGGGGAAAAGCAGTCTGTGCAAAGTCAGACGCGAACGTGGAGGGGAAAGAGAAAAATCCTGTATCTTACTGCAAAGCAAGGGGGAGGGGGGCAATTTCACAAAGTAATTACTGTCCAGTCCACAGGAGATGCCGAGACGTTTAACAGAAAACACTCTGTTCAAAGGAGGGCTGGTCAATGTGAACCCCTTTAAATCAAACAAGCAGAAGTCACCCAGGCGGGTCTCACAGGCAATGGTGAACAGTCAGAAGGGACAGAGATTCCATGGCACCTCAGTGAACACTCTCAAGTAACAGACAGATGAATAAAAATAGGTTTAACCTTACGTGCACACTGTCATTAAATAGGCATTGACATCAACATTAACCTCATTGAGACACCGCTGAAATGTTTCCACTTATTTGAATGATACACAAAACTTTACACGTAGGGACTGCAGAGACGTGCAAACGCTTCACTCACGTTTTCTGTTTAAACATGGTATTAAACACTACATTTTTTAAGATATGACTACTTCGTTAGAAGCTTAAAAAAAAACAAACCCGTAACAGCTTATGACGAAATAGATTTTGTTCTGATATTTACCACTTCCTGATCAAACCTTTGCCTTCTCCTTTTTCTGTGGAAATAAATGACAACATTTGAATGGCATGAAGGCCAAGCATCTGACCCAGCTACACTGGCAAGGGAAACCACTCTTTCTGACGGGCAGTCAATGGCTTTTCTGAAGCACTGCTCCATTTACAGCTAGAGTTGTCAACAAAGAACTGTGGTTCTGTATTTGGGCAGCAGAAATGTGCCCAACACTGGGGTGCCTGGGTGGCTCAGTCAGTTAAGCGACTTCAGCTCAGGTCATGATCTCACGGTTTGTGACTTTGAGCCCCGCATCAGGCTCTGTGCTGACAGCTCAGAGCCTGGAGCCTGCTTCGGATTCTGTGTCTCACCCTCTCTGACCCTCCCCTGCTCACTTTCTGTGTCTGTCTCTCAGTAATAAATAAATGTAAAAAAAAATTTTTTTTTAATGTGCCCAACAGAACCAAATATATATATGTGTGTGTGTGTGTGTGTGTATATACACACACACACACACACACACACACATATATATGTATGTGTGTGTGTGCATGTGTGTGTGTGTTTCTGTGTGTTTAAAGCTTTTGTTTTTTTTTGGAATGTTTATTTATTTTTGAGAGAGAGAGAGAGAGAGAGAGAGACAGACAGACACACAAAGCATGAGCGGGGGAGGGGCAGAGAGAGAAAGACACAGAATCCGAAGCAGGCTCCAGGCTCCGAGCTGTCAGCACAGAGCCCGACACGGGGTTCGAACTCCCGAGCCGTGAGATCATGACGTGAGCCGAAGTTGGATGCTCAACTGACTGAGCCACCCAGGCACCCCGTTTAAAGCTCTTAGTAACCACAACTGTTTCTCCTGCCTAGTGTACAGAATTTAAAATATTAGAATTTTTCAAAATTTTAAAACTGTTACATAAGCCTAAGCATCAATTATTAAAATCCTGTAAAAACAAAAATGACAATTTTTCATTAGAAAAAGACAGTCTTCAGGGGCACCTGGGTGGCTCAGTCAGTGAAGCATCCGACTTCAGCTCGGGTCATAATCTCAGGGTTCATGAGTTCAAGCCCCATGTTGGGCTCTGTGCTGACAGCTCAGAGCCTGGAGCCTGCTTCCAATTCTGTCTCTCTGTCTCTGTCCCTCCCCCACTTTCACTCTGTCTCAGTCTCTCTCTCTCTCTCTTTCTCTCTCAAAATTAAATAAAAAAAAGAAGAAAAAGACAGTTTTTAATGAAAGAACTAGGTGTCCTCGAAGAACAACACAATAAAATATTCACTTCCACCTGCTGCTCGCTTACTTGATATGTAAAACAGAGTGTTTTAATGTAAAAGGCAAACAACTCTCTTATCAAGCTGCTATACCTAAGCAAAAACAGAAAAGCCTCTAATAATAACAAACTATCAATTTTTAAAAAAAAAAAAAAAAAAAAAAAAAAAGATCTCCAATCCCTGGTACCACCATCCAGAGTATCCGTCTGTCAGTGGTACTGATACAATTAAATTTGATCTACACAAGTTACCGGCCAAGAACGTCACTGTTCTAACAGAATAAACATTCGGGATCAACCAGATAGTTCTGAAATGTAAACGTGAGGATTCGCAAACTGAAATAGTTTATATCTCTCTGCCTTGGAAAAGCAAAATCCTGGTAAGTCCGCGTCTCACTTTGCTATCTTAGAGGGGTGAAAAAGTTAGAAATACATTGGAATTTGACTGAGTTATCACACATATCTTGCATTTCTGGCTTTCCTAACTAATGATAGAAACTGCACGGTTACACAGTAATCCGAGGCAGATGGCTCTAGTCTGGCAATCTCAAATGATGTACGGAAGAGAATGCACAACGGAATTTTTTAAAAGACTAGTTTCAAACCCACTGTGTGATAACCCTTGCTCTAAAAATTATAGAAAAACAAGGAATTCTTATTACAGGGCATTCACATTTACTGGCTGCTTACCATGTCCCAGAAATTATATTAAACATTTATTTAAATGCTTTATTTTCTTTAATAAATCCAACCCATCTCCTCCACTGGCACTCTTACCACCCTCATGATATAGGTGGGAAGAGCTAGTAAGAAGTCTAGCTGGGTTTTAGACCCAGGCTCTCTGATTCTAGACGCCAGTTACTCTTCTACACTACTCCCTTTTCATGTTGAATGCAGAAAAGAAGGCCATGTGGGCTGGTAACCTCTTAGGTCTCTCTCAAGATGGTTCAATGTTTGGCGTTCCATAAAGGAACTCATCATAGGAGCTCTCACCCGGGAAACCAACATCAACACAAAACTCCCAACTGTGCACTGAACTAATTATCTCCAGAAGACCCAATCTGAGATGCCCAGACACCTAAGTCTATACCTAGACTCCCAGATCTCTCTCCAGGGACAAGCCAGACAATGCCTCAGACACAGCATTCCTCAGCCAAACAGCGATTTGCAAAGAACATTTTGGAACAATCAGTTTGACCATCTAAACTTCCCTGCCAGATGCAATCACTGGAGAGAAAGAAGGGGTATTCTCATTTCTACAAGCATCTTGATGTAGTCTGTTGTCCAGGAAGGTAAGAACTGGCTTCAAGTGCCATTGCCTATTTTAGGACTGATTTGTAATAGTGAGCCAACGCAGGCAAGACTCACCACACGATGCCGGGAGCAACAAAAGAAGAGAAAAGCTGCATATGGGCTGAATTTCTTTCATTTCTCCATCTAACTTCCAGAGGTCTCTTCTCCTCTGACACCACGAACTTGACTCTGGTTTTCCCTTTCCATTACTCTCCCCACAAAGCAATCTCAACTACTCTACTTTTTAATTCTTCACAAAGAAACATTAATCGAGAATTTAAACACTGGGCTTCATACAATGTATTTAACACGTTAACGTTAATTCCTGCTTATATCATTTAACCTGGTACTGAGCTGAAAATGCTTCAGGATGGAGGGCATTTAAATGCTTCTGGCTCAATTATGCTCTATGTAATTAAAGAGACATATATAAATGGGACAAGGGCAAAGGCTCCTGTCAATGCCGCTTTGCTGACTTTTCACGGAAATGTTAACGACGGGTTCTTTCGTCTAAAGAAAAATTTAACCGATATTAATCTGTATGGGGAGTTTATCATAACCCATGCTTTGAAATGTTCTCAATGGCCTAATGAAGTAATACAAACAAGGGGAAGAGCTCTATTTCACATAAACACCTGACTAAAGGATCAGCTTTGTGAAGCAGGCACTGTATCCACAGCCTAACCTGAGAAACTGAGGCTTCAAGAAATTCAGACACTTGCTTAAGATCACACAGCTGCAAAGAGGGAGAGCCAGGAATCAAGATCCATGGGACTCCAACATCCGTGTTCTTTGTACTCCGTGGGTAAATTCTGGCACTGTATCTTAAATCCTTTTGCCTCACAAGAGTGAACCTCCACATTAAAATGTCATGAAGGATTAGACATCTAATTAGTTTTGTAATCAGAGTTTTAAGCAAGGTTTCTTTGGACTATGTAATAACAGTGGCAAAGATTAGAGTGTCTATTATACCATGAAGGGTATCATAAGAGTATTATGCCCCTGACAGGAACGGGGTGATGGTTAAGATCTCGGACTGCACAGTCAGAACCTGAGGTGAGTTTCCTCATACCCAGAATGGGCATAATAATGGTTTCTTCTCACATCACGGGGTTATTATAAAGCATGAATGAGATAGACAACTGCCGACCAGTGCCTCAGTACAGTGCCTGGCCAACAGACTTGCTCACAAGACGAACAGGGCACAGTGTGTGGTGAACGCTAGGACACTGAGCACTGAGGGCCCTGGTTCTCTTTAGCCACATAAATTACTCTGCCACAAAGTCCAAGCAAATCCCAAATTAACTCAGTCCATCTAAGGCAAGTTTGGGAGAGCCTCAAGTTAAGCAAAATACGATAGTTATGTATTCATCATACCATCTGGCCATACGATGGGAATTCTTCCACGTATGTGTCTCTGTTTTCCCCCCAAAGTCTGGAGACAGAGTGGCACGTTCTAGGAGGGCTGGTTAAGTGCCAACAGATAGTCGGTATTTTAGAGATGGTAGCAGGATGACAAGTAAACACAATAGGAGCAGCTGGGGTGGAACCTTCAGTGCAGCGAGCTAGGACGGGCAAGTGATACTGTCCCGGTGGGATACGGGGACAAGGAGGGGAAGTCAGACACATGACGTACCCAGGCCTTGAGGGAGGTGGCCATGAGAGAACAGGGAAACAGGTGTTGGCTCACAATGGGACAGGAGAAACAGTAAGTCCAAGAACGTGTGGACTTGGATAGGGATAGCAAACCTAGAAGATGCTGGGGAGATGGAAAGTGAGGGGTAACTGGTGACCACTGAGGCATGTGGACTGCTCCACATTCTACCAGATCAGTGGGTCCTGATGGGCTGGGAAGAAAAGGTGAAAAACAGGAAAATCAGCAACAAAAATGTTGGTGACATGGCATCTCCTTGGCCGCTTTCCCTAGAACTGCCCCTATCCTATTCCTCTTCTCTGGTGGCCTGTGTCTCTTTCCTTCAGGAGCCAAGACCCGGGAGACAGGCATGTCTCACCAACAGCCTGGGCAGCAGATGGAAAACGACGCCTCCAGTCGTTCTCTGGACCCCAGATACAGCACGGGCTCCTTGGGGGGGGGGGGGCTGGAAGCTCTAACAGATCCTCAGCTCCCCAGCCTCCACCCAAGAACACAGCTCACTGCTGGGTCCCTAGGGCAGGGGAGGACCTCTTGGGGAGGTGCTTAGGTCTTTAGAATTAAGAAAGAACAGAGATATATTAGCCTTGGAGAAGGAGATGTGGGCACCAAGCCCTAAATAAATGGCACGAAAAGTCCACATAACTTACACCATTAAGTCACAGCAGAAATGGAAACTCAATGTTCACGAACACCATAGTTGATTTCTCTGAAAATAAGCTTTGCTATCATATTCGAACAAGTAAATACTGGATCAATGTTTAAATTGTCCAAAACACAATCTGCTCAAATTTCAACTCAAGGTCTAAGTAGACAACAATATGGGAGGAAAAGTCAACGGTGGAAAAGGCAAAAATCAAATTTACTTTGTCAAAGTCACCTTACATGGTGGCGGGGGGGGGGGGGGGGGGGGGGGCTTTGTTTTTTAAGTGTCCAAGGACATGAAGTGTCTCCTACAGGAAAAGTCCCTTTTCCTTAGTATTACTCTGTCACCACCCTCCTCCAAACAATCTGGCCTCAGAAGCTTGGATGTGTGCCATCTCCTAATCCATGCGGTGGCCTCCAGAGCCCATCCATGCCACTGTCAACGTGGATTCTTTCTAAACACTCCTTTCCGCCCAGTGACGGGTGTTCCCCAATCATTGGTGTTGTGGGACTCACAGCCGAGAACTGGCTGGACTGGAAAGCTGCCCAGCGGGTTCTGAGAACTGTAATTGACTGACCACCAGTCTATGTATCTGGGGTGACAGGACACCTCTCAGCCTCAGATTATGCAAAGCTTTCAGAGAGTCCCACAGCTGGGAAACAGCTCTGTGCACTAGTGACAAGAAAGCACAAAAATGTACAGCAGTGGGGGCTGGGAGACCAGGAGGCAGAGCTGGCTGCCAGAAATTCCCTACTGAAGAGATGAGGGTATCTTCACTTCCTTACACCGAAATATGTTTGTCCTCTTTGTCATTCAAACTATGTTTCTAATGGCTGGCTGGGGTCAATCTCCTCCCTGTAACTCAACCTCCAGTTCTAAAGAAGGGATATTCTTGGGGGAAGAACAGGGGAGGACTGTTCAAGCCTCAAACTGAAGGCAGTCATGAGGTTGATGCAAACGAACTGAAAATGGATGAGAGGCGCCCTGGTGGCTTAGTCAGTTAAGACCCACTCAGGTCACAATCTTGCGGTTCATGGGTCAGGCCCCATCGGGCTCTTTGCTGACAGCTCAGAGCCTAGAGGCTGCTTCGGATTCTGCGTCTCCCTCTCTCTCTCTGCCCCTCCCCTGCTCATGCTCGGACTTTATCTCAAAAATAAACATTGAAAAAGAAATGTATGAGACAGTCAATGGAAGTATCAGTGGTGTGCATCTGTCACCAAAATAGAAGAAAGCAAAGATGAGAAAGGCAAAGAGGATGGAAAAACAGGTGGAAAGAAATACAAAAAGAGCTTCTCTGAAGTCATACTATCTACAGAATAGTATACATAAACCCATCCATAGGCCAAACAAGTTATTTTTGAAAAACAGTATAGAGAAACAGTCCCGAGGTTCAAAGGTACATATGTAGTGTCTACTGTGCAGTTTTATTTAAATAACGTAAGAAATCCCTAAAAATTTACTTCTTTATTCCCATGAGTTTGATTTCAAGTCTGCACCTTTAACTTTTATCAACTCCTGTCTCTCCTGGTGAACATCTACAAGCAAGCCTTCACCGGAAAACTAACAAACAAGAACAAACTTCATTTAAGGAGCTACCAAACTGTCACATTTCCATAGGGTAAGCAAGCAAAAGTTACACAGCTGGAACCCGGTTAAGTTCTCCCTTATAGGAAGGCAGGGGCTCTGCCCAGCCAACCTCTCCTGAGCCTTGTTACTTTCAGTTAGACACAAACACACCTAACAACCCCCTAAGCCTCATTTTATTCATGAGCTTTAACCACCTCCTTTACATGTTAGCCCAGAGGCTACCCTGACACAGCGAAACTGACCTGGCATGTTTCTCTTCTACCCAGTGGCCACCAGGGGAAAAGAGTCAGATAGGAACCCAGAGAACTAGTCACTCAGGGCAGCATGACTCTCACAATGAAACTGTGACCCTGTGAGCAAAAACCCCTGCCCATCTTCTCCATTACACCACTTCAAATTTCTCATGTTTCTTCAGCAATTCCTTTTAAAAAGATCTAAAAAACCTACAGGTGCCAGGCGCTCAAGAGATGTTCAATCAATGCTCGTTAAGGCTTACTGTGCACCTAACACCAATCACCTGGTTTAATCCTAAAGCCAACTCTATCAGCCCAAATAGTATCCCATTTTAGAGATAAGACAAATAAGGCTTATAGGAGGTTACAAGATCCTCCCAGAGGCCCTTAACAATGAGCCAGAGGAAACATGTGAATCCTATTTTCACCAACTCCAGGACTACATACGGCAGAGACACAGACACCTGAAAACAGCGCCTAGAAAAATTCTAAGGGTGACCTCTCTGCCCAGGACTCATTGCTGCTTAACCGCTGCCCAAAGAATAGTTCATCCCTCCCCGTTCCAGGCGACAGTGCTGCAGGACCCACTCACACACAGGCTGCACGGGGTCTCTGTCCCCTAAGCTCCCCACGAATGTATATATGGAACGGGTGAGAAAGGTGGATGCCTGTGTCCATCTGTTAGTTATTTTCTTTACAAGACTAATCATTATGTTATACCACTTCCCTTTTTTATTGGAACAGGCTTATTAGAACACCATTAGTTCAGGGGGGGCAGAAGCTAAGCCATGGCAAAAGAGCTTGAGTAAACAAAGAGTAGGAAGACTTGTGTCGTGTTTTCAAAGACTCAAGTGGGTGTCTGACCCCATGGGTTAAAGCTGCTCAGGTTGACCTCTGTATCCAGTGGTGCCTATCATGGTGCCTGGCACAATGTGTCTAAGAATGTGTGGAGCTAAACAGCAAGAATACACTCGGAAAATATTCTATTTACTTTCTACCATCAACCACTCTGTAAATTATTAACATGAAAATTAGAGAAATGAGCCACTATTCCATCCAGGATTCCATTTCTTTCTTTTTTGTTTTACTGGATTCTCTTTTCATAGGATCTGTTTTATGTTCTGTGTGTTCTACACCAGACCTATAAAAATGGGAGTCACGGCATGGGAAGAACACACTTCATCAACATGGACCGGAAGCCATCAAACCAACTAGAAGGAGCCAAAGGAAGACGATGGGAGAAGATGTTTAATCTTCCAGGCCTCGGTTTCTCCGCCTGTAATATGGAAGGTAATGGTTTGTTGTACCTACCTCATGGGGTCTGAGGATAAAATAAACACCTCCAATTAACATAGTGCCTGCATATATAAATAATAGCCCTCTAGAAACATGTATGAGACCTCACAGGAAACAGTGCCTCGGAAGAAAATGCTTTTCTTATTGTGGCCATAGTGTATGAGCCTGGAGTCAGACACTGGGCTCAAATCCCAGTTTTATACTTGGAATCTCTGTAACTTCTGGACTTTACCTAACTTTTATCTAACGTGTTTTAGAGAAAAAAAAAAAAGAGAGATCTACCTAATGAAAAAGATGGAGGAGCTCATATACATACGTACATAAAGCACCCTAAGTGTATGGCACCCAACATAATTCAATGAATACTTCTTTTCCTTTCAAGCTCCTGGTTCTATACTCTAATGCATAACAGCCTTATAGATTCTTAATTTTTTTTTTTTTTTTTACATTTTATTTTTGATAGAGACAGAGCACAAGTGGGGGAGGGGCAGAGAGACAGAGACACAGAATTTGAAGCAGGCTCCAGGGTCTGAGCTGTCAGCACAGAGCCCGACGCAGGGCTCAAACCCACAAACCTCGGGATCATGACTTGAGCCGAAGTTGAACCCTTAGCCAACGAGACACCCAGGCGCCCCACGGCCTTATAGATTCTTATGCGTCAAATATTTTTACAAACAGGCAAGCATTATTTCCAAATGCAGAAGGAACCACTTATGAATAAATATCATCAGAATTCCCAATTCAAAAAGTTCAGTTCTAATTATTCAATTAAGAGTAGCTAACATAATGTAAACCAAATCTTAATTCTGTGTATCAAACATTTAAATTAAATGGATTGACAGCCCACAATTCCTTTAGCTCAACTGAGCTGTTTTGTTAGATGCACTAGGAAATGGTTATTCGCTGAAGCTTTTCCAGAAACAGAAAATACACTGGAAGGTGAACACTGTGATAGATACATTTCAAAGTGTTTGCACATCTGGAAAGCCTTTTGATACAATTGTCTATTAGATTCACTTACCTCCAGGAGTTCTGAAATGGACAAAATCGTTTCTGGGATTTGGTGCTTGATACAATTTGATCTGGGTGGATCCAGCAGAACAAAAAGAATGCCTCCCAAAAACCTGGGAACAATTTTGTTAACTTGGGGGTCACGGAAAAACTCATTCTTTTTCAATACAAGCTCACTGTTGGTTTTCAGAAAACTGAAAAGTTGTGATGGCTGACAAGACAGCCTCTCCAATCTTGAATTCACCCACAAAACCCACACATATTGAAAGCTTACAGCGCACTTGGCAATCTTGTGTCCAGGGCACAGCCCTGAAGAAGAGGGACGTGCTTCCTCTTGGGGAGACACAATAAACAGCCCTTCCAATTATTTAGTTACAGCTTTGATAAACACCATGCAGGAGGAGGACCAAAGTGAACATCTCAGGGCACCAGACCTCATCTACGAGGTGAGAGAGGGCTTCGTGGATGTAGGAGTGCTTGAGCTGGGATGGGAAGGATAGAAAGGTTATCTAGTGATGAACAAACCTTAAGGGCTGGCATAAAGGCAGGGGCAGAAGGCGACATTTCAAAATTTGTGGATTATCTAGTGATGAGTATTTGCAAAGACTTGTTAAGTAGAGAAAAGATCAAGTGTAAAGGCCCAGGGGCAGAAAGGAGCATAGGGTCATATTCATGGAACTTCCTGAGACTCAAGAAGCTAGGAAGAGAGAAGCAACAGGGTAAGAATGCAAGCAGACAGACAGGTGGTGGCTGGCAGGATCCAGAGCACCATGGACCTTACAGCCACGCAAGTGAAACTAGAAAACAAGGGTTTCAGAAGGCTTCAGATTGACATTTCTGTTCTTCTTTGTAAGTCTGAGAGAGAAAAAGAGGGCGCATATGCACAAGCAGAGGAGGGGCAGGCAGAGAGGGAGAGAGAATCCCTGGCAGGCTCCTTGATTGTCAACACAGGGCCTGACACGGGGCTCAAGCTCACAAACTGTGAGATCATGACCTCAGCTGAAATCAAGAGTCGGACACTTAACCAACTAAGTCACCCAGGCCCCCCTCAACCTGACATTTCTAAGAGATTATTCCCGGTGGTAGGTAATTGCATGAGAGCAAGAAAATATGTAGTGGGAGCAGTTGTGGTATAGGCAAGAGGTGGTGGTGGCTGAGATCAAGACTGATTTTGTTTCCGAGGTGACATCTGGCAATGTCTGGAGACACCTGTGATCACCCCAACCTGAGCAGTGCTACGGGCATCCAGCAGATAGAGCCAGGGATGCCGTTAAAGATCCTATAAAACAAGGAACACTGTCCCCCCCCCCCCCCCCCCAACACACATACAATGCAGGATTATCTAGCCCAAAATGTTAATAGCTGGAGTTGGAAAACCGATGGTTTGAACCAGGGATATCACTGGATGGGGAGACAGAGCAGTAAATAGATTCCAAAAGTATTTTGGAGGGGCACCTCGATGGCTCAGTGGGTTAAGCGTCCGACTTCGGCTCAGGTCACGATCTCACGGTTCGTGAGTTCCAGCCCCGCAATAGGCTCTGTATTGACAGCTCAGAGCCTGGAGCCTGTTTCGGATTCTGTGTCTCCCTCTCTCTCTGCCCCTCCTCCACTTGCACTCTGCCCCTCTCAAAAATAAACATTTAAAAAAAATTTTAAAAGGGTTTTGGACGGAAAATCACTAAGACTTAATGACGGACTGGATACAGAAATAAAAGTGCAAAGGTACCAAGGAGGAGTCCAGTAATTTTCAAGAAAATTTATGCTCAGAACTTTCCCTTGCTTGGAAAGCCAGAGAAGTCTATGAAATGCCTTTTCTCTTAGAATCAGGTAGGTCAGTCAGGGTGGAAAAACTGAGGCTGACAGCAAAACTCTTGAACTTATTCAACCAAACCGTCATCACCAAGTCTGCTGCGGCCCAGAAGCAGCTTCTTATTGGTTAAAGATGCCTGGTCAGACTGTAGTTAACCACTGTGTAACTGCTGGGTAGGCCTGGGTTTTAGAACTTTACCCCGGTCTTTTGTAAAAGGAGACTAATATGTGTTCATCTACGTCTGTACTTGAACCCTAACTCTTCATCCAGAAGAGTAGCTAACCCAGCCTGACAAGCAGAGCAGCATCACCTGGGAGCTTGTGAGAACTACAGACTCTGAGGCCCCAAGCCAGCCCTAATGGATCAGTATCTTGAGGTAAGACGCGGCAAAGTGTTTTAACAAGCTATCTGGGTGATTTCCGATCACAGGGATGTTTGAGAAGCAAGCCCTAGTACCCATTTTAGAGCAGGAGAAACAACATCTATGTAGGTCCAGCACAGACAAATCCTCAACACTCAGGGAGCGTCCAAAACCCAAAGGTTAAGGTCATTTTTAAAATGCCAGATCATTTTATGGAACAAGGTTTAGGTCTTGAAGGGCTGGTAGGGAAAATCTAAGTGTTTCTTATCTACTTCAGCTTGGGACAGATAAACATTACGATTAAAAAAAAAAAAAAAATCAAGTGTTGTGCATCAGAGTTTCCAAGCAATATAAATCCTTCTGCCTTTTGGAAGAGAATAAACAGTACCCAGCAGGAACAGAGAGTCGACCCAATGAAATAAACAAGTTCTTAAACAGCTCGCAGTGGGAGAGGTTTTTCTGGCTGATGCAGGGCCAGCAAAAGCTTTTCAGAGAGGGCCACTGAGGGTTAACTTTGGGGCAAGAGGAGCAAGCTTCCCTGAGGCCTCAGTTGAGGCCAGCCAGGGTCTGAAGCCAGAGAGAGGAACTTATGCAAACTGCAGGCCAGGCCATTCTTGGCTGTCCTTGAGGCTAGCGCTGGGGTGCATAGGAGTCCCAGGGCAGGCTCCAACTCCCGACCCGAACTTTCTCTGTGAGCTCAAAAAGCAACATCATCTTGTCCCTAAGCTTAATACCCTTGATTATCCTATTGGCTCACCCAGCACAGCTCCAAACACAACCACAGTTCAGATTCAAGTATCCTATTTTTGATTCTGAGAGAAGGTTTAACCAAACACTCCAGAAAGAAAACAGAAAGGCAAGAAGAAATAATAAACTAGCTTAACAATGAATGATGTATCAACTCTGGGGTAGTGAATGGCTTATTTATAAATAAGCATCACTTAAAACTACGCAGGAAGTTCGCATGACAGCATAAACAAGAGAAGCTCAGGAACTCTTCTGCTGCAAACCCGATGCCTGCTAGAGGACCAAGTCTTGCCCTCTGTTTTGGTGAGCAGGCTCACACCAGTCTTTTGTATGCCTGTGCGGTCCTGGGTGAGCCTCTCAGTTGTAAATATTTGCCCTTCGCCCAGAGCTGGCCAGCTGCTCAGACTGCGGCTGACAGGCCAGGGGGCCTGTCGGCCAGGGGGCCAGGATGGGGAGGGGAGGAGCGGGGAGAGGGAAAACTTGCAGGCCTGGTGTGTGCATAAAGAGGGGGTTGGGAGAGGGCAGAGAGAGGCGAAGCAGATGCAGGCCCCTGGGGCAAATATGTTCTCCTGCAGCCATATGGAACAGGCAACCACACAGTGGCACCACGCCCCTCCCCGTTTGCATAAAACGTGGCCTTTACAATCAGGAAAACCCTGGTTCTCAACAGGCGATTTTGCACGTGTCCAAACACACACCCCACCCCCAGAGAACACCTGATAATATTTGGAGACATTTTTAGTTGTCATGTCTTGGAGGCAAGAGTGCTACTGGTATCTAGTGGGTAGAGGCCAGGGAAGCTGCTAAACATTTTACAATGCAGAGGACGGCCGCCTCCAATAAAGAATGATGGGACTCAGTATGTCAATACATCCCAACGCTGATAACTCCGATGTAGAACCCGAATCCTCACTCTGTTCCCGGAGTCACAGTATGACTCTGGACAAGTTCTATGACCTCTCTGAACCTGCTTCCTCCACCTGAAAGGATTAAGTAGATAATGCCTGTAAAGTGCTTCCCACAGTTGCTAGAACATAATAAACACTCAAAAAATGGGCCTTGGGTTTACACTGAGAGGCAACACAACAGTGCTTATGACCCTGGGCTGGAAAGACAGGCACATGAGCGTTCAGAAGGCAACTCTGGCACTAAAAGCTATGACCCAGGTACATGACTGCCCCTCACAGCGGCTCAGTCTCTTCATCTACAAAATGGGAAGCATCCCAGCTGCCTCACTTGATTAAAAAGGAAACACCTGAGAAGTACTTAGCATAAGGCCTAGAGCAAAGCAAGCCTTCACTCAGGGTGACCATTGTAATTACACCAACTATCAGCTCAAGGGGATGGCCCCAGGGGGATGTTAACACTTTGCTGAGCACACACTCTCCACCCAGCACAGGGCCAGGTCTTTCTAACTATTCTTTCCCAGTAGGCTGACAACCACCCATTTTACATTTAGGTAAACTGATGCACCTGGATGTTAAACTTCACAGTCACTCAGTTGGTGAGCAAAACACCCAAGTTCTAAAATAGTTCCAATTTGAAAGAACTTCCTCTCAATTATTACTTTATGATTGGTGGCACTTTCTTTTTTTCTGGAATCCCCGCATGAACGCCACAGACGGGGCCTGGCTGTGTTTTACCCGTGTCACATCTCTAGGGACCAGTTTCTAACTTTAGAGAGGCTACGCAGCTTGCTCAAGGTCAGCCAGCCAGTCGGCAGCACAGCCCATGTCTGAATCCAGCTTTCACTCCAGGGGCCTTTCTTCTGGAATCCTTCTGAACTTATTCAGAACTGTGTGTTTCATTTGCTCTTCCTGAAATTCCTAAGGATGCATGGATACAGTTTACCCTGTGT
This sequence comes from Panthera uncia, assembly GCF_023721935.1. NCBI lineage: Eukaryota > Metazoa > Chordata > Mammalia > Carnivora > Felidae > Panthera > Panthera uncia. The sequence goes on from NC_064816.1 coordinate 39,057,571, forward strand.
GTCGATATCGCAATCCTTGGTGCCACAGGTATAGAGAACTAGGTTTTTCAACCTTAAGAAGTTAAGCAACTTCCCCAAGATCACCTAGCTGATCTGAGCAGCAAAACGTCTGACTTTGGAACTGCACTCATTCTTACTCCACGCTGTGGGGTCCTTTTAGTCTTTCCAGACCCCCGGAAGCTGCTGTAGCTACATTTCACCCGGTGTATGTGATCTGCAGGGACCATAGTTTCCAAGCTTAAACTGTTTCAGCGGCCCGCTCTTAGTGATACAGCGAGTAAGCAGTGGAAGGAGGCGGCAGGGATGCTCCTGGGAAGTTCCAGGCATCCCGGTGCCCAAAGGGACCAGGAGGGGCCCTGGGTACCCAGGGGAGCCCGGCAGGGGGTTGGGGCCGGTGGCGGGCGCCTACCTTGCCGCCGGGCGGCGCGGCCACGCAGCGGCTGAGCGAGTCGAGGCGCGCGCTGTACTCCGTGAACTTCTTTTGGTAGCGCAGTGCGGTCATCTGCAGCTCCAGCTGCGCCGCGGCCAGCTGCGCCACCAGCGACTTCTCGCGCTTGCCCGCGCGCAGCGCCTCCTTCTTGAGCGCCTTGTGCAGCGCGCCCAGGCGGGCCTGCAGCGCGCTGTTATGCGCCCGCAGGGCCCTGGCGCAGCAGTGGCCGCCCGCGCGCTGCTCGCCGTGCGTCAGGGGCAGCCCGCAGCCCTCCTGGCAGCGGCCCACCGGCCGCGCGTCGCACGCGTCGCGCATGTGCGCCTCCACGTCGCGCCGCAGCAGCACCTGGCCGCAGCCCGCGTGGCGGCAGCGCGCGGGCGCGAAGTCGCAGCGCTCGAGGTGCTCTGGCAGCTGCTGCAGCTTGACCACCCGGCCGCAGCCTCGCGCCGCGTGCGCGCACTTGATGTCCAGCTTGAGGATGAGGCGCTTGAGCGGCAGGACGTGGTTGAGCTCCTTGGCCGACAGGCGACCGCGGCAGCGCGCCGGGCAGCTGCCCTCCTGCACCACCCAGGGCAACACGCAGCCGGCGCAGAAGACGTGGCCGCACGGCGTGGTCAGCGGGTCCTCCAGGACCTTGTGGCACAGCGCGCACTTCAGGTCCGGGTCCACGTCGCCGTCGAACCGGTCCAGCTCGAAGCCCATGGTGGCGGCCGGGGCCCGGGGTCGCCGCCGGGCGGCCGGCCGCCCCCTCCCTCCCTGCGAGGCAGCCCAGACGCGCCGGCTACGCCTCCCGCTCGCTCGCTTGCTCTCCCCGGACTGAGCCTAATTGCTCCAGACTTCCTCGGAAAATGCCCGAGGAACAGGACTCCTCCGGCCGTATATGCGCGAGCGCGTGCGCACGTACATCCTGCCTCGGCTGTCTCCGGCCCGCCCCCTGCCACAAGGAGGAGGCAGAGGAGAATGGGGAGACCCCGAGAGAGGACTGGCCTGCCCAGGACGCCAGTCTGAGCCCTTCTCTCCGGCGACTCCTCTCTGCTCTCTTGCAGTTTTTGCTAGAGGGTACCAACACAGGCCAAGAAAAGCTCACTGAGTTTGGAGCGGAGGCTGCTGTTGCCGCCCAGAGACTTCTCCTGGAGCCCCTTCCGGGACAGATCGTGACTTTTAACTCCCCTCCCCCGCCCTCTCTTTTCTTGGCTGATTGCAGAGAACGAAAAATATTTTGGGGTCAGCTATCTCAGCACTTACGGTCTTTATTTATTTCATTCCAGGGAAAGTTACTGAGGCTGCGGAACGCTCCAGCAACTGCAGTTGCGACCCGAGGTTCTGCGGACCCCAGGATTTGGGCAGACCAAGGATTCCAGGACCAGAGGGCGAATCTGCAGGGGGGAATGTGCGGGGAAGAGAGCTGCTCACAGGCTGTCGGGATGGGAGAGGGTAGAGTCCTGGCTCCGTCCATTTCACTTAACACCTCTCAAGTGTCCGCGCTTCTAAATCGGTCCCTTTAAAAATCATCAGTACGATGTTGTGAGAGAGTGTTAGCGCCATTTAAAAATTGTTTTACTGCATGACAAGAGAAGTAACGCTGGTCCTACAAAGTGAAAAATCGCACAAGTATAAATCTGAGAGAAGTTCCCCATAACCCACCCTCACATCCCCAGTCATGTGAACTGTGTTCAGTTTTTTTTTTTTTTCCTTTGTTGTACACAAATATTACTTTGTTATATTTCCATTTTCCACTTAGGGGACACTCAGGCTGGGAGAAGAAAAAAAAAGTGCTGTCAGATGTCCTACAGCAGTGTTTCTCAAATTTTAATGTGGAGGTGGATTCTGATCCCGATCCGTAGGTCTGGGGCGGGGCCTGAGAATCTCCAAGTTAAAAGAGCTTCCAACAAGAGGCTGACGCTTCCGGTGGCTGTACCTCCACCTGACTGGAAAGTGGCCATCCTTGAACCTGGACTTTTTTCCTTCTACTCAGGGGCAGTTTTTCAAGCGGTGTCGTGACACTTGTAGTTTTCAGCAATACTCCAGTGTGTTGAAGGAATACGTTGAGATTGCAAGTTAGATGATAAAATACATAGCAGCATCCATGGACTTGGTGATTTTCTTTTTCTCCCAAGGTTATAGACATTGATGAGAAACATGCAGTCAGCACCAGTAAGGAAGAAACCAAGGGAAAGAATTCTCATTTGGACTCTGCTGGCAGTTTCTGAATAGTGAAGTGAAAAAGTTGTATCTCTGTGTTTAGTGTGGCTCTGAGGTCTAGAAAGTGGGATTACAACATCCATTTTGTCTAATTGCTTTTACTTCTCTCCTTTATCTGGCTGCTACAGCCCCATGACCTTCACTAGTTAACTGCTTCACCAGAGTGAAAGGATTCCCTTGATGTCCATAGGATTACTTGTTTTGAACTGACCTTTAAAAAGATGTCACTGACTACGTTTTTCAATGCATCATTGAGGTCACTGGACAGTGTTCTTTAATCAGTGTTGGTGGCATTTGCTGTTTGTGGTAGAGGCTTTCTTTTCATTGCTGTAATCAATTAACGCATTTCTTTGATAGTACATGGGGTGGAATATAATTGGCCTTTGTTCAGAAAAGCATGTGCCAGGAATCCTCCATCAGTATATTTATTAAGCAGCTCACAGGTTCTCAGATAATGAGTAAGAAACACATTCTTTTCAACAAAGGTGTGTGGGCTTGTCAGTTTCACAGGGTGGGCTAGTGTCAACAGGGGGATAATCTTCAAACCAAACTGGTTTTGAGAAACCGGGGGAAGCTCATCATACACCATAAATGGGAAATCAGTGCTTGCTTTGGGTGTAAGCTTCTTTTAGGAGCCACCCACCACCACCTCCCCCTGCAGCCGACTGAGAGGCTGTTGATAAAATGCTACAGCTGAGGCCTGCGAGAAGCTGTGGAGGAGTGTGGATCAGCTTCTTTGGGCAAAAGCAAAGTCTGGCAGAGCCCCTCCTTATTGGTTAATTTTAGTATCAAAAATTTTGGAGGTCGGAATTAAAAAACACCTCCTAGAATGTCAGAGTTGGCGGACCATGCATATTATTTAGGGGCTAAATTTAACAGGGGGGCTGAGAACTAGAAAAGTTTAAAACAAGTACGGTTTAAGGCAAGGTTTCTCAACCTTGGCTCTACTGACAGCCAAGCAATTCTTTGTTGTGGGGGCTTGTTCTGTCCATTCAACAACGTTTAGCAGCATCTCTGGTTACTGCCCACTAGATGCCAGTGACAACCCCATCCTCACACACACACACACACACACCCGCCAGATTTTGCCCATGTGCCCTGGGGGCAAACTTGCCCTGGATTGAGAACTGCTGCTGGTTTAGGGCAACCTTTCATTAATTGCTGAAGTCAGGCAAGCACTAGCAGCCCACAACCCCTGCTAGCTGTAGAATGACCTAGGGAATGCAGCACAGTCAGAGAATGGTGTTAAATTGGAAAGCTGAGACAGCACACTCATAAACGTGAATACAAGCTTAGGAAGGTGAGTGTTGGGTCTGGCAGGCCCTCTGAGAAAACTAGCTAGTTTTTCTGACCTGGATGAGATACCAACTCAACAGTCGCAGAACCAGCTGACTGTTCATAAACATGATTCCTTGGGGACAGGTGGATCGGTCATTTTGCAAACGATCCTTTTTTTTTTTTTTTTAAATATTTAGTTTGGGGAGAGCACAAATTGGGGAGGGGCAGAGAGAGAGGGGGACAGAGGATCCCGAAACAAACTCTGTGCCAACAGGCTGAGCCCCATGTGGGGCTCGAACTCACGAAATGTGAGATCATGACCTGAGCCCATTTCAGACTTGCAACCCCACTGAGCCACCCAGGTGCCCCTGCAAATGATCCTTATGGCCTCCACCATCTTTGCCATCCTGCTTTCCTCTTACAGTCAGGTTTGGCACTTCCTCACCAAAAGTGATCCCAAGCCTAACTGCAATGCTACATTCACTATCACCCTGATTTTGGCTTTTGTCCTCATGGTCTCTTCTATCGGATTGCGCCAGACGATAATGTGTGCCCTGTTGAGAGCTAGTACTCTGTGCGAAGCATTGTGCTCACTACTTGACCTTCATTTTTTCATTAACCCTCACAGCACATCACAAAGTACTTGTGTGTGTTGTTGGCTCCAGTTTACAAGTGAAGAAACTGAGGTTTACAGAGATTCTGTGAGTTATCAAAACAGCAGTCAAGAATATAGACAGAAGGATTCCACAACCCTCACACTTAACCTCTGTGACAACTATGTGGTTTCCTGCATAACTCTTAACTCGGGAGTTGCTACCTTACAAATGATGTAGAAAATCACTCCATGCCTTCAACATGACTCACCTGCCTCTTCCCTCCATCAACCCTCAGCTTCCCCTAGGCTTTAGATAATTTGTGTGTTCGGTATTAGAGAAGGCAAAAAAGTCAAGGTTTTTTGCTTTTTTTGGCAGCAGCTTCCCTAGGCTTAACTACTTACATTCTACTAGCTGAAATAGTTCCATACATACAATTTGATTAATAAACCTTTTTTTTTTAAACCAACCAGAAGTACTACCAGAGAGTAGTAAGCTGTATTAGTCACAGGTGAACAGGTGTGACGCGTCTCAAGCAGATTGCTTGCCTCCTGACATAGCCAATGTCAGCCCTTCTAGGGCCTGGGGCATTTCATTTGGCCTTGCGCAGGAAGAAGAACAGGTAATTTTTTATCCTAGAGACTTGAAAATTTGGCTAAGTCAAGATGAGCTACCACAGGGGGGGGAATTGGCTAGAGAACAGGGGGAGTTGTGAAAAAGCTTCTTACAAATTTGTGCAAGACTCTGGTGCTGCACAGTGGTGAGCCGTCCTTTCCTGTCCCTTCAGATGGGACTAGCTTGTACAGCACCATGTATATTCCCATGTATAACATTCATCACACTTGGAATGCCTTAATTTCCCCAATAGTTAATTAATTTGTAGCCTCTGTACGCTAAGAAGGTGCTGTCGTGGCACTGGGGTGACAGGGGTGAACCAGATGGGCAATGGTGCCCAGCTGAGTCCTCGTTCCACGGTGCAGAAAACCAAGTATCAATAAACAAGTGACCGACACCATGATGGTATGTTGGAAGTCCTCTACAGCAGTGCTGATCAAAGCGTGGTCAGAGGCGTGGCATCATCTGGAGACCTGCTGAAACTACAGGATCTCAGGCTTCCTCCTGGATGTACTGAGTTAGAATCTGCATTTTAACAGTGTCCCCAAGTGGTATGTATGCACCTAAAGTTTGAGAAGCACTGCTATAAACACTATGCAACAAGCTGTTGTGCTAGAGAGAAATTAGAGGAGCCCATTCCAAATAGGGAAGTCTGATGAGAGGAGAAATGGGAGTTGTTTGAAGGGTGAGAATGAGCTGGCAATAGTCAGTGGAGAACATTCCAGGCAGAAGCAGCAGAAAGTGCAGAGGTCCAGAGGGAGTCAAGCACTTGGTTTAAGTTAGAGCTTGCCTAGGACCTAAAACAGGGTGAGAAAGGGGAAGGATAGCATTGAGTAAGGGTAGAGAAGTAGGTAGAATCCAAACATCCAGGGCTGGCAGGCCACACAGCAGACTAAAGGGTTTCAAATGACCTGAGAGTGCCGGGTGGCATGGGTAGGTTTTGGTAGCAGAGGGGCACAGCTTGATCAATGTCCACCTCCCCATCCCCATTCTATTCTAGAGCAGGGCTACCGTATCCATCTTCTTTCCCACATATTTAACACTTAGTAGAGACTTAAAAATGCTGAACAAACTGCTCCCTCTTGCTACTCGATGTAAGTTTCTGCTTCTAAAATCCTAGGCACAGATTGGTGCTACCATACAAGGTATCTGTATCACATTATGAATTAAATAGACTTCTGTGGCCTGTCATCATTTAGAACATCATTCCCATAACAAAATCTATCCTGAATTTTGAACTCCCACAGAAAGAGCTGGATCATTATCTGGTTGTGAACTGAGTGGCTTTTTTTAACAGAAAAGGTCTGTGTGTGTGTGTGTGTGACAAATGTGATTCAAAACACTTGTGACATTGTAGACATTTGGAGCTAGAAGGGAGCTTCTCTTTTATCCTACAAATACTGCTCCCCTGTCATGTAGAGAGCATAGAAGACAAGACATATGAAAAAGGGCACAGGATCTAGCTCTTACCTTAGTGAGTTAACAGGGCCCCAATGTTGCCAGCTGGATGAACTCACCATTTAGTTTTCATACTAAAACAAATGTATTAGGTATCATATCCAATGCAAACTACACGGTATCAAAAGGGAACATGAAAGCTCAAACAAATTAGATGGCTTTCTTTTAAAAACATTTTTTTATTAATGTTTATATTTGAGGGGGGAGGGGCAAGGGTCGGGGGGGAGACAGAATCCAAAGCAGACTCCAGGCTCTGACCCATCAGCGCAGAGCCTGATGTGGGGCTCAAACTCAAGAGTCATGAGATCATGACCTGAGCCAAAGCCAGATGCTTAACTGACTGAGTCATCCAGGTACCCCTAGATGACTTTCTAAATACATACGATGAAAAGTACAGTTGCAGATGCTTGGTTATCCTTACAACCTAGTACTGCAGAGAAAGGATTGGATCAAATGTCAGGAGGTGAGTGTTAACTCTGGTTCATGGAGTGACCTAGTGTTAAAGTCTGTGATTTCATATAAATGTGGATGTGTATGTATATGCAATTCAGTGAGGGTAAGCAAACTCCAAATTCTCTAAGATCTAACACTAAAGAATGTGTTTCTTACTCTTGTCCAGTATAGATATCCAAGTGGTCATTGGGTGCCCTCATTGCTTCCACCTACTGGCTTTCCCCTACTTCAAGGACTCTCCTCAGACCTGCCTCCATTCAGTGGATGGGGAGAAGAGAAGGGAAGGGAAGGTGTCCATGGAAGGTGTGTGTAGGCAGGACTGGGAGTGCTTCCTTCCACCCACAGCCTCCTGGCTGTAATTCAGCCATAGGGCCACAATGACAGCAGGGGATTGTGGGGAGTTTGATCTACCTATGTTCTCAGGTAGGACAAGAATTAGGTTTTGTGTGCATCTAGCCGATCTATGCACGGATGTGTGTGTATGTATACACACACTTATGTGCATAAAAACACAGGTGTATATGCACACATACATTTATAAGTGCAGGAGAAAAAAAGATTAAGTTTAGCTGAGGAAAACAGAACATCAAAATAACCATGAAGTCTGTAAGCAAAAACTCTCTTTGTCCCTGAAGTAAAAAAGTCGGATTTATATCTAGTAGCACAAAGCTGATACCCTGGCTTCCAGGTCATCGAAGACTTAGGATTCTTTAATCTCCCTAGTCTATTGTCAGTAGGGCCTGGCCTCCCTGCTCACTTTGTGGACCAAGATGTCCACTGCAGAGCCAATCGGTCCAAGAGGAAAAGTGAAGGAAAGAGGGAAAGACCAAAAATTACCCCCCTCCTAATTTAGCCTTCTTTAGGACCTTTCTCAGAATCCCGTCCAAGTACTTTCTCTTACATTTCAGCAACAATCCCTACATGCAAAGAAGATTTGTGAAATAAAGTCTTTCATAAGGTGTATGAATACACTGCTTTCCGGTGTATATTGTGAGATATCATTTCCCATCCACTAGGATGGCTAATGTCAAAAAAACGGACAATAACAAGTATAGATGAAGATATGGAGGAATTGGGACTCTCATACACTGCTTGTGGCTTTGTAAAATGGAACAGCCACTCTGGAAAATTTGGCAGTTATGCAGAATGTTACACATTGGGTGACCAGATGACCCAGCAGTTCCATTCCCAGCTATATAACCAAGAGAACTGAAAATATCCACTTGCATGTGAATGTTTATGGCAGCATTATTCATGATAGTCATAAAGTTTAAGCATCCCAAGTATCCATCAACTGATGAATGTGTAAGAAAAACTAATATATAGTGGAATATCAGTCACCATAAAAAGGAACGAAGTGCAGATTCATGCTATAATATGGGTTACATTGAAAACGTTATTCTGAGCGAAAGAAGCCAAACACAAAAGACTACATAATTGTGTGATTCTATTTATATAGAATCTATAGAGACACAAATCAGATTAGTGCTTGTCAGAAGCTGAGAGGAGGAGAAATGGGATGGATATGGGATTTCTTTTTGAGGTGATGAAAATCTTCTAAAATTAATCATACAGATGGTTACATAACTTTGTGAATGTATTAAAAGCCACTGAATTGTATACTTTAAAAGGGTGAATTTTGGGGCCCCTGGGTAGTTCAGTCAGTTAAGTGTCTGGCTCTTGATTTTGGCTGAGGTCATGATTTCACAGTCTGTGAGTTTGAGGTCCACATCGGGCTTTGGGCTGATAGTGCAGAGCCTGCTTGGGATTCTCTCTCTCTCTCTCTCTCTCTCTCTCTCTCTCTCTCTCTCGTTTTCTCTCTCTCTCTCTCTCTCCCTTTCTCTCTCCTTCTCTCTCTCTGTGCCCCCACTTTGTGCTTTCTCTCAAAATAAATAAATAAACTTAAAAAAACAAAAGGGTGAATTTCACGGTATGTGAAATGTATCTCATATACCGAGTATTCAATAAAGCTGTTATAAAAATAAAAAAATATTAATAGCATTCAGCTAATAAGGAATGGATATTAGATACACAGGGAGCACTCTGCATGTGTCTATATACATGCATAAGCTTTTTTTTCAAAATTATATTTATGAAAAAATATTTTTTAATGTTTATTTTTGAGAGAGAGACAGACAGACAGAGCATGGGCAGAGGAGGGACAGAGAGAGAGGGAAACACAGAATCCGAAGCAGGCTCCAAGCTCTGAGCTGTCAGCACAGAGCCCAACACAGGCTGGAACTCATGAACCGGGCTGAACTCATGACCCATGAGATCATGACCTGAGCTGAAGTTGAACGCTTAACCAATTGAGACACCCAGCCTCCCCTCAAAATTACATTTATTAAGCTATTATCTATATCTATTAAACTTGTATGTATTAAACTATTTTCTCATCTATGCCAAAAACTGTATTTTAAGAAAATTATTGATTCGAATTGCATTAGAACTTGTTTTACCATCAAGTTTCTGAAAGTCAATTCAAAGTGACTCAGGCATTTAAAAAAAAAAAAAAAAAAAAAGACAAGGCCACATCAATGAAAAGTCCAGGAGGTAGAAATGGCTTCAGACATCTGAATCCAGGTGCTAACATGAATGTGTTAAGAATCTGCTCTACTCTCCCCTGGACTGGCTTCCTCCTTAGGCAGGCGCTCCCCACGTGATTAGACAGAAAACCCTTGCAACCCAGGTTTGCATAGCATGAGCTTATCAACCCCCAGCAGAGAACATTCTCTTTCTAGTAGTTCCAATACATTTCTAAGGCATGACTCTTGGGCTGCCTTAGGTCATTTGTCCATTCCTGAACCAGAGAGTGGGGACAAACTCACCCAGACCACAAGAAATGAAGACAGGGGAGGTAGCAGTTCCCCAAAGGATGCAGGAATGGGCAAAAATACATGCCCACTAGAGTCTTATTACAGAAGCCATCACTCATCTTAGGGTGGAGGGAGAAACACTGTCTGTAAAATATATGCATAACCATTGTCTAGGGATGAATTTCAAAACAGCCAATCAGCTCACCTAACCATTATCAGTTTTACCCTCCCCGACTTGAAGCAATCGCCTGTGAAGGGAAAACACATACACATAATTATGGCTATTCAATAAATTCAAAATGGCTCCATGCAACAATGGACCCTCCTCCTTCAGCTAAATCACATGAAGGTACAGTTTCTAAAGTCGAATTTAAGCTTTTAAAGTTTAAAAGACACCTGTCGTGTATATCAGTGCTGGATCCCTAAGACCTATGACAGTGTTTGGCTCACATTTGGACACTCACAAAATATGTTGACTGTCTATGTAACTTACTCAAATATTTGTTGGTCCAGAAACATTTTGCAGGTTTCTAAATTCTCAGAGACTCTTGATTATTCCTAGCAGAAAAGAAAAGAATGTGATCTGAAGAGCGAATCCTTTGATCACATGGAACCCCCATTAAAAATAAGATGACTCAGTCATCACAGGGGTATCGGAGGGTAAAAATAAATCATAAAAAGGAATATTCATAAATGAAAACCAGAATCCCAACCCTCACTAATAAACATGACATTTTCAATTTGCAAAATCTGTTTTTCCAATATTTAAGTTTCACTTTACAGTGTCTTCTTTAAAACAAGCAAGCTCTTTAACCTCCTTGCAGGTCAGGCCTGTGATCTAGGAACTCATTAATTGTAATTTTTCTCCTGGCACCTTCTCCATCACTCTCATTTACTCTGTCTGTAAAATGATGATAATAATAATCTGTGCTCACCTAACATTCGGTAATAATTGCTAATTAACTAATTTTTATATGTAGAAACCTGTGAAGACTTTACACAGGTGCTAAGTTATTATTTTAGGCTTGGTGGGGAGGGGGGAGAAGATCCGACTTTCTGTTTGCAAGTGTGATGGCTCACACTCTAATGCTGTCCACTCCATGAGGATACAGTATTATAAACTGCTTTCATGTATCATCCACTGCTGATTGATTTGACAAACAAAACCTTGCAGTGTGATATCACTTTCTCTTGTCACCTTGGGTCTCAAATAGTCAGAGCTGTGCTCAGCGTGTCATCTATCGGGGCCTTTTTACAGCAAAACATAACCACTTCAACACTGGCATCAACAGAGTCTGAGTTCAAATGATGTCGAGTTACAATTCTCGAACTAGTGATTTCCAGAGTGCCCCTTCCTCATCTAACATAGAACACACAATTGCTTTTCATTTACATACTATTTGATTGTATTAAAATAAAAAAGAGAGTTGCCCATGCCCTCTTTAAAAAGGAGAGAAAGATAGATGCTCATTGTTTAGGGGTTTTTCCCTTGCCTTTCCTTTTTATCATTTTTACAACAAAAGAATAACTTCTTTTCATCTGGGAGGGCTTCAGGCAGAACATTTTTGAGATGTCAGCCAACCGAGAGAAACGTGACATTACCGTTCTTTGAAATCTTGTCTTGAAACTGTGGTTTTGGTACCCAGATCAACCCAGCATTTGGCAATGAAAAAGCTAAAACAAAACATTACTGAAAATAGTCCTACAATGGTATGGTGTTCCTAGGATAATCGTTTGTTATATTTTAACAAACGAAAGTCACTCAAACCTTTCGATCTATTTTCATTGCTGCGCAGGAACAGACACGAAACATTTCACAAAGCTGGCCACGAGCTACTTGTTACAGGCGCAAAAAGCAATCATGGAAAAACCTTCAGCAATGGTAACATTTTTCTCTACAGGTAAAATGGAAAATGTGTCCAAACGCGGGCATACTCTCTGTAATTTTGGCAAATAGCACACTCAGTCTTGACAGTATACACAAAGCCTTAGAAGTTGAATCCAAAAAGATGAAAGAACTGGAGGACAGTGAGTCAGTTTGTCATTGGTGGGAATCTCTGCAGTAACTTATAATTTATCCACGGGTTGTGTAAGCTTAAAGATGAAGATAAAGCCGCACTCAGAGAGCTCGCCGAGGGGTCTTTAAGTTCTGGGAAGTAAGTGAAATTGTGTTTCTAACTTCTGTAATACATGTTTTGATTTTGTTACTTCCAGAGGGCAGTAATTGACTAGCAAAGACAGGGACTACCCAGTTTGTAAACAGAATTGCCAGTGATAGTCCAAGAATTGCACACAACTCCAGGGACAGCAGCCCCCCTTACCTGAGGGGATACGTTCCAAGACCCCCTCTCCCCCTAGGGGATGCCTGAAACCATGGGTAGCTCTAAACCATGGACAGACTGTGGGATTTTTTCCCTATACGTACATACCTATGATAAAATTAAGTTTATAAATTAGGCACAGTCAGAGATTAACGATAACTAATAATAAAATAGAACAATTATAACAATATACTGTCATAAAAGTTATGGGAATGTGGTCTCTCTCTCCCTCAAAATATCTACTTGGACTCACCCTTCTTTTTTTTTTCTCATTAAAAAAATGTTTATTTACTTTTGAGAGAGAGAGAAACAGAGACAGAGCATGAGCAGGGGAAGGGCAGAGAGAGAGGAAGACACAGTATTCAAAGCAGGCTCCAGGCTCTGAGCTGGCAGCACAGAGCCCGACGCAGGGCCCACGAACTACGAGATCATGACCCGAGCGGAAGTCGGACACATGACTGACTGAGCCACCCAGGCACCCCTAGCCTCACCCTTCTTGAGACCTGAGATGATCAAATGTCTGTGGATGCCGTAAAGTGAGGTGAACAACGTAGGCACGGTGATGTAGCGTCAGGCTACCGCTGACCTTCTGACCATGCACCACAAGGAGGCTCACCTGCTTCCATGACCTTGGGTAACAGAAATCACAGAAAGCGAAACTGCAGGTAAGGGCGGGGTGGTGGGGGTGACTATCACAACAAAAACCTAGGAACGCCTTTTGGGAAAAGTCAAAAGAAGTTCCACACTTCGCCCTTTATTTGGGAATGGTAGAGTTTCTTCTTCATGCCAAAACCCCCACACATGGACTTCTGACCTTTTTGTTTTGTGGCAGTCGACAAAAATGAATTGAATTAAATAACATATACATATACACTTAATAGTAACACTGACCCTAAGTCGGTGAATAACACCATTCTACTCATTAGAAGGAATTTCATCAAAGAAACAATACAAGTAATTGTGCTCCATCTTGGGTCTTGGCAAACGTTCTCTGTAAAGAACCAGATAGTAAATGTTGGCGGCACTGTGGGCCATGTCGTCTCTGTCACAAGTATTCAGCTGTAACGTTGTAGCACAAAAAAGCAGCTGTAGAAAATATGTAAATGAATGGCCGTGGCTGGATTCCAATAAAACTCTATTTTCCAAAGGGTTGGATTTCGCATGCAGGCCTTAGTTTGCCAACGGCTCTCACGTATGAATGCCCTTCCATTTGGGCAAGACAAAAATCAGCTCAACTCAAACCCATTAAGACCATCAGAGTGAGACAGAGGGATGTGGACTTTATACTAAATAGATGTTCAATTCATGTTGATACTTCGAACGAAGGGGACAGTGGAATATTATAAACTTGGGAATCAGAAAAACCTACATTCAATACCGCTTATTGGCTGTATGACCTTTGCAAGTCACTTACCTCAGTTTCTTCATCTGTGAAAGGGAGATGTTATTAGCGCCTGTTTCACAGGGTAGATGTAGATTTGAATGGCATACCGCTGAAATCAGGAAGCCTATGGAAAGTGCGTGGCACAACGCCAGGCGTTTTCTGCACGAGACAACATTAGGACTGAACTAATGACCATAAGGGGGGTCAGCATTCTAGTGGAATTGCATTGTCTGTGTTTCCTGAAGTTATCATCTACAAACCGGGCCCAGATTCTCTGCCCTAGACACCTGCAATTCGAGGACCCAAATGCCTTTGTATACAGACTCTGAATATGGAGCGATGGACTAATACCCAAAAGGAGTTTTGCTGACACATGTCACCAGAAAGGAATTAGAGGAAGAAAAGGCCCTATCAGAGCTACCTGTGAATCATCACTCTCTTGGAGTTACTTATTATTCTGCGAATTAACCAGTGAGTCCCCACAACAATTTTACCAACCCAAGACACAACTGAACATCAGAAGAATGAGAGGTCCTGTCTCTACAAAAAAAAAAAAAAAAAAAAAAAAAAAAAAAAAAAAAAAAAAAAATGGTGGCAATAGTCATTAAGGCAATCCCTTGAAAGCAAACAGCTGGATGGCACTGTCTTTCAAGGATAAATGTGTCCACAGGGCTAAGTGTAAAAACCAAAGTATCTTTGCCACAGCCCTGTGACGAGAATAACAGTGAAGATGCCTTCATTACCGGATGCGCATTTCAAACATACCAGGGAGACACTTGTTCCTCCTTTGTTCACAGGGATGAGAGACAGAAACTAGAGAGATATTTTATTGAAGAAAGCATAAGGTCAAGTCTTATTCTCCCCTCTATATCCCCCAGATTGAGCACAGTCCTGGGTATAAAATAGCCGCTCAATAAATGCCCAGGACACTCTGGACTGACAGAAGAGAAGGTGCAGTGGCTTTCTCAAGCTTCCAATGGCACGGACACACGGGGCTGGAGCAGTGTACTATTCAAAGCCCTTGTGCTGCACTGTGGGGCATATTGGAGACAGTAACCGATTGCATCATATTATATGCTTGGCATAATTATACTGCAGGCTTTTGTCTCCTTTGGTGCCAGTCAGTCTCAAAACACATGCCGCTTCCTCGCTTTGCTTATGTAAAGTGCTGGGGTTGCCCACTTGTTACAATTGGGATTTGTGAACTCTGTGTCCACGGTCTGAGTCACCGCAGCCTGGAGGCTCATGCTTGGGAGAACGGGGATGGCTTTTCCCCAGAGAAGATGGTCAACAATGGGCATTTCTGTCCGGGAAGAAAAAGAGGAAAGTGGCAGACACGGACTGCTTGGGGCCAGATCAGATGGAAACTGTTGATCAAGTTCACCTTTCATTTTTTAAAACATTAATAATCAAGCTGCTTTCCCCCCTCTGTTTTAAAAAGGGAACTCGATCTGAGGAGAGTTACAGGCTCTCCCCTCTAAATCTCCCTCCCATCCATTTACTTCAAGTCTTTGCCACCCTCCTCATCCAAGCCACCAACTCCCTTACCTGGACGATTGCAATAGTTTCCAAAGTTGTCTCTCTACATCCCAGCACACCCCTTTCCATTTCCACATCACTGCCAGAGTGATCTTTTTAAGATGGAAAAATGGTTCTGAACCACTGCTGCTTATAACCATTCAACAGTTTCCCGTTTCTTTTAAGAGAAAGAATTGTAACTCTATACCTCGCTTCTCAGGCTGGGCATGATCTCACCCTGCCTCTCTTGCCAGCCTCATTTTGTGCTTCTCTCTTAGTTCTGTCCTGCAGCAAATGCAGGCATTCCCAATTGTCCCTTGCTATCCATTTTCCCTTGTGTTTAAAGAGAGAAAAAAAAGCTGGGTTTCCCCAGGACCCATGACTACCCAGCCAAGAGCTACTTTTCTAGTTTTTCTGAGTTCTGGAGAGTAGAACAGAAGGAGAAGTGATATTGTCCCTCAAAAGGAAATAAGTCTGCTCCCCATATCCTTGCTTTCCCCTCCTACTGGTCAACAAGCAGACTAAGCACATAGGACCAGGGGAGGGTCCAAAGGATGTCCCATAGACCAACCCCAGCCTATCACAATCATGTCAGTAAAGTATGGTTGGAGCATAGCCACATCCATGGACTTAGGCATTGTCCGTGGCTGCTTTCACACCACAATGTCAGAGTTGAGAAGCAACAGAGACCATATGAGCTGCAAAGACAAAATATTGCCAGTCTGGTCTTCTACAGAGAAGTTTGCCAACCTGTGCCCGAGGGGTACAGACCAACAAGACAGAAGGGGGCCAGGTTCATGGCCTTATAGAGCTGATATATCAGCTGACTCAGTCCATTTGGGCTGATAAATATAAAAAATAAATCTGTCCTGTTGCAACTTTGGTATCTGGAGCCTCTGTTGGAGAGGACTTCAACCTGAGCATTACTGAGGTTTTGGGTAGGAGAATTCTTTGTTTTCGGAGGCTGTGTTGTGCGTTGTAGGATGTTAAACAGCAGTCCTGGAATGTACTCACTAGATGCCTGTAACATCCATTGCCCAAGTTGTGACAACTATAAATATCTCCAGACATTGCCAAATATCTCTTGGTGGATAGAAATTACTTCTAGCTGAGAAGCATCGTGTTAGAGCAACTTCACCAGCTACGCTAAGCATCTCTCTCTCCTCAAACCTTCCAGAACCCCTCCCCCACTGCTCTCCCTAGCAGAAATGCTGTGATCCACTTCTCATCTGGTTATCTCTCACGTAACTTTCATGCGTCAGCTTCAGCATCACTTCCTCACAACCCTCCACTGATCCTCCCACTAAAGAATGCTCTGAAAGTCACCTGTAGTGTCCCTAGGCAACGATATTGTGATTATTGATATATTGTTTGTCATTCATAGACACACATAATAAATAAGTGGTTCTTAACTGGCTTACTCACGGGACATTGTAATTTTGTGGGAAAAGCAGAGGACCAGTAACTGTAGAGGAGGCAAGCCTGAGCCTTGCCATGGTCCTGCCTGGGGGCACTGGGTCCATATTGCTGGTTATAGAATAAGAAAGAAGCAGCCAGGGAGAAATGGGGTCTCTGTACTTCCCAGCTCTAGAATTCCCATAAACCAAGGGACCTGCCTTCCTTCCATAGCAGCCAAAACATCTGCTAAAGTTAGTGCATTTCTGTATTTCAGAGCAACATATGGATTTCTACTTTGCCTTTGGTTGTGAAATCACTTGCATTTTAACCCTGTCCTTTTCGGCCTGTGAAGCTGTATGTGATATGATTTATTAACCCTGCACTATACTCTTTTAAGTTAAAGATAATCCCTACAATCACATCTTAAATTCACGTGCAGATAAATATGTGCCCCCTACATTCTCCAGCCCCTCCATTTATCCTAATTGAGAGGCTAAACCTTCAGATAGATCTAGATGCTTCCTTAGCACAAGCCATTAAGAGATGTGTGTGGCTTACCTAAGTCCTTTATATTTTTCTCTCTGTTCAGTTAGAGTTTGTCTTCTCTCTCAATCCCTCTCTGTAGACTTCGGCACTTTCAAACCCAGAATCTTTTTCTCAAGATCCTTAGCATTCTGTAAGTGAACTTATATACTGTTGAAAATAAGGGCACTCTCTTTATCCTCTCTTAGAAGAACATACACACTAGTCGTGTGCACATGTGCATGTAATGGTTGCAAGAGATATTTGACCACCATACCAAAGGCATGTCTTCTGTAGCAGATCTGGTTTTAAGATTGAGTTCCACCAGTTATTAGGATGCCAGTATGTCTGTGAACAGTTGTATAAGCTCTGAACCTTGGTTTCCTCATCTTTTAAATGGGTCTAGTATTGCTTACCTGAAGCTATGCAGGATTAAGGAACACAGTGCCTTGCACATAGCAGGTGTTCAAAGAATATTCTTTCTTTCTTTCTTTCTTTCTTTCTTTCTTTCTTTCTTTCTTTCTTGACAGTTGGGGAGGGGGTAGATGGAGAAAGAGAGAGAGAGAGAGAGAAGTAGGCTCCACACTCGGTGCAAAGCCTGACATAGAGTTTGATTCCGCAACCTGGGGATCGTGACCTGAGGGGAAACCAAAAGCCGGACGCTCAACCAACTGAGCCACCCAGGTGCCCCAGAATATAAGCTATTTCTATGATCCATCCATTCCATCTTTACCAGAATCCCTGAGACAGGTCACAGACCTTCAGATAACCAGCTGATTCATGGAACGGACAGTGACTGTGCTCTGCTAACCAGACCATACGGGACTTCACCACTTTACCTTGATCCAAATACCAGAGGGACCCCCCGGCAGACATTGTAAGACACTTCTAAGAGCACATGAGGTAAGCAATACCCTTGAATCTTGACACTTGCACATCTGTGACGTGTCACTGTATGCATGCATGAACAAGCACATGTATGCAAACTCATGCCTGTGCTAATACAGACACAAAAATACCACCTGCACACCCTCCACTGAACCTTTGTATCTTGCTCGAGAAATCTTCAGGCTTGCCTCTCTCTCTCCCCTCTCCTCTTCTCTGAAGGTTGTGTAGGGTCATGGATATATGGATGGAAGGTGTACATAATGGCTAAGAAAAAGCCACAGAATAAGGAGACAGCAGGACGAATTGTGGATTACATCAGAGTGAGGATGAGCTGGGAAGATAGGAATATGAAAAAAGTGTCATATTTTTTAATATTTTGAGAGAGAGAGGGAAAGAAAGAGAGAGAGTGAGCAGGGGAGAGGGGCAGAGGGAGAGGACAGAATCCCAAACAGGCTCCACCCTCAGTGTGGAGCCCGACACAGGGCTCGATCCCACAACCTGGGGAAAACGACCTGAGGTGAAATCAAGAGTCAGATGCTGAACCAACTGAGCTACCCAGGTGCCCCAAACAAAGTGTCAGGGTATCTCAAGATGTAAATAATCAAACTAAGCAGAACTAAACATTCAGGAATTTTATACTTAGTTGCCATTTACTTGGCACTAACTCTATGACAAAAGTTTAGCAACGAATGTACAAATTATTCACAACAACCCTAACACAGTAGATGCTATTACCTCCATTTGACAGATGAGGAACTTGAGGCCCAGATTTGCCCAAGACTTCCTGTGGACCTGTGAGTGACGGAGCGGAATTTCTAACTCCTGAGTGCTTGATGCCAAACCCTAAACTCACCAGGGGTAGAGCAAGGTCCCAAGGATTCCACACAGTGAGAAGGCTGAAAATCCTTGAGGTAGCAGGCACTAGCACCCACCCCAAATCCATTCTCCCATCCAGGCCATGACAATATGGCGGGGACATGGCTGCCCAGCCAGGGACCACACTCGTAGCACCGCTTGCATTGAGATGGACCTTGTCACTCATATTCACTAATGGAGTAGATGCGGCCTGTGTCCCTTCAAAGCCAACATTTTTAAGAGGCAGGGGTGCCTCCTCCATGTTCTTTTTTCCCCTCCCTCTAGCTCGATTCCCCAGGCAACCAACAGTGAAGGATGACTGAACTTGGAGACGGAAGGAATCTGGGTCTCTCAATTACCATATGGAAGCAAGGGAAGCGACAGGCCACCCTCCCTCAGGACACTTCCATAAGCTAAGCTAAGCAAGAAAACCACTTGTATTGTGATTATGCCATTATCATTTTTAGGTCTTCCTGGTCACAGCCCTTGTACTATCTTAACTCCTACAACTTCTTTCTTTGCCGTGAACAACAAAAATTGCCCCTTGTTGGTCTAAGAAGATAAAAAAAAAAAAAAGCCCCCCAACAGCATAAGCAAATGTTAAATGAATCCCAGCTCCAGGAAATAAACATCTCCATAATTTGGAGACAAAATTCGTTCAAACATCACTTATGAGACACAGCTATTATTTAGAACTATTTAGAACTGTTTATACTCTCTCCTCTTCCCTTCCAATAAAGCAAGCACAGTGAGATACAGAAAATGTGAATAGATAGCAGACGATGTTCATAATATTTCAAACTCTGAAAGGTGTTCTGATGATTAAAATATCTCAAATTAATAATGGGAGAGGAGAATGAAGTATTTACTTTAAAAAAAAAAATCGTTAACTTCTTTTTCCTCTGGCCTGAAACGGTTTCTCCTCATTTTCTTCAGTCACACTTTATTCAGTGGAGTGTCTGGCTTTCTGAGCCAGCTTGTCTTTTATGAATTTTCCAGGTGGTTTGAAATGCAGAGTAATTAAGTGACTCCTGCAAGGTTGCATACAAAGAGCTGCAGCCTTGAATCTGCAGCCTCCTCTCCTGGCCTCTGGGCTTTCCTCCTCCAGGCACCCCACCCTCCATGCACAAAACCAAGCAGAGATGAGGTCTTTTTTTTTTTTTTTTTTTTTTTTGCAGAAACAAGCGTAAAAACCTCTTTTTTAAGCTTCACATTGACGTACTTACTCACCATTCCTAAACTATTGCATCTTAAAAAGTTTGGAAATTTGTATTTGGTATGCCAAATCCCGAAAGCCTAGAGATGAAAAACTACCTTAGTGGGAGTTTGTGCCTGTTGAATATGTCCAGACACCTGGAAATAAACTCTCTGCTTTTCTCTCTGCTCCACACTTCATACTTCGTGCTCTAGCGGAGAAAGGGAAAGTGCATGGAATTAAAATGCAGACATGGCACCCGGTTACAGCCCCCCTGTGGTTCTGGCTTTATGCTTTTGTACAACAGGCTCAAACAGAGACAATAGCTAGTACACGAGCCTAATTACTCTGTGTGTGCAAGCCGCAGTCTGGACCTGGGTTTGATTTAGTGCTTTTCAATAGAACTTAGAGAAGACGGTTAAGACTTATTGCCACAATTGCGGTTTCCAAGCTGTCACACCCACACAGAAATGCTGGGTCAGGCTCCACTGTTTAAAGCTACAAATATTTCACCTAGGTCCACACCCTTTCCTGCTAAGCTTAGAAATGTGTTTATAAGTTTTGTCTTGTAAACTTCTCTTAAGGTTCTTACATTTAAAGGCTTCTTATTAGGGCCCAGGTCCCTAACCCTGATAGAATTCTCAGCCATTGACCTTGTTCAGTGGTCAAGGGAAAGCTGTGAAGGTGAATTTGTACAACGTGATGTCACCCTGTTCCTTTAAGAATCCCGAGAGTGACCGCTTCCATAAACAGCCACCCTCATATCTCTGACTTCTCCTACATCTACCCACTTACATCCTTCCTTTTGAGGGTAGGAATTTGACCTTTTAGTTTTGACCTCTTAATTTTGGGGTCATCCATCAATGGTCCACCCTCATCAGTACCCACAACTACCTTTGACACATATGGCCATCAACTAAAGGTAAGTCAACTTTTTAAAAAAGTATGTATTTATTTTGCGTGGGAGAGGGGCAGAAAGAGAAAGAGAGAATCCTAAACAGGCTCCAAACTCCTCAAGAGTTCATGATATGAGCCGGTATCAAAGGTTGGGTGCTCATCTGACTGAGCCAACCATGCACCCCAAGTTAAGTCAACTTTTATGTTGATTGTCTGATGGGACGAATGGAAATATCAGATGTCTATATGAGTCAGTATATTTTAGAGACAGAAGTGATCTCTAAGTATGGCTGTTGCTCTCCCTGGTCCAGCACCAATATCCTCTTCTGAAAGTGGTTCTCTGATCTTTCCTCTGAGGTCTTGTACACCCCCTGTTTTTAGGCCAAGGTATAACGCACATCTCTTGGATTCAGGGATTGGTAGGGGACCCAGCTTGGCCAATCAGCATATTCTGGGCATAATGTTGACACATGACCCCAGTGCCATAGACTGAGTGGTTGTGTACCCCCTAGGAATCCATATATGTGATAGTATTAGGAAATAGGATGTTTGGGAGGC
Organism: Panthera uncia; assembly: GCF_023721935.1. Lineage (NCBI taxonomy): Eukaryota > Metazoa > Chordata > Mammalia > Carnivora > Felidae > Panthera > Panthera uncia. The sequence continues at coordinate 39,078,952 of NC_064816.1, forward strand.
AATTAGGTCATAAGGGCAGAGCCCTCATGAATGGGATTAGTGCCATTATAAAAGAGGCCCCACAGAGCTCCCTTGCTCCTTCCATCATATGAGGTGATAGCAAAAGTGTGGTCATCCAGGAAGTGGGGCCTGGCTCAGACCAAATCTGCTGGTACCATGATCTTGGACTTCCCAACTCCATAATTGTGAGAAACAATTATTTGTTGTTTATAGGTCACCCAGTGTGTATTATTTTATTGTAGCAGCCCAAATGGACTAAGATACTAAGGTAGTACAGTCAGAAGAAATCCATGAAGTTTTCTAGGATTATTGCAATGGATAAGTTCTCTTTAACATAGGCTATGCTAACAGAAGGATGTAAGTCTGGCCCTGTTGGGCACCAAGGAGAGAGAGCTGGCCTAGAATGAAACCAACATGGAGGAAAAGAGATCCAAGAAATAAGGCATGACTGTGTTCTGGTGACACATATGACCTGGATCCATCTGTGCCTGAAAACATACTGATTGTTGGCCTTAAGCATGTTTGAACCAATAACTCCTTTTTTTTTTTTTTTTCTTAATACAATTTGACTAGCATTTCTGTCGGGGTGACCAGAAGAGTTGAAAACAAGTTAAAAGAAGGCCAGTGTGACTATATTCAATGATTTTCAATGTGTAAGCTATAGAGTTTTAAGTAATAAAACTAAGATTCACTGGGCTCCTTTCTTTAGTCTTCATCTATTGCCTCATTCGCTCATAGGACTTCAAATATCTTTTGTACTATGTTGTCCAGTTTTGCCTGGGTGCCTCATACTACCTTAGTTATTTCCTGATGCTCAGAGACATGTCAAATGTCACATTTCCAAAATCGAATTCTTGATTGCTCCTCCCAAACACCCTCTTTTCTTGAGCACCCTCATGTCAGTAAAGGCCGCCATCTTGTGTTCAGTTTGTCCAAGCCAGAAACTGGAGACAGGACTGTGCTTTCTCCCTGCCCTTCACCTTGCATGTTCAGGCCATCAGGATGTTCCATCTGTTGTACGTCTTCAATGGGCGTCAAATCAGCACCTTTCCTCCATCTCTGCAGCCTCCAGTGTAGCTCGAGGATCATCACCTCTGTCCCGGGTCACCAGAGCGGCATCTGTCTATCATCTGATTCGTTCACAGTCACTTTCAAATCCGTGCTCTACGCAACAGCCATCAAAAGTCAATTTAATTGTATCATGCCCTACCTCTGCCCAAGATACTTTGCTTCGCGGTAGACACAGAATTAACACCTCACTGTTGTCTAAAGGGGCTCTGTATGCTCTGACCTCATCTAGTGTCATTGTGTAGCCACTCAACTACCAATACCCATCCCCACAAAATTTTCTTGCTTTCTAGAACACAGACGGGCCACTTCAGGGTAAGCTTGCGGTGATGTTCCTTCTGCCAAGTGTGCTTGCTCTTCCTCAGTTCTTCATGTGTTTTTGAGCTTTCTGTCATGCGGTTCCCAGCCTGAATATCAGGCCATTCTGTGCAGAGGTCATTCTCCTCTCAAGACTCCATCTGCTTCCTTCATATACTTCCACAATTTGAAAATACTTACTTATTGGTTTACTTACATACTACATGTCTTGCCACTTGACTGAACTCCATACAGGCACATGGTAAGCACCTGATAAATATAAGTGAATGAAAGAAGTCCTGTGAATCCATCTGCAGACAAGCCATTTTCCAGAGACAGAATAAATAACATATGTTGCACACACATGGGCTCTTTGTCAAATGTTTGCAGATGCTATAGTGTATACCAAAACACAAGTACCTTTACAACGTTAGTGAGTTGATATTGGCTTTTTTTTTTTTTTTGGTCTTGAGGTATTTTCTAAATTCATCGTTCCTTTACATGAAAATTTCCACCTCCAGACCACCATGCCCTGGTAATTTGTACAAGCTTATTCTCTAGCACTCTCCCATGCTTTTGAAAGTTAAAAATTGATCTTATTAGGGCTTTCATGGTGCAAAGTTCTAATCTGGGTATTGCTGAAAATGAGGAGATGTGTTCTCAGGAAATAAAACAATGACAAATTTTGTGAGAAAGTATAATAGACCATAAACCTGAATGGAAGCTAAACACTGTTTCAGTGCTAATTCATTCACACCACTCCCCACTACCTTCATCGGGCTGTGTTACTTATTCAAAGATGATTAATAAGAAAAAGGTGTACATGGAGCTTATGCATAAAAACTGGAAAAATAAATGGGTGCCTGGGTGGCTCAGTCACTTAAGCGTCTGACTTCGGCTCAAGTCTTGGTCTCACTGGTTTGACAGTGCAGAACCTGCTTGGGATTCTCTCGTTCTCTCTCTCTCTCTCTCTGCCCCTCCTCTGCTCGTGCTCTCTCGCTCTCAAAATAAATAAACTGAAAAAAAAAAAACCCTGAAAAAATAGTATAAACAAGAACTGTATTATATAGATATGTATCTTTATGTAAAAAGAATAAGATGAAATATATAAAAGATGACAGAAATAATCTCCAAGGAATTATATATATACGATATAATCTCACTAAGAAAATATTTAAAATAAGAGATATGAAGATTCGAAGGAGAGGTGCTAAGACAACAAAGGGTGATAAGTGGGTTGGGAAAGAAATGAAAGAGAAAAAAAGGCAGAGTGAAATTCATAGTAGACGGAACAAAAAACCCAATCATAACTCCAAACTGATGACTGAAGGACTGAAGAAATCCTGCTAAATACAATGAAATATAATAAAGATCTAAACATGGTTATAGAAAGGATAAGTACGGGAGGTACAACTTATATGTAACCAGAATTGCTGAAGGTTAGTAATAAATGCGGTGAAAAAATACATGTAAAGACTCTTGAAATACATTTCATTTGGAGACAGAAGGGCACACCACATCCTTGAGAAAAGGGATAGATTACAAGGAACAGAAGATACATACAAGGAACAGAAGAACATTAACTGGGAGCGGTTAATGTTATTGCAATTTTTTAAAAGCAAAAAAATTTTGAATGTTTTTCACAAAGAATATTCCTGTTTTTTAAACAAGAAAAATGATGGGCACCTGGTTGACTCAGTTGATTAAGCATCGGACTTCGGCTCAGGGCACGATCTCATGGTTTGTGAGTTCGAGCCCTGCATTGTGCTCACTGCAAGGAGCTTGCTTCAGAACTTCTGTCTCCCTCTCTCTCTCTGTCCTTCCCCACTGCTGTGGGTGCTCTCTCTCTCTCTCTCAAAAACAGATAAACATTAAAAATAAATAAAGAAAAGAATTCTATCTTAAAAAGAAAAATGAGGCATTTCAGAAGGGATGATCAAATAAAACCTAACGTGGAAGATGTTTCACAGGGAATGTTTTTTTGCTGTAGGGAAGAGAAACTGACTCAAATTGGCTCACAACCTTGCTACTCCTGGTGTGGTCCCTTTGCAGCAACAGTGGCCTCCCCTGGAAGCTTGTAAGAAATGTGGAACCTCAGGACTTACCCCAGATCTATTGAATCAGAACCTGCAGTTTTAACGAGATTCTCTACTGATTCAGATACACATTATGGTCTGAGAAACACTGGCTTCAATGATGGGAGATTTAGTTTTTGTTGGTGTTCTCAACCTTGGCTATACAGCCAAGCATAAACCTTAAGTAGCTTTAAGCAGTCCTGGCATGGAGTCTGTACCCCTTACTAGTTAAATTAGAAATTCTGAGGCTTAGTCTACTACATTTTATTTCATTTTTTACCATTCCAGGAGATTCCGCTATGAAGCCATAGCTGAGAACTACTGCACTAGGGGTTGGAAGTAGGTGGGACTTCAAGGTTGGTTGATTCCACAATTCGATAGAATGATGGATCCAAGATCTTCTCATCTCTCTGCTTGACCATCTTCAGGGTTGGCTTTTGATTCATAATGTTTCTTTTTTCCTCACAGTCTGCCTCCCTCCCTTCTTCCTTCCTTTCATTTCCTCCATTTTTCTTTAAAAAAAATTTTTTTTAAATTTTTTATTTTTGACAGAAAGACAGAGCATGAGCGGGGGAGGGGCAGAGAGAGAGGGAGACAGAATCTGAAGCAGGCTCCAGGCTCCGCACTGTAAGCACAGAGCCCGATGTGGGGCTCGAACCCACAGACTGTGAGATCATGACCTGAGCTGAAGTCAGACGCTCAACCGACTGAGTCACCCAGGCGCCCCATTATTTCCCCCATTTGCCCCTGCTTTTCTGCTTTTCTGTCTTCCTTTTCTTCTTGTACACATAGGGAAATATTGAATATAATTATCACCAAATGTTAAAATGGTTATTTAGGGGAATTTTGAGTGATTTGGGGGCATAATTTTTAAAGTGTGTCTATTAGTTTATGTACCTCAGAATTGGTTTTTTAAACGTGGGTTGGGTCTCCATCATTAAAAGTCCTAAGAACCATTGGCTTACCCCAAACATCCTCTCACACGTGAGGAAACTGAGGCCCTAGAGCATAGCACTGAGGGGAGAGGATTGATGACAAGTCCTGGTGCTACTTCGTGCCATCCGGAACCATGAGTAATGCCCACGGTGTGGCTCTATCTCTCACCTCTTGGGATTAAGTGGTTTTAGCACAAAGTGTTGAGAGCGCTTTGAGTCAGCCAAGGTAAAGGAGTGGGAGGGATAGCGCAGCACCTAGGGAAGATTTAGCTAAATGGTGCCTCAGAGAGGCATAACTGCTGGGAGATGTTGATGGCGCAACAGGGAATTACACTCAGGTCTCCCCTCCTCCACCCTCCTCACCCACAGCCACCTCTTTGATATTTGGCTCGGGGGTTATCACAGGGCTCCCATTGTTGAGGCTGGTTTGTCAAGAGTTGGCTGGCCACTGCTAATAAATGCATTTCCTCTCCCACTTAACAGCGGACGTGGAGCCAAAGTAAACCAACGGAGCTTCTCCAGAGGATGCTTCAAGGCTACGGCAAATGCTGGCTATTTCAGACAAAGGAACAGGCCAGTGGGAGATGTTTTTGTTTAAGTACCTAAGACAGCCACAAATTCTACTGCAAATATCACCATCGGCTCTGTTTGCACAGACAACCAAATCTCTGAAATCTACCTTTTTTAATGGAGGGTGGGTATCAGGATCTCTTTCCTGGAACACGTTTTCTCAGGTTTTCGCTTTTCTCCTCAGTATTCGTCCTTAGTTCTCAATTTAAATGTCCCCTCACCAGCAGGCCTTCTCTGATCTAAAGAGGGTCTGAAGTTCCCTTTCTTACATCCTGTTTGTTTGCTTGTTTGTTTGTTTGTTTAACATCTATTTCTTTTGAGAGAGGGAGAGAGGGAGAGAGAGTGCGCATACGCGTGTGCACACACACAAGTGGGGAAGGGGCAGAGAGAAGCAAAAGAGAGAAACCCCAGCAGGCTCCTCACTGTCCGCACAGAGCCGGATGTGGGGCTCGATCCCACAAACTGCGAGATTATGACCTGAGTTGAAATCAAGGGTTGGCTGCTTAATCCACTGAGTCACCCAGGTGTCCTGATCCTTGTTTAGTTTATTCAGAGTGATTATGGCCAGTATCATTAGTCTTCCCCCCACCCCATTCATCCTCCTGCTAAAAGGTAAGTTCCATGAGAGCTCACTATGTACCTAGAGCCTTTATTCCAGAACCTGAAATATATCAGGTGCTCAATGAATATTTGTAGTGTGGATAAATGATTCAAACGTCTTTCTTTACCCTTGCTCCCAAATAGAGACTATAGTTTTTATCTGAGAAGACATCCTATTTGCAACTTAATTTTAAATAATGGTCATAGCTCCATCAACAATAAGTTTGTGACTGGTCACGTCAGTGCTATTACTAAAGATGGGAGAGCATCCAGCTCTGTTAAGTCCTATCAGTGAGACCTGGGGCAAGTTGTTTAGGTCTCTGAGCCTTGGTGTCCTTATCTGTATAATGGGGGTCACGTTCATTGGGAGGATAATATAGAACATACTCTAGAAGCGTTGGGAAAACTCTTTAGAGTTACGCCATGTAGGGGGATTGCTTTCAATATACTGTCTATTAGAAGGTAGAACTTTAAGATGCTGTTGCAAACCCATGGCTTAGGCTCCCTCAGAAGGGAGCCTTAGAGGAGCATTTGTGTGAAAGTGATTCATTAGGCAGTGCATCCAGGGAAAAAGAATGAAGGGTAGAGTCAAACAAGGATACTATATTATGTACCGTCTTACTGAAGGTGACTCAGTCCCATGGGGGAGTTCTGGACACAGCAAGGCTCCTGCCTCAGTTGTCCCAAATGGGGGGGAAGCCCCACACACCCCTCTCTCAGTGGATAGGAGCTGCCCCCCGGGAGCTGGGGTGCAGGAATTCCCAGGTACATCTACTTCAGGAAAGAAAAGCAGGCTCCAGCAGCCCGAGGGCAGGATAGTATTCCAAGAACTAGTCAGCACAGAAATGGTAAAAGGATTAAGGGGAGAGTAAACAGGGACAGCGCATTCACTAGGAAATTCCTGTCTCAATCACAGACTATTGTCCTTGGCAATAGGGTTCGTGTTATGAGATGAGATTTGGTTTGAGTACACTACCACCTTGTATTCAGGCAGCATTTCTCACTTCTCTTTGAAGTGCTTCTCCACATAACTCATGAGACAGGATAGCTGAGAGCGGGCTTGGTCGGATCACGTGAGAACCATAAAAAAGTACATTTTCAAGGGCAATAGGTTAAATAAAGGAATGAGGTTCACCGGTTTTACAACTATGAGTGGTTTCTATTTTTCAATAAGTCAAACCCTTTAGAAGACATGGCTGAATGGGCAAAAAGCCCTCTCGGGGAAATTCATGCTTTTACAGTTTGATTTTCTTTGGGGTAAGGGGGGAAAATGCAAGCTGTAGTTTAAAACTATTCATTTCAGCATGACCCTGAAAAAAAAAAACAAACAAAACTTTCAGTACTTTTGTGACAGAGGATATTTTGTAAAATATGCTGTGAAAGTGTTATTTTGGGATTTGAAGTGTTTTCCATAATCAACTCTATCTAACTGGAAACATACACGCTTCTTTACAGGACTAATATGGTTTGTCTCCTTTTGCATCCACTAGAATGCTCCAAGTTTACTGTCAACAGCTGACTCGCAGGGATGCCACAGGCCAGGAGCAAGCTGTCACTGTATTAGCCTCTGGCTTGTCCTTGGCATGGAGAAGCCCTTCTCTTTTCCCTCTCTCTACATGGAAGCTTCATGGCTCAGTGGAAAGAGACCAGGTTTGGACACAGGCACAATTCAGCCTAGGTTGGTAAACTCGTGCCAATGTACAAATCCTATGTGTTGCCTTTTTTTGGATCACCCGTGAACTAAGAATAGATTTTGCATGTTTAAATTTTTTTAAAAAGTTTATTTATATTTGAGAGACAGCAAGAGACAGAGCACAAGCAGGCAAAGAAACAGGGAGACACGGAATCTGAAGCAGGATCCAGGCTCTGAGATGTCAGCACAGAGCCCAACGCGGGGCTGGAACTCACGAACCCCAAGATCATCACCTGAGCCGAAGTCGGACGCTTAACTGACTGAGCCACCCGGGGGCCCCTAGATTTTACATGTTTAAATGGTTGAGTGTTACCTGGGTGGCTCAGTCGGTTAAGCATCCGACTTCAGCTCAGTTCGTGATCTCACAGTTTGTGGGTTCGAGCCCCACGTTGGGCTCTGTGCTGACTGCTCGGAACCTGGAGCCTGCTTCGGATTGTGTCTCCCTCTCCCTCTGCCCCTCCCCGCTCACATTCTGTCTCTCTCTCTCTCAAAAACAAATAAACATTGAAAAATGTTTAAATGGTTGAAAAAAGTCAGAAGAAGAATTGTAATCCAGTCCCGTGAAAATCATATGAAATTCAGATTTCAGCGTCTATACAGAAGGCTTTATTGAAACCCAGCCATGCCCAGTTGTTATGCTTTGACTGCTTCTGCATGACAAGAGCAGGACACTCAGTTGTGATAGAAATGGCCCACAAAGCCAAAAATATATATTTTCTGGTCCTTTACAGGAAATGCTGGCTAACTCCTGACCCAGGATAATTCACTTCTCTGAGTCTCACCTTCTTCATCTGTAAAACGAGTTAATGATGGGACCTATCTCCCAGGCAGGCGGCTTAGTGAGGCAATATAGTAAGTAGTCAAGAGCACAGACAAGTAGGATTCTAACCCTCATTCTGCCTCTTACTTAGCAGGTAACTTTGGGCAAGTAACTTAATCTCTCAATGTCTCAGGTTTTGCTTCTGTGAAATGGGGATAATGAAAGCCTTTGCATCCTAGTTATGAGTTTATTATAGTCACACCATTTGAAAAGGTACTTGGCACTTGGCATTAGGTGTTAGGTAATGTCAGCCGTTGCTACTGTCACAGGGTTGCTGTGAGGAGAAACATGCATGCTCTTAAAAATCAAGAAAGGTGGGGGCGCCTGGGTGGCTCAGTCGGTTAAGCGTCCGACTTCGGCTCAGGTCATGATCTCACGGTCCGTGAGTTCGAGCCCCGTGTCGGGCTCTGTGCTGACAGCTCGGAGCCTGGAGCCCGTTTCGGATTCTGTGTCTCCCTCTCTCTCTGCCCCTCCCCTGTTCATGCTCTGTCTCTATCTGTCTCAAAAATAAATAAACGTTAAAAAAAATTAAAAAAAAAATCAAGAAAGGTGAAATTATGGTCTTTCTTTCAAAATGCTCTGGTAAATGGGTAAAAGGGCAAAGGCTCTGGAGCCAGATTCTGTGAGTATAAATCCAGGCTCCCTCCCCGACTAGCCCCATGGCCCTACGTGTGTTGCTTAATCTCCCTGGACTTCAGTTTTATTATCTGGAAAATATGGGTGATAATAATAATGATCACCTCCTTGGATTTTGGTGAAGATTAAATGAATTTGAACATGTGTAAAGCACTTAGAATGGTGGCTGGCCCAAAGGAAGCAAGTATTGCTTTCTAATACCTATTTTATTATTTTTTTAATTAATTTTTTTTAATGTTTATTTATTTTTGAGACAGAGAGAGACAGAGCATGAACAGGGGAGGGGCGGAGAGAGAGGGAGACACAGAATCTGAAATGGGCTCCAGGCTCTGAGCTGTCAGCACAGAGCCCGACATGGGGCTCGAACTCACGGACCGTGAGATCATGACCTGAGCTGAAGTCGGCCACTAAACCGACTGACCCACCCAGGTGCCCCTCTAACACCTATTTTAGAATGCTATTAAAATAGATGCATAATCATGAAAAAAAGTTTATTCAACAATTACCTAAAAATCACCTCTCATGGACCAATGATACATATGCACCATGATTTGGGAAACACTGACCTGATGGGTGGTGAAATTTGGGCAGAGGGGAATAGGCAATAGCTCATCTCTGCCCTTTTCCCAATCAGGATCAGCCTCTCAAAATATCTGCGAGCAGAAGCAGCCGTGGTTACCCATCTCCAGACCCTGACCTCACAGGAAATCCCCATTCACTGCTGTGTCCCACTGGCCCCTGATCACATCTTTCCTGATTATGTAGTCCAGATTGCGAGCCACTTCTCCTGTTTCTCAGCTACTGTCAATGCGGCTTCAACCTCCATCCTGAGGAAGCTTCTCTGGCTCAACTTTTACTATCTCTCAGACACAATCCTGGCCCCGGAGCCTGCCTGCTGGCCAGCAGGAGTGGAATTCTGACATTCTGGCTGCGTGATATCTGAATACTCTATTTGGGAGGAATCCCAAGATAGGAGCAAAGGCAGACCCACTTCTCACTGCAAAAGCCAAGAGGGTAGGGTGTGTATTCCTTTCCTGCTCCCTGGCAGCATGGTTCATTCAGGACTCTGGATCTGGGTGGAATGACACAAAGGCCCCAGATCAGGTAGCATTCAGACCCCAAGGCAATGGAGGGAGCCATCAGTGGTGATGGCTCCAGGGTAGTGACAATGGCCCTGATGGAGCACAGTGACTGGATCATTCCTGTGGCTAGACTTGGCCTTCTGGCTCTTGACTAAGTTGGCTCTCTGCCTTCTTTGATTCATGAGCTATCTGACATCCTTCCAATAAATTTCTTCTCTGAACAGGCTAACCAGAGATGTTTCCATTGTTTGTAACCAGAATCTTGATTTGCACACCAGGGTTGGACAGATGGACCATAATGTATGTTTATACTCAAGGCCTGCTGCACCCTCCATCGTTGAACTGGAATCTCTCCCGAGAGGCTCCCCAGGGAGCACAGTGACCTACATTTCTACTCTGCTTAGTTTTTCAGAATCGTTATTGCCACATTAGTAATTTTTTGCTATTTGCCGTGCTTTTCTTGCATTCCACATTCCTTTCTGACCATACTGTATTCATCTGGTTTACAGCATTTTAAAGTGTTGGAAGCCAGAATTAAACCAGCAAGAGTCGGGGAGGGGGGAGGTTTTATTAAAAATATAAGTCAAACTTCTTCAGATGAAGCCAAGTGACAGTATTAGGAAAGAATTCTGTCCAATTTTCTTTATTGAATTTTCAGTGATTTGGTAGCATTGTGTCATCTATTCTAGGCATGGTTTTTAACTTTTAATTTTCACTGTCTTCTTGGATTTTTTAAATTGCATGTGGAAAGCACGTCTCTTTGAGCTCGTGGGGGTAATATTTGGAGACAAAATGAGGATGCGCTTTTGTCTCATGAAATATTGAAACAATATCAAGAATGTATAAAATATACACAGACCGACTTCCTTACACAAAGTAGTCTCTACTACCCATATAGTTCCAAAGAATAGAAGCCAGGGCATTCATTCCAATGTCATCCAATAACTTCGATTTCTTTCTTTCCAATGGTTTCTCCTTTGGGGTATATCGATAGCTCAATTTATGTCCCTTTCCAACAAAGATATTTGTTAAATAATGTTTTGCGAGCCCACCTTCTTCCAGGCACACAGAGACAGGAAGAGAATATGTCTTTTCTTTGTACCTTGGTTCTTCCATATCAAGACTCATTAAGAACAAATCTATAGTCCGTGTTTGATTTATCTTTGTATGACGAGAGCTTATCCCTGTGCCTGGTATACAAAAGGGGCTTAATAAAATTTGATGAATGAATTAATAATGCTACTTTCACACAACTCATGACATAATAGCATAGGTAAATGGGTACAGGTATAAATGCTGCACAAGGAGATAGGAGTTATTAATGGAAATAGAAAATGAACTAGGGTTAGTATATAAGAGAGGAAGGATATCAGTTTATCAGAGAGGTTGGGACCAATATCTTACCTTTTTTTTTTGTTTGTTTGCATCCCGCATGTAATTCAATCTTCCATCCACTTTCAAGTCCCCCTTCTAAAGTAAATTTTTGGAAAGGGGGGATTTCACTGGTGCTCACAGCAGCTGCTGGGTCAGTCCCCATTGACTTCTTTCTGTATTGTCTCATTGTCTCTGTGTAGCCTCTCATCTTGTCTTTTCGGAGTGTCATTCTCTCTCACCACCTCTCTCCTAGACTGGATTGTTTTTCCTTCCTTCCCCCAATGCACTTTAAACAAAACTGTTATGAAAAACAGTAGACTTTTAATGAGCTTTTGGGTAATCACAGACCATAGCCAGGTATGATTCCAGATTCAGTGTTTGACCTCCCTATAATCTTAACCTCCCTACAATCTTATTGACCACTCTTTACTCCAGGGAATTTTCTTACTGATTATAATAAGGCCCTCCTCTACCCAGCAGACACTCAGCTGCTCAGATTCTGGTGGCGAATTTTCCATGAGAAGCAGGTAAGCTCTTTTCCTACTCTTCACTCTTGTCTAAACTTTCCTTTGCATTTCCAAAAGGTCTTGATTGTGCTCTGCTACACAAAGGACCATTGACATTGGGTGTCTAGCCTTAGACTACAAAGAACTGGAAGGAGCTTCACACTTAGAGATCACACATTTACGCAGGAATCCCTTCTCCACTGATCAGAACAAAGAGTTCTCAGTGGGAGTGGAGAAACTGTTACACACCCCAGCCCAGTGATAGACACGAATAGGCAATCAAAGGTGTTTAATAGCAGGGTAAATGGAATGGGAAGGAGACAGAAAGGGCTGGTGATTAGGGAGGCAAGTTCTTATAGGAGTTAAGCACAGATCAGTACAAGATTTCAAGTTAGTCTTGGCAAGGAAAAGGGAACCATCTTTCCTAGAAACAAGCGAGGGAAGATAGGGACAGCCAAGATCAAAATTAAATGAATCACAGTGTAAATGAATCACATGTTTCCCCTTGATTTCTTCTGTACCAAGATATGAACAGGATAGGGTTGGGAACATTTTCTACTTTGAGATTTGTCCCAGGCCTCCTCTGCTGGGAGTGGCACATGTGGCATGTCTAGAGAGTGAACTGTGAACTTGGGGAAATGATCAAGTCCAGCGGAAACAAAGAGTTTGGAACACTCCCTGGATATGTGGAAACATCTCTAAATGTGCCTCACAGAACTATAGGTGGCCTTTCATTGAATTTATAGGCATTATTTCTCTTTCAAAAAATAACAAGTCAGCAAGCCTGGCTCTTATTTCTTCCCTTTGGTTTGTCTGGGACCCCCTTTCTCATCTCGGCCAGTTCCAAGGTTGGCCAGCCCAAGGAACAAGATGTAACTGGACTGCAGCCATTGCTTTTATGGTCTGCTACCTCACCAGACTACAGAGATGCACAGAACTTTCCAGCTTTGCACTGAGCAAAGGAAAGGAAAGAGAAACAATAACAAACCATACTTTGCCTTTTTCCCAGGATGTTCTGACTTTGGAAAGGGATTATCTTAGGCTGAAGTAATAAGCAGCGTATCATGGGACGGGTATATCAACATTCGTTCTCTCCAATTTGAAACAAAGTCCAAACTTGTATTTTTATTCCCATCTACCAATGGGAACAATAATAAGCGATGAGTTACTTATCAATTCTCTAAACCTCATAGTTGACATAATTTCATGATTCGAAGTACCTTTGCAGATCATTTAGTTTTACCCCTTTATTGGAATTTGAATCCCTTTACAAAGCACCCACAAAAGAGTTGTCTGGCTTACCTGTGCCAACCTCCCATGTGGAGAACTCATCATCTTTAAAGACAACTTCATTCCTTCCTTTGCCAGATATGACTAATGGAAAGTCCTCATTTATATAGCATCTCAGTCCATCTACCACCAGCCCTATTTCTGTTCTATGAAGGTCAGAATCTTCACTCACCCAGTTGCTCTGGCTACACATCTGAGAGTCATTCTTCACTCTTGTCTGTTTCTTATGCTTGCTCTCCAAAATATCAGCCAACACCATCAGATGTACCCTCAAGTTTATGCTGGAATTTATGACTTTTATTTTTTCTTTTCCCCCCTAGTGTGAGCCCTCATCATTCCCTAGCAGAGGTGACTACAGTAATATCCTAACTGGTTCCCGTGCTGTCATGTTTGCCTGCCTACATGACACCCAAGGGGGATGCTCTTTATTCTACCATGTTTCTCTCCTCATCAAAACTTGCTGACAGCTTCCCAATGGACACACACTGTAGTCACCCAAGGCTTGGCATGACCAGGTCTCTTCCTTTTTCCCTATTCTCTTGCCTCTTTCTCCTTCAGTGACTGCTCTCTACCCACTCCTGGACATCCCTTAAAAACCCAAGCATTTGTATCTTTTGCTCCCTCTGCCTGGGATGCTCTTTCTTCAACTACCTCGTGGTTGGCTCCTTTGCTTCATGTTGATCTCTGTTCAAGTGGTCACCCTTCAGAGAGGCCTTCTCTGAGCACTCAGTCTCAAATGTCACTACCATTCTTTATCCCCAGCTTTGATTATCATCCTACGGTTTATCATCTTCTGACATATTGATCTCCAAAATGTGTTTATTGCCAATAATCCCTAACTAGATTGCAAGCCCCATCAGAGCATGGATTTTGTGTTTATTCACTTTTGTAACCTGACACATTTCAATAAAACTGTGTCATGCAAAGAGTGAATGAATGAAGAATGATAGTCATCTTTACTCTTTCTTCTGAACAACTATCCCCCAGTTACTTAAAGATATTTACTTTTCTTCAAGTCAATCTTTCTCCAGAATAAACAATCCCATTCCATCAGTGGTCAACACATGGTTTCCAATCCCCTTTCCTCCTGGTTTCCCTTTTCTCTCCTCCATCTAGTCTGCCAACTCTCCTCTCACTGGGGCTGGTGCCCGATGAGTGCAGCAGTTAAGTGTGTATGTTTTGGAATCTGAAAGGTCTCAATGACTTGTTTACCTTACCACTAGTGACTTGTTTACACTGATGCAAGGCACTTGTTGTTCTTTGGTAATAAGTAATAGTAACTGGCTAAATTAAACAATAAAAACATGAACTTATGAGAATTATATGAACTGGCTAAGAGATCTGATTAAAAAAAAATCAGGCCCTGAAGAGTCAGAAATAGAAAGAGCTTGGGGACCAAAGCAGTAGGGCTACTTCCTCAGGGTACTGATGTTGGGTGTTCCCAGCCTCATTATTTTCTTGCCTTGTCGTACTCCATTCACGAATCAAGTGCCTGCAACAGATAATGCTGTGGGTTGGGTTTAATTCACATTTCCACCATTTGGCCTGGAATTGGACTGATGTTCAGTAGGACTGTACATAATGGTAGAGAGGAAAGAGAAAGAAAGAAAGAAAGAAAGAAAGAAAGAAAGAAAGAAAGAAAGA